>NC_135827.1:30594306-30934731 GCF_964213995.1 Mustelus asterias
TGTTTTTTTTCCGATGGAAGAAGGTGGAAGAGAGAATGTCCGGGGTGTGTGGGGTCCTTGATTATGCTGGCTGCTTTCCCGAAGTGTAGACAGAGTCAATGGATGGGAGGCTGGTTTGCGTGACGGACTGGGCTTCGTTCACCACCCTTTGTAGTTTCCTGCGGTCTTGGGCAGAGCAGGAGCCACTCCAAGCTGTGATACAACCAGAAAGGATGCTTTCTATGGTGCATCTGTAGAAATTGATGATGAATTGAAGACCATGAAGGAATGGTCAATATATTTCAAATTCAACATGGTAAGTGTCTTCGAGGGGCACTTGGACGTGGTGGTGTTCACATGTGACCCCAACCTTTGTCCTTCTAGTGATTACAATTACAGGTTGGTCACAAAAGAAGCCTTAGCAATTCACTATACTGTATCTTGTAGCTGATATGCTTATGTATTACAAATAAAAAGAGCTGGGACCCCAGACAAAGCCTCAAACAGAAACAAAAACTGTGACTAATATTATTATTAATAGATTGCAAAAGAATAAGCTTCAATAGGTTTTTGGAGGGGTCTTTGCCTCGCCTCAGTCCAGGCAATAGTACAGACATTTGAACTTCAATCTTGCGCACAGCTGCTTTGCTGACCCAAACACGGAGCTAGACAGATAATGACACTGAAGCCAGCAGAGGCACAATAGATTGATTGGTCTGCATCGGTGCCCTAAGACCCTGCAATTCCAAAGTGAGATCGGAATACAAATTCATTTTTTCTTCACTTTTGTTTTAAACTGTGGGACTACCGAGAAGAGGAAAAATGAATAGGAATTTTCAAAATTCAATACAACCACTTCTCATGAAGGAAGAACGCTGCCCGTAATCCCAATGATCACAAAAAAAACACTTGGAAATTTTGACTGTATTTTTATATGATGCTGATAATACCAAAACTCTTTCATGCAACTTGTATCACATGCTCAAAAAATCATCTGACCGGCATGTTTCACGTCGGAGTCAAAGAACACCTTTATGTAATCACCAAAAATATACATTTTCTTCCCTTTTAAACATGTTTTTTTGTAACTGGGATTTTCCATGCCTTCCCTCACAATGTGATGGTGTTTTTTTCCTGACTTATTCACAAAATAATGCATCATACTTTCCCCTTTTTATAACAATACAGTGTTTAACTCTTTCCTGATGAGGGAGCAGCACTCCGAAAGCTCGTGATTCCAAATAAACCTGTTGGACTTTAACCTGGCGTTGTGAGACTTCTTACTGTGCCCACCCCCCAGTCCAACGCTGGCATCTCCACATGATGACTCTCTCCTGACTGTGGTGGGGGAGGGGCGGGGCGTTGCGAACACACTTCTCGCATTTTGAGTGCGTATAAAGTAAACTAACCCTCTGATCTCGAGTTTGCTGTGGGGTTATTGATAGAAATTAGATCACCCCAAAACTGAAGGTTTGGGGAATTATGGCGCCACTTATAAAGAGGGAAATTAAAAAAATCAAAAAAACCTTCTGTTTACGGATGGGTAAGTGAGAACAAAAATCAGGGCTGTCTAACTTAAACCTCCTCCTTGTCCGTAACAACATTATGATAGGTTTACTGAGAGCCAGTAAATAGGGAAACCAATTAACAACCAGGCATCTGATTTAGAATCCCTACGGTGCAGAAGGAGGCCATTCAGCCCATCGCGTCTGCACCGACAACAATCCCTCCTAGGCCCCATTGCCGCAACCTCACATATTTACCTTGCCAATCTCTCCAACCTATGCATCCCGGGACACTAAGGGGCAATTTAGCTTGGCCAATCGACCCAACCTGCACATCTTTGGAGTGTGGGAGGAAACCGGAGCACCCGGAGGAAACCCACGCAGAGACGGGGAGAACGTGTAGAACTCAGGTCCCCGGAGTTGTGAGGCAGCAGTGCTAACCGCTGTGCCACCGTGCCTCATGGCTTCCTGTAAGCAAAATGTCACATTTCTTATCTTCATTTGTGGCGGGGTAAAAGAGGGGGAGCTTGTCAGAGGATTACTTCACAGTACAAAGTGACAAATATTCTCTATTTGAGCTTGTGTCCTGATAGCTGGTTACCGAGTCATTGCACAAAAGCAGCTTTGGATTTTTAGAGATACAAAATCCCCTCAAGGGAGCATTAGTGGTGCTGGACTCAGGTACGATATCTCATTTAAAAATGAACCAATCTAGAATCATGAGCCACAGCCATAATATTAGGAGAATTCAACATTAAATTGGTGCTGTTCAGTTCAGTTTGAACATTCTGAGTCCCGTCTGACGTGTTGTGACCAGGATGGGAGGAATGCATTGTCCGTCTCTGGTCGCACTATTCATGCATCACAATATATATTCAAATGGTGTTTCCAGCTAGCTATGTGGCCAAATGAGCTTCCCCTATTCACCTCAGAATGGCCACTCAGTGCCACTCAATAAACAAAATTATTAATTTATTATAAAACCAGTCTTATCAAGTAGAAATCCTGGAGGAAAGTTGAGAGGGTTGGCTCACGAGGAGATACTGAGTAGACTGGGGCTATACTCATTGGAATTCAGAAGAATGAGAGGAGATCTTATAGAAACATACAAGATTATGAAGGGAATAAATAAGATCTGGGTGGGACGGTGGCACAGTGATTAGCACTGCTGCCTCACAACACCAGGGTCCCAGGTTCAATTCCGGCCTTGGGTCACTGTCTGTCTGTGTGGAGTTTGTGTGGAGGTATAATAAACCTGTTGGACTTTAACCTGTTGTTGTTAAACTTCTTACTGTGTTTACCCCAGTCCAATGCCGGCATCTCCACATCATGTGTGGAGTTTGCACGTTCTCCCGTGCCTGCGAGGGTTTCCTCCGGGTGCTCCGGTTTCCTCCCACAGTCCAAAGATGTGCGAGTTAGGTTGATTGGCCATGCTAAATTGACCCTAGCGTCACGGGGATTAGCAAGATAAACACGTGGGGTTACGGGAATAGGGCTAGGGTGGGATTATGGTCGGTACAAATTTGATGGGCTGAATGGCCTCCTACTATACTGTAGGGGTTCTCTGATTTTATGAGAAGCAGGGAGGTTGTTTCCACTGGCGGGTGAAACTAGAACAAGGGGACATGGCCTCAAAATAAGGGGGAGCAAATTTAGGACTGAGTTGAGAAGGAACTTCTTCACCCAAAGGGTTGTGAATCTGTGGAATTCCCTGCCCAGTGAAGCAGTTGAGGCTACCTCATTGAATGTTTTTAAGGCAAGGATAGATAAATTTTTGAACAGCAAAGGAATTAAGGGTTATGGTGAGCGGGCGGGTAAGTGGAGCTGAGTCCACAAAAAGATCAGCCATGATCTTACTGAATGGCGGAGCAGGCTTGAGGGGCCAGATGGCCTACTCCTGCTCCTGGTTCTTATGTTCTTATGTCCTTATGTCCTAAGTTACTGAACAAATTCACAGGAGTCTGCTGATGAGTGTTTAATACAAAGAATAAAATAATTAAAACAAAAATAGTGAACTACATTAAACCAAACAAAAATGTTTGAAAGATCCAAATACAACCGCAAAAAGACAATTCAAATTCCCACTATTCCTTTACCCCAGCAATATCTTTATGGACAAATATACCAGTGCATAGTTACCACTAGCTTGACAACAAAGGCTTCTTGCTAAAGACTGGCACAGTTGCAAACAGTTTACTTCTGGTGAATTCCTGAGCATTCATTTGATGCTTGTCACCCAACTCGTATCCCTCCCCAAGGCACCCAAACACTGCATTCCATACTCACAGCAAACAAATGAGTCCCCTAAACTCAGTCTTCCAGTAGCACCACTGCTAAAGATATCTCTAATGAATCATAGAATCATAGAATCCCTACAGTGTAGAAGGAGGCCATTCGGCCCATTGAATCTGCACCGACCACAATCCCACCCAGGCCCTATCCCCGCAACCCCACATATTTTACTCCGCTAATCCCCTGACACTAGGGTCAATTTAGCACGGCCAATCAGTCTAACCCGCACATCTTTGGACTGTGGGAGGAAACTGGAGCGTGTGGAGGAAACCCACGCAGACACGGGGAGAATGTGCAAACTCCACACTGTTACCCAAGGCCGGAATTGAACGTGGGTCCCTGGCGCTGTGAGGCTAACCACTGTGCCACCATGCTGCCCACAATTGAGTCCCATAACTGATTATTCAGTGAACCACTGTCTAACCAGCCTTGTAGGTTTTCTTTTCAGAGCTTCAGATCTGTCTTCTTCCGGTCACACACACACACTGAACTCCATTCCCTCAACTCCTGCATTTTCCCTCACTGTGTCCTTGGTTCCCTGTCACTAGGCAACAGCAAACAATGTTCTATTTGTACCCTATTCTGCACCCCCCCTCCCCTCTCAATATTCAACGCCTTTTAAACCACCTACTTGACTTCAAGGATTGTAAAACCTCATTAAACTGTTTACATACACAAACAACCAGGAAAGAGTTGACCTTTCAGTCACAAGTCTTTCCCAGACACCCAGGCACCAAGGCTCATAAAACTCACCTAATTGAAACAGAAACCATTGTTTACCATTCTTAACTCACAAATATACAAATAAATTCAACTTAAAATCATGCACTGTTCAGAACAACATTGCCTGCTTTAATATCTGAGGTGTTGCAAATGGTGGAGAACATTGTGCGATCATCAGCAAATATCCCCACTTGTTATCTCAAGATGGGGGGAATCTCTTTACCTTGTATAGTAACTTAAAGAGTACCCTTTACTCTTCGGACTGCGTTGTTCCCCTTCTGAATCAGAATATTGTCTGCTTCTATTTAGGATGTGGAGATGCCGGTGCTGGACTGGGGTAAACACAGTAAGGAGTCTAACAACACCAGATTAAAGTCCAACAGGTTTATTTGGTAGCAAACGCCACTGGCTTTCGGAGCGCTGCTCCTTCGTCAGGTGAGTGGGATCTCCCACTCACCTGACGAAGGAGCAGCGCTCCGAAAGCGTTTGCTACCAAATAAACCTGTTGGACTTTAACCTGGGGTGTTGTTAGACTCCTTACTGAATCTATTTAGAACATGGAGCAGTATATACACTAAACGCCACACCATAAGCCAGTTGTAAATTATCCGGACACAGACAAAATGCATGAGCCATGGTCATCAATGATGAAATTGTTTCTCAGCCGAAGCTTAATTTTATCACACAGGTTATGTCGTTCCACGTCCGTAAGGGGACCCAATTCGACCAAAGCCCCAGCTCCTCTGCTGCTGAAACCCTCTTCCATAGCCTTTCACTTGACAATTTCAATGCACTCCTGGCCACCTTCAATCTATTCTTGGCAAGTAGCCTTCTAACTTCCCTCCATCTTAAGATTGCAAAACTTGCACCAATTTCCCACTATCCCTGCACTCACCCCCTACATTGGCTCTCAGTTCCTCTATTTTAAACTTCTCACCCTTGCTCTCTACCTCCCCAATCTCTGTACTTTCCTCCATCCCCACAACCCTCCGCGATATCTGCACCCCCTCCACTTCTGGCCTTTGAGTATCCCCAATTTTAACGGCATCGCCACCCGTGGCCGTGCCTTCACCCTACGTTCTGGAATTCCCTCCCTAAACCACGGTCCCTCTCTCTCCCTCCCTGTCCTTCCTTGAACCACCTCTTAAAACTGACCCCTTGGACCGAGCTTCTGGCCTCCAGCCTAGTGTATATCCTCATGGCGGCTGAGGGTCAAATTCCGTCTCGCAATGCCGCTGCGAAGTGGCTGGGGTGGATTTACTACGTTAAAGGTGCTTTGCAAATGCAAGTTTTTGATGTTCTATTCGTTCCACGGGGTCCCTCATAA
Organism: Mustelus asterias; assembly: GCF_964213995.1. Lineage (NCBI taxonomy): Eukaryota > Metazoa > Chordata > Chondrichthyes > Carcharhiniformes > Triakidae > Mustelus > Mustelus asterias. Next base: position 30,600,133 of record NC_135827.1, read on the forward strand.
TTCCATCAAGAACGGTCTCCATGGCAACTAATGAAATCGAGCCAATCCCCTGAGGGAAAGAGCAGCTGTTGTGACGATTGATCGCACGGCAGTTTAACAGTTGTGTTCAGCCAGGTTTCCGAAGCCCATTCGGATGACGCATCGTGGACCAAATGCCGACCCTGTGCATTCTCTGAAACTCTTTTTAATAAAGCTGTTTTCATTTCAGAAAACAAAATACTTTGAAGGCTATTGCTGCCAATAAACAAAAACAAACTGAGGGAATAAAAGAGTGCGTCATTCATCAAACACATTCTTGCGGACACAGTAAAAGTGGTGATGCTGAGGTTCTTATATTATAGCACTCTCACTGACAACAATTTACACACCATCAGCCTTCCTACTGCATGGCTAAAAATGGATGAAATATTTTTGGCCTTACTCGGAAGGAGTGTTCCAACATTATAAACATGGATTTATCCAGTGCTCACACAACGTGGGCAATTTTCATTCAACATTCCTACACATTAGTTTGATTTAGATGGAGCGCGTTGATTACTTTGCCGTTCGCTGGTTCCAGAGTTTGTGCTGGGTTAAGCAAAGTGATGCCAGAGAGTAGAATATCAATCAAATCAGGAAGGTCGCCGCATTTCAGAGTGCATGCTACTTATATTCAGGTTTCCAGCATTACAACAGTTGGGTACACTTCAAAATCGCTTTCTTGGCTACAAAGCACTTTAGGACACCCTGAGGTTGCAAAAGGTGCCATATAAATGTAAATCTGTCCCCTTCTTTAAAATCATAGAACCCTACAATGCAGAAGGAAGCCATTCGGCCCATGCAGCCTGCACCGACCACAATCCCACCCAGGCCCTGTCCCCATAACCCCATGCGTTTATCTTAGCGAGTCCCCCTGACACTAAGGAGCAATTTACCATGGCCAATCCACCTAACCCACACATCTTTGGACTGTGGGAGGAAACCAGAAGAAACCCACGCAGACACGGGGAGAATGTGCAAACTCCACACAGACAGTCACCCAAGCCGGGAATCGATCCCAGGTCCTTGGCATTGTGAGGCAGCAGTGCTAACCACTGTGCCAACATGCCGTCCCTCTTACCTTCTTAAAGCACTGACAAATCATCATGCTTTCATCTCTGCACCCTGGGTTCAAATGATGTGGAGATGCCGGCGTTGGACTGGGGTAAACACAGTAAGAAGTTTAACAACACCAGGTTAAAGTCCAACAGGTTTATTTGGTAGCAAAAGCCACACAAGCTTTCGAGGCTCTGAGCCCCTTCTTCAGGTGAGTGGGAATTCTGTTCACAAACAGAACTTATAAAGACACAGACTCAATTTACATGAATAATGGTTGGAATGCGAATACTTACAACTAATCCAGTCTTTAAGAAACAAAACAATGGGAGTGGAGAGAGCATCAAGACAGGCTAAAAAGATGTGTATTGTCTCCCGCTCACCTGAAGAAGGGGCTCAGAGCCTCGAAAGCTTGTGTGGCTTTTGCTACCAAATAAACCTGTTGGACTTTAACCTGGTGTTGTTAAACTTCTCCCTGGGTTCAAATGCAGGTCTGTTTGATGGATTAGAAGTCAAGGTAAAGTCGGCATAGTCCTAGATGACCACAGGCTGCTCTCCCCTTTGAGGGTGAGAGCTGGCGTTTTTTTTATTCATTCGTGAGACCTGGGCATTGGTGGCTGGCCACCATTTATTGCCCATCCCTATTTGCCCTTGTTCAGAGGACATTTAAGAGTCAACCACATTGCTGTGGCTCTGGAGTCACATGTAGGCCAGACCAGGTAAGGATGGCAGATTTCCTTCCCTAAAGGACATTAGTGAACCAGGTGGGTTTTTCCTGACAATGGTTTCATGGTCATCAGTAGATTCTCATTTCCAGATATGTTTTCTTGAATTCAAATTCCACCATCTGCCGTGGCGGGATTCGAACCCGGGTCCCCGGAACATTAGCTGAATTTCTGGATTAATAGTCGAGCGACAATACCATTAGGCTATTGCCTCCCCCAACCTGAGAATCACCACACCTCAGGTGAGGGGCAAGGTTGAGAAGGCGGGGCCTTCATGAATAACCTCAGCCGGTACGGGAATCGAACCCGCGCTGTTGACCTCACTGTGCATCGTTAACCAGCTATCCAGCCAACTGAGCTAACCCGACCCCCAATGCATTGCAAGTATCTTTTAGCTGATAAAGCAGTGTCTATAGCCGGCAGTGTGAAAGTGATGTTGAATATGACAATTTTACTCAGTGTGCGTGACAAATTTGAGAAATGGAAACGTTTTCACAGCAATGTAGCAGGGAGCTCTCATTTGAGTTTGCGATCAATGTGTATCGCTGGGGAAAAGCAGAGGGATCTTTATGATGAACCTCACCTGATCCAAAATAGTAAGTATTCAAAAGGGGAAAGAGTTCCCAATACCTTTTATTTAATTATTTTGTCGGATGTGGGTATTTCTTGCAAGACCGGCAATAGTTGCCCATCCCCAATTGCCTTTTGAACTGAGTGGCTTGCTAGGCCATTTTAGAGGGTAGTTGCTATTGCTGTGGGTCTGGAGTCACGTGTAGGCCAGATCAGGCAAGGATGGCAGATTTCCTTCCCTAAAGGACATTAGTGAACTGAATGGGTTTTTACAGCAATCAGTGGTAGGTGTCATGGTCACCACTACTGATCCTTGCTCTAAATTCCATTTGTTGTTAATTGAATTTAAGTTACACTAGCAGCCATGATGGTATTGATCCCATAGGACATTAACTCAAGCTTCTGGATTACTAGTCCAGTGACATAGAATCATAGAATCCCTACAGTGCAGAAGGAGGCCATTCAGCCCAACAAGTCTGCACTGACCACAAACCCACTCAGGTCCTATCCCCCCCAATCCCTTTTTACCCTTGCTAGTCCCCATTGACACTAAGGGGCAATTTAGCATGGCCAACCTACCTAACCCGCACATCTTTGGACTGTGGGAGGAAACTGGAGCACCCCGGAGAAAACCCACGCAGACACGGGGAGAACATGCAAACTCTACACAGACAGTGACCCAAGCCGGGAATCGAACCTGGGTCCCTGGCGCTGTGAGGCATCAGCGCTAACCACTGTGCCACCATCCCCCCAAACCCCACCACCCCCCACCCCCCACTCCTGAAAGAACAACTAAAAAATCTGATCTGATCTGAAGATGAAAAGCAAGAACAATTTCATCTTCTTAAAAACATGATAAATGAACCAATGATTTAATTGGCTGCTTTATTTGCCAGGTTCACCTGGTCACCAAAAGGAAACGTTGCAGGGATGTGAGCGGAGGTCTGTGATAGAGCGACAACACTACAGGTGGGATTCTCCGGTCTCGCCCGTGTTGGGACCCCTTGTGAGCGAGAATGGAAAATTTAGCATTCCAGCCAAAACACCATTCACCATCAGTGGCACCGGAAACCCCAGCCAGGAAAGAGGACGGAGAAGTTCGGCCTATAGCTCTGATTTCACCCCCATACCGAGCCTCACCACACGTGTAGCACAAAAGAACAGCCACATAGAAACTAGAAGCAGGAGTGGGCCATTCAGCCCTTCGAGCCTGCTCCACCAATCATTTTGATCATGGCTGATCATCAAATTCAATATCCTGATCCTGGCTTCTCCCTTGATCCCTTCAGTTCCAAGAGCTACATCTAATTTCTTCTTGGAATCTGACAACGTTTTCAACTACTTTCTGTGGGAGTGAATTCCACACATTCACCACCCTCTGGGTGAAGAAATTTCTCCTCACCTCAGTCTAAAACGTTTACCCCTTCTCCTCAAACTATGACCCCTAGGTCACAATGCAGAAAAAGCCAACAGTAGACACATTTGGCGGGAGTTTATGGCCTTGCTCATCCTGAAACCGCAAAATCCCTCATGAGGTCAACGGGCCTTTCCGTGGTCCGTACCCCCTCCCCCAATCCCGATCCAATTCCTGTGGCGGGCAGGATGGTAAAATTCCACCCATTGACAATATTTTTTCCTCGCTACAATATTGATGCATTCCACTCTGTTGAATAGATGCAAGGCAAGTCCGAAGAAGTTAATATTAGCCACTGGGTGGCACAGTGTCGCAGTGGTTAGCACTGCTGCCTCACAGCGCCAGGGACCCGGGTTCAATTCCCGTCTTGGGTCACTGTCTGTGTGCATTTGCACGTTCTCCCCGTGTCTGCGTGGGTTTCCTCCCACAGTCCAAAGATGTGCGGGTTAGGTGGATTGGCCCTGCTAAATTGCCCCTTAGTGTCAGGGGGATGAGCTAGGGTAAATGCATGGGGTTATGGGGATAGGGCCTGGGTGGGATTGTGGTCGATGCAGACGTGATGGGCTGAATGGCCTCTTTCTGCACTGTAAGGATTCTATGGACTTGACCAGGGTGAAGGGTCAATTGAGTGGAGCCGTGCTGTCAAGTGGTAGAACAATTATTGAAGATGGCAGTGTCATTCCTGTGTGAGAAAACACAGAATGTAATCTCCTGCTTCTGCTCCATCCTATTGTTCCTTCTCCTTGACTGAAACTGCTCGAATACAGGCAGTGAGTGACAGCCATTCTTTCCGGCTTCTTAACCTTCATGCACAAACCTAGACAGTGAGTATCAGTAACTTTCCTTACCATCCCAGTGGGGAAAAAAACAATGGCCTGTAACTTCCTCGGAGTGACACTCACCAGCAGATTGCCACTCCGGAGGGACTTATCATTCGCTGATATCACAAAGCCTCTTGTCTCACCTGACCCTCTTCGCTCAGGCGGGGTGAGACAGGGACAATGAAGCGTGCCCCTGGCTGCTGGAGCATAGTGTGAATGAAACACAGCAAGGGAGGACACGCCCCTGTGCGGGGATCGGTCCAGGTGTTTAAAATATTTACTCTGAGGTTGAAAGTACTTTGTTGCTTCTAACACTTTCAGAGTAACTATCAAAGTGAAACTGGCAGAACCCCCCCATCTGAAGTTAGCGATTTAGATCACTTTGTCAGGTGGGACGGCATGCTGTCACAGTGGTTAGCACTGCTGCCTCACAGCGTCAGGGATCCAGGTTCAATTCCGACCTTGGGTGACTGTGTGGAATCTGCACCTTCTCCCTGTGTCTGCGTGGGTTTCCTCCGGATGCTCCGGTTTCCTCCCCACACACCAGAGATGTGCAGGTTAGGTTGATTGGCCATGCTAAATTGTCAGGGGTGAATACATGGGGTTGCGGGATAGAGTTTGGTTGGGATTGTTGTCATAGAATCATAGAAACCCTACAGTACAGAAAGAGGCCATTTGGCCCATCGAGTCTGCACCGACCACAATCCCACCCAGGCCCTACCCCCATGTCCCTACATATTTTACCCACTAATCCCTCTAACCTACGCATCTCAGGACACTAAGGGGCAAATTTAGCATGGCCAATCAACCTAACCTGCACATCTTTGGACTGTCAGCGCAGGTTCAATGGGCCAAATGGCCTCTTTTCTACATTACAGGGATTTTATGATTCTGTGGTTCCCAGAGCAGTGCAATTGTCCAAGGGAAGTTAGCCTTTCTGGACAATTGCCTGCTAAAACCTTACGTGGGAACGTCCAAGAGGGATTCCTAGCATATGATCATTACCCCCAAATTCCACACCGAGGAGCCAGTAAGTAAATGACTGGTGCTGCTCTGAACTGGAGTTCCATTTTAAGAGAGACAAGACCAGTTCAGGCTAGTACCAGTCATCTCCCAAGTTTTACTGGTTTTTTTTTGGAGGGCCTCACATGGGGACCCTTTAAACCTTGATCCTAATTTTAATTCTCTCTGTCTGGATAACAAAGCGAGGAGGGTGAAATTAAAATGAGGGAATTGAGTTTTTTAATACATTGACAAGGTAAACATTTACTGCCCATCCTTAGTTCCACTTGAGAAGGTAATGGTAAGCTGTGTTAGGGACCAGATCAGAAACTTAAAGCTACGTTATGAAGTTAGCCTAGACCCCAACTTTATTTGATTTTGGCATTAGTGCGAGCATAAGATGTTTCACTCCAGTTATGATCCGATTGACCCACTAGGAACCTTTTATTAAAACAAACTTTATTTAACAACACAGTTAAAATGTAACAAAAAGAATTAGAATAACTTTTACCAATCAAAATACTTAAACGTGACAAGATATAATTCTTAACTGCGAGCTAGTTCTATTAGTTTCAATTTAAGCAATATCCCCACAGACGTAATCTCCTCTTCAGAGTCAATTAGAAAAACACACAGGCTTACATGGGTTGCTTGTCCTCCAGCCTTTTAACCCTTCTGGACCGAGCTACAGGGAGACACCCATCTTCTGACTCGCAAACAACAGCCTCCAGAGGAAAACGTGTCTTTACACAGCAACACTCCAGTGAAAGACAGAGGGAAAAAACACCTCTGGCCTTTTTGCGAACCTCTATTTGCTAGCAGGTTCCAGACTTCAATTCCCAGAAAGAAAGAGAGAGAGAAAGAAAGCCACTGCTCTTTTCAAATTCAAACTGCAGCTGCCTGCTTGTTTCCTCTCTGTAAGCCTAGCTCCACCCACTCATGATTTTCTTCTTGTTAATCAACCTAGTCAAATCCTATCTGAAAACTCCAGGGGCCAACCCTAACATAACACAACTGCATTAGCCCATATTAAAACAAACACTCCAATAATTAGGGGCAACTAACTTTCTGCATGTTCAGCATGTGAGCTGCCAGTTGCAGACAATTTGGCACCATAATCAGAGTTGAAGTATAAAACAGTCCCTTCAGAAGAAACATGACACAAATACATTTCTTAAAGGCACAGTAGCATCACAACTGCCATCTTTAATACAACTTAGTCGGCCATTCCAGATGGCAGTTAAGAGTTGAGAACAACTCCGTGACCATGTGTGTGTGTGGAGTCTGCATGTTATCCCCATTTCTGCACAGGTTTCCTCCGGGTGCTCTGGTTTCCTCCCACACTCCAAAGAATGCGGGTTAGGCTGATTGGCCATGCTCAATTGCCCCTTAGTGTCAGGGGCATTAGCAGGATCAGGGCCTGGGTGGGATTGTGGTCACTGCAGGCTCAATGGGCCTCCTTCTGCACTGTAGGGATTCTATGATTCTATAAACGATGTTGTGGGTATATTGGCATGTAGTTCATATCGGCAAAAGTAACAGATTTTCCTGTGTGAAGGACGGTAGAGAACCAGATGGGTTTTTATGGTAATCCACGATTACCTTCACCAATCTAACTTCCTTATTCTAGACATGCTCAGTTGAATTTGACTTCCACAGCTGCCTAACGTGGGATTTCAACTCATGCCCCTGGATCATTTGCCCAGATCTCTGTCTGCTAACACCACTGTGCTCCGATCCTGACACATTCCCGCCTTGCCTCACCTTACCCTGCTTCCCTGAGCTGGCCAGCTCAATACCCATGTCTTGTTTAAATATCATTGGGATCCAGCCTGCTGTTTTAGCCCAGGGGCTGAGTGAGGGGAGATCGAGTGATGGCTGCCATGGGTCAGGCCTAACTTGCTGAGGGGAGGTTGGGGCGGGGGGGGGGGGGGGGAGGGGGGGGGGGGCGGGGGGGGGGGGGGGCGAGGAGAGGGGGGGAGGCGGAGGGAGTTAAGAGCCAGAAGAGGCCCATGCAGGTAAGATTAAAATTTTTAATTTAGGTTTCTTTGCCCGGGGAAATATTTTAATATCCCTTACCATGTCAGTTAAAAGTTCATTTTGCCTCTGCAGTGACCTTTTGAAAATCTGCTTACAAGAGATGAATGGTTAAATTCACTGGTGCTGCGCTGAAATAGATTTTGTATAAATCACATTGTTTCATGTGACCCGCACAAAGCTAATTGAAAACAAGGATTAAACTTGAAAGCTCGCAAAACCTCCCTTGGTCTGTATTTATGGACGTACTTTCTTCAGCAGCCAAAGTAGGATTATGGGAGCACATAAAGGGGTATGGAGGGCAATCAGGAACCGGCCATGTGAAGTTGGTTAAAATTGATGATTATGAGGTTTCTATACAGCCTCAGACAATGGATGGTTGAGTCCAGGCTGCACTGTGCCTGGGACTGTCATAATACAGGGGATTACTGTCTGTTCATATCATTGAATTGGGGCAGACACATTGCTGCATGGAGAGGATTGTTCTGTAAGTGAATTTGGAACCACCTCATCTTCAGGATTTAACAACATATAGGTACCGGCCGTAGAATCCTGCAGTATATAATCCATGCATTCGTTTTCTTGCCCACCTACGTATTTTTGTGTCACTCATTCTGTGGTTTCCAAGCTGTCTCCTTATGTTCAATCACCTCTCACCATCTGTGAATTTGCCCCTTTTGCATTGAGCTTCTGGTTCCAAGTGGTTGATATAGGCAGAATGGCCGGGCTATATTGCCCTTTAATGTTCACAGATGTGTAGGTTAGGTGGTTTGGCCATGGTAAATTGCCCCTTGGTGTTCAAAGATGTGTAGGTTAGGTGGATTGGCCGTGGTAAATTGCCCCTTAGTGTCCAAAGATGTGTAGGTTAGGTGGATTGGCTATGGTAAATTGCCCCTTAGTGTCCAAAAATGTGTAGGCTAGGTGGATTGACTGTGCTATATTGCCCCTTAGTGTTCAAAGATGTGTAGATTAAGTGGATTGGCCGTGGTAAATTGCCCCTTAGTATCCAAAGATGTGTAGGTTAGGTGGATTGGCCATGCTATATTGCCCCTTAGTGTTCAAGGACGTGTAGGCTAAGTGGATTTGTCATGCTACATTGCCCCTTAGTGTTCAAAGATGTGTAGGTTAGGTGGATTGGCCATGGTCAATGGGTAGGGGTTTGAGGGGGAGGTAACTGGGTAAGATGCTCTTTTGGAGAGTCGGTGAAACCACGATGGCCAAATGGCCTCTTTCTACACTGTAGGGGTTCTGTGGTTCTGGAAGGGCAGCACGGTGGCACAGTGGTTAGCACTGCTGTCTCACAACATCAGGTCCCCAGGTCTGATTCCGGCCTTGGGTGACTGTCTGTGTGAAGTTGTACGTTCTCCCCATGTCTGCAGGTGGTTCCTCCGAGTGCTCCGGTTTCCTCCCACAGTCCTGAGATGTGTGGGTTAGGTGGAGTGGCCATGGGAAATGCACGGGGTTACGGGGATAGGGTGGGTGGAATGCTCTTTCAGAGAGTCAGTGCAGACTTGACGGGTCGGATGGTTGTAGGGGTTCTATGGTTCAATGGAAAGCACAAATTTTAAAAAAATTCAGAAGAGAATATATAATAAATAAATATATAATTTTACTGAACCCAGATTAAACATACTATTCGATTTCTCAATGGTTGCCCTGAATGAGATGTACGATTAGTAAAGGAGCCTTCATGCAAGAAGGGCCAATTGAAGGATACAAACGAATGGTCGAGTTGGGCACATGAGCGGCGCAGGTTTGGAGGGCCGAAGGGCCTGTTCCTGTGCTGTAATGTTCTTTGTTCTTTTTGAATGGGAGCTTAAATTTGGAGCATTAGCTGAATATGTGCTACCTGTAATTTAAAAAGATAATTGTCAACTCCACATCCTGGTAGGTCATGAAAAGAATGGAATGGAGAATGTATCTGGAAGTGCCACAACTTCCTTGGGGGAAGTCACTGGCATGAGCTGGCATTTCTCATTATGCGTCACAGTACATTCAGATGCCAATGTTATATGCCAATAACGTGTTACTATTCAACTCATTCAATACTCATTCAACCTGGCAATTTCAATCCCATTTTGTTATCTGATGAGCTCTTGTAAAGAGGTATGAATTGTCCTGATATCTGACTGAGTCAATGCTCTGCATGCTATGGTATTCCATTTTATAGATGCCAGCTTTCATTCCCAGTGTATGTGATGGGTTTTCAAATATTTTCTGGGCATATGTTGGCCTTCATAGCAAGAGGATTTCAGAATAGGGATAGGGATGTTTTGCTGTAATTGTATAGGGTGTTGATGAGGCCACATCTGGAGTATTTGTGCAGTTTTGGTGTCCTTATCTGAGGAAGGATGTCCTTGCTATCGAGGGAGTACAGCGAAAGTTTACCAGGCTGATTCCTGGGATAGCAGGTCTGTCATAAGAGGAAAGACTAAGTTGGTTAGGATTATATTCACTAGAGTTTAGAAGAATGAGGGGGGATCTCATAGGAACTTATAAAATTCGAACAGGGTTAGAGAGGGTAGATTCAGAAAGAATGTTCCCAATGGTGGGGGAGTCCAGAACTAGGGGGTCATAGTTTGAGGATAAACCTTTTAGGACTGAGGTGAGGAGAAATTTCTTCACCCAGAGGGTGGTGAATGTGTGGAATTCATTACCACAGAAAGTAGTTGAGGCCAAAACGTTGTGTGATTTCAAGAAGAAATTAGATATAACTTTTGGGGCTAAAGGGATCAATGGATATGGGGGGAAGGAGGGATCAGGATATTGAATTTGATGATTAGCCATGGTCAAAATGAATGGCGGAGCAGGCTCGAAGATCCGAATGGCTTGTTCGTGCTTCTAGTTTCTAGTTTCTATGTTTCTATAACTTGAACATTTTGACCCTGGACTATGGAGAGGTAAAGAGAGTTTGGATTGCTGCTCCTGATCACAACACAGTGAGACAAGCTAGAAGAACACTTGTAGAGACAGGATTGAGCTGGGTTATGAATTCCTCCCATTTATACTAATTGTGAGAGTCAGTTTGTTAACTCTACAAATGCAGGTCTGCTTACCCCAGGGCATTTAGGCCTTGTGTATGTCTTATGGCCCGACATCTGAGCCAGACGTTCCGGGTTGAAGCCCCACTCCAGGACTTGATTGCCAAGAAAGGTGCATTCATAACACAGTCAAATGGGTTGAATGTGTCAACTTTCCAACACATCAATGATGGCAGTAAGAGCGGGAGAGTCTCCTGGTCATCCATGCTTGATGTGAGGTGGTGCCCCTCAAGCCATAAACTGCTGGCGACAGACTAACGATCTGTTCCGGGGATAACCAACTATGGAAATGGACAAAAGTCTGCCTTAGTGCATTACTAGGTCTAGTTAATCCTGGGGGTTTAGGCCTGGTTAACCCTGGGCATCTAGGCCTGGTTAACTCTGGGCATCTCAACCTGATCAATTCTGGGCATCTAGACCTAGTTAATACTGGGGGTCTCGTCCTGGTTAACCCTGGGATCTAGACCTCCAGTGATGTAAATGAGCAAATAAAAAGTTACTGGAACAAAAATAGTATTGGAAAACATTAATAAAGAATTTTAAGATTTGATATTTATTCTGTTGCAAATAATTAAGCAGACATGAAGACTGGAATGTGACTATACCCCAATGGAGTGAGAAATTCTATTGAAAAACAAAGCCAATTTTCACACGCTGCTTTTTGAATATTTTTGTGAAGGTATAAAATTGGCAACTGAAATGAAGCCTGAAGCTCATCGGGAATGGGAAATAACCCCCGGAAGGTGCTGCAAAGGTTCAGCAGATCAATCTGCACCTGGAGAAGGCAGTCCGTTTATTTCTCTGGAAATGGACTCTTCAGCAGAACACTTCCGCAGTTTCTTACCAAGTGGTGGAGGGGTTGGAGAGGGGTCTTGTTGCAGGGCAGAGGTCATTGGGAAAACAAGTAGCAAGCGCAGGGATGAGATACCAGTGGTGGCTTGGTGGTAACCTTCCTGGACTAATCACCAGCAGGCTCAGGCTAATGCACTGGGGACAGGGGTTTGAATCCCAGCAGGGGTCTGGTGAAATTTAAATTCAATTAATAAAATCGAGATATATATATAAAGCTAGTTTCAGTGAGAGTGACCATGAAAACTATCATCAATTGTTGTTGAAAACCCATCTGGTTCACTAATGTCCCCTTTAGGGAAGGAAATCTGCCGTCCTTACCCGGTCTGGCCTACATGTGACTCCAGAGCCACAGCAATGTGGTTGACTTTTAACCGCCCTCTGAAATGGCTTAGTGAGCCTCTCAGGTCCAGGGCAATTAGTCATGGGCAACAAATGCTGACCTTGCCAGCGATGCCCGCATCCCCTGAAAGAACCTTAAAAAAGCAACAGTTGAGAGGTGAGGAGATATGGAACGGAGAGTGAAGGGTGCAGGTGGAGATGTGGGATTTTACCAGCTCGCTCCGCCCATCGCTAGGCGGGCTGAGGTGGTGGTGGGGGGGGGGGGGGGGGGGGGGGGCGGCGGGGGTGGCGGGGGGGAGAGCGAGTGGGTAAAGTCGCACGGCAGCCGAGAAATCAGGATCGCACACGAATTCCCGGCTCTCGCAATCTAACTGGCACCGGATTTCCGGCGCATTCAGCCTCCCGCCCATTTCCGGCGAGAGGCTGAATAATTTATTTAAATTTACTTAAATATAATTTGCATGGCATTAGCAAACCTGGCACGCAATTGTCCAGGCTCATTTGCCTTTGTGGCCTCGCCACAATACTCTTGTATTGTGTACTGAGGCCTACTGTGTGTAAACTAATGTGATAAGAGTAGCGCAATTGATATAGATATATATTTGGGCTTTTATATATCTGTGGGCGGCACGGTGGCACAGTGGTTAGCACTGCTGCCTCACAGGGCCAGGGACCCAGGTTCAATTCCCGGTTTGAATCTGTCTGTCTGTGCAGAGTTTGCACGTTCTCCCCGTGTCCACGTGGGTTTTCTCCGGGTGCTCCGCGGATGCTGCCGGACCTGCTGAGTATTTCCAGCATTTTTCTGTTTTTAATACAGATTTCCGGCATCTGCGAGATGGAACGATCAGGGGTGGGATTTTCTGGCCGCGCTCGCCCCAAAGCCGGAAAGTCCCGCCCGAGGTCAACTGACCTTTGCATGGTCCGTGTCCCGAACCGCTATGATTCCCGTGGCAGACGGGACGGGAAAATCCCGCCCCAGATGTTTCACTCACAGGGTCCTCAGAGAAAGTAGTTTGGGGGGGGGGGGGGGGAGGGGGGTGCTGTCGCAACGTTTTTTTTAAAGCTTATTTATTAGTTTTAAAGTTTATTTATTACTGTCACAAGTAGGCTTACATTAACACTGCAATTAAGTTACCGTGAAAATCCCCTGGTCGCCACACTCTGGCGCCTGTTCGGGTACACTGAGGGAGAATTTAGCACGGCCAATCCACCTAACCAGCACATATTTCAGACTGTGGGAGGAAGCCAGGGCACCTGCAGGAAACCCATGCAGGCACGGGGAGAATGTGCAGACTCCGCGCACAGTGACCCAAGCCAGGAATCGAACCCTGGTCCCTGGTGCTATGAGACAGCAGTGCTAACCATTGTGCCACCGTACCGTTCAAAGCAACAAGTATGAAATTTGAGCCATCAAACAAAGCTACCTAGGAATTTGATACTATGTAGTCCTGTTGGCCCACTACTTTGAGACACATATTGATTAATTACTCAGGAAATATAGTTCAGTGGGGAGACTATCCTCTAAGTCTGGGAATAAGGCCCTGCCGACGGTCTCTATACATCTATCCTTTGGTTGGAAGTATTTGACAGCATCACTAAGTAGAGAGGTAAATATTTCCTAATGTTGCCTCTTGTCTTCACAATTAAGGCTTTGCATTTTCTAGGAGTGTGAGAATACGCTGCGTTGTAAATGTTTTATTTGGATAAAGATCTTGGCAATGGTAAGTACAAACATCATGGTTTCTAGAGCTAAAGGGATGAGACACAAAGTTATCATAGTTACAAAATGGCCTGGTAAAATCCGTCAGTAACTGATGCGCGATATAACTCACGAGGCTAGGGATGCTCAAGGAAATAAAGGCTTTTATTTACTATTACAATGAAGCTACCATGTATAGTACACGATCCCAGACTGAGGGGTCCCAGACAGAGCAGTGACCTTTATACCTCTCCCAGGAGGCGGAGCCCGACTGGGATGTACCATAATAACTATAATACAGGTAGAACAGCCCAACCCTAACCCCAACAGTAACAAGTAGAACAACCCAACCCTAACCCCAACAGTAACAAGTAGAACAACCCAACCCTAACCCCAACAGCAACATATATACAGACTCATAGTACTGGCCAGACCCTGGCTCAGTACTACCTGGTGGGAACCAACGATGGTTCACCACAGTAACAGAAAGGATTCTCTAAGCTGCTTCTAAATTTGTAAGGACTTAATCATATTATCGTTGACACTAATTTCTACCCGAAGGACTCGCTATCTTTTCCCATTCTTGTGCTATCTCTGTACCAATGCAACATCTCTGGCTGAGTTCCCAATCACCCACCACTGACACTGGCTCTGGCCTTGAAAGAGATGCAGATGAGTGGGGCACATTGATCCTCCCTCCTTGTGATTAAACCCTCTGCTCTAACCCAGCATTGCTGAGATTGCCCCATTATATTGACCTCCTGCTCTGTGTTGTGTACCTCAGCCCCAACATTCTCGACAGTGCAGAAGGAGGCCATTTGGCACATTGGGTCTGCACTGAATCTCCAACAGAAGATCTCATCCAGGCCTCTTCCCGTAGCCCCATGTTTTTACCCCACTAATCCCCCTAAACTTAAAGTTAAAAGTTTATTTATTAGTCACAAGTAAGGCTTACATTACTGTGAAATTCCCCTAGTCGCCATATTCTGGCATCTGTTCGGGTCAATGTACCTAACCAGCATGTCTTTCAGGCTGGGAGGGAACCAGAGCACTTGGAGGAAACCCACGCAGAGAACATGCAAACTCCACACAGACAGTGACCCAAGCTGGCGCTGTGAGGCAGCAGTGCTGACCGCTGTGCCACCGTGCCACCCTTATGCTATACATCTTGGGACACTAAGGAGCAATTTAGCATGGCCAATCCACCTAACTCGCACATCTTTGGGCTGTGGGGGGAAACCGGAGCACCCGGAGGAAACTCATGCAGACACGGGGAGAATGTGCAAACTCTACACAGACAGCGACCCAAGCCGGAAATCGAACCCGAGTTCCTGGCGCTGTAATGCAGCAGTGCCAAGCACTGTGCCACCGTGCCACCCTACTAACCACTGTGCCACATGCTGCCCTACTAACCATTGTACCAACATGCCACCGGGTCCCTGGCGCTGTGAGGCAGCAGTGCTAACCACTGTGCTACATATTAGGATTCATTTTGACTTTGGCTGCTAGTGGAAAGAAGATGACATCGAACCAGCTTCACCTTATCCGGCTCTCACTTTCCCTCTCAGCAGATGACACAAATATAACTGGGGACATATTTATATAAATGGCTGGATGATTTAGCAGGGCCCAAAGTCAAAACTTCCCGCATATTGTTGCACCACATTGTTTCAGCTACAATGAACAAATACCCTGAAATAAAGTTTAAAGTTTAAGTATTAGTGTCAAATGAAGGTCATTTGCTAAAATTATTTGGTTGAAAACATTATTTCATTGGCAAAGATTTTACATGTTGTTACCCAATCTTTATCCTCTCCATCTTACTCCATTTATTATGTAATATGTCAAAGAATGACCGTGCCCTCTACTGAACTTTATTCTGTGGAATATTTGATCAGAGACTTTTAAACAAAGAAGCTTTTATGTGCAATTCAATCCTTCGGGACGCTGAGTGTGTGAGCTGTGTATACTCCTCCCCAACTTGGAAAAACCCATGCCTCTCTCAAAGTCCTATCGTTAGTGCTGAGAACTGAGGAGAGGTAATGTTTTGGGCACTGGAGGGTACACACACTCTCCTTTTCCCAGAGGTACGGTGCCAAGAGAAACACTCATGGGCTGAGCTGTGGTACATCATGTGGCATTGTCATATGTTTGAACAACTGCAGATCAGGAGATCTGGTGAAAGAATTATAGCAGCAGCTGAGATATCTGGCCAAATCAGGTCATGTGATTGAAGGTCTGATGGGTAGCTCCGTGCGATGTTTACAGAAGTTAATGTTCTCAGAAGGCATATCTGTTTTCTCTGCCCCTCACATCTTTGGGTTTGTGCAAGTCCAACAAGTGAATGTCAAATTGTGTTTCCGGTGCCTTTAACGTACAAACATTTCCCAGAGGGAGGTGCAATCGGGTAAAATGGACAACAAGCCAAAGAAGGAGATATTAGGTGGGGTGCCCAAAAGCTTGGTCAAGATAGGAGGACTTAGAGGAGGGGAGGGAGAAGGTGAGACAGGAATTTGGCAGGGAATTTCGGAATGTGAAGCCTCAGCTACAGAAGCCATCACACAAACCAGCCTCCCATCCATTGACTCCGTCTACACTTCCTGCTGCCTCGGCAAAGCAGCCAGCATAATCAAGGACCACATGCATCCCGGACATTCTCTCTTCCACCTTTTTCCATCGGGAAAAAGATACAAAAGTCTGAGGTCACGTACCAACCGACTCAAGAACAGCTTCTTCCCTGCTGCCATCAGATTTTTGAATGGACCTACCTTATATTAAGTTGATCTTTCTCTACACCCTAGCTATGACTGTAACATTACATTCTGCACTCTCTCCTTTCCTTCTCTATGAACGGTATGATTTGTCTGTACAGCACGCAAGAAACAATACTTTTCATTGCACCCCAATACATGTGACAATCTTAACTCAAATCAAAAAAATCAAAACCAGTGAGGTAAAAGGAGGGAGAGAAGCACAAGGGGCCAGAATGATAAGGATGAAAGTGTGGTGGCACGGTGGCACAGTCGTTAGCACTGCTGCCTCACAGCGCCAGGGACCTGGGTTCAATTCCCAGCTTGGATTATGTTCTCCCTGTGTTTGTGTGGGTTTCCTCCGGGTGCTCCGGTTCACTGTCTGAAAGACGTGCTGGTTAGGTTGCATTGACCCAAACAGGCGCCAGAATGTGGTGACTCAGGGATTTTCACAGTAACTTCATTGCAGTGTTAATGTAAGCCTATTTGTGACTAATAAATAAACTTTACTTTAAAAAAAAATGGGGATCAGGGAACGTGGGGCTTCATTGGCCCAGAAGAGATTAGAGAGGCAGAGAGGAGTGAGACCGAGAAACAAATTAAACATGAGAATGATCATTTAAAATGTGGACCGCAGTGATTCAGGAAGGCAGCTCACCACCACCTTCTCTAGGGCAACTAGCGAATGGATGATAAATGCTGGCCAGCCAGTGATGCCCATGTCCCCGAATGAGTAATCAACAATGCACAACTGCAGGCCAATCACAGCGAGGACAAAGGTGAATGGGTAGGATATTGGCAGAGGTAAAGTATTCTCCCTGCCTCCTTTCTTTTTCCTTCCCCCGGTGCCACACTTCTATTCTTATGCCTGTTCCTCACTCCACCTTTGCCAGCCAGTAACCTAGGTCCTAAGCTTTGAAATTCCCTAACTAAACCTTTCCAGTTCTCCAATTAGAACATAGAACATAGAACAGTACAGCACAGAACAGGCCCTTCGGCCCTCGATGTTGTGCCGAACCTTTTCCGAAACCAAGATCAAGCTATCCCACTCCCTATCATCCTGGTGTGCTCCATGCGCCTATCCAATAATCGCTTGAAAGTTCCGAAAGTGTCCGACTCCACTATCACAGCAGGCAGTCCATTCCACACCCCAACCACTCTCTGAGTAAAGAACCTACCTCGTATATCCCTCCTATATCTCCCACCACGAACCTTATAGTTATGCCCCCTAGTAACAGCTACATCCACCCGAGGAAATAGTCTCTGAACGTCCACTCTATCTATCCCCCTCATCATCTTATAAACCTCTATTTAGTCGCCTCTCAACCTCCTCCGCTCTAAAGAGAAAAGCCCTGGCTCCCTCAACCTTTCCTCATAGGAAATACCCTCCAAACCAAGCTGCATCCTGGTAAATCTCCTTTGCACTCTTTCCAGCTCTTCCACATCCTTCTTATAGTGAGGCGATCCCTCTCTTTTTTTCTAAACATTCCTTTAAGCATACCTCTTTGGTCAGTCTGCTGTATCTTATCCCCTTGGAGTGCAGTTGTTTCTGATTATGGCTTTGTTAAAACACCCTGGGATGTTTTTTGACATTTAAGATGTGATATAAGTGCAATTTATATTGAAGGGCCCAGGTTTAAGGGACAGAGAATGATCAAGAAAGCAGCGATTGATCTTAGATTAGAGATGACAAAAGCATGGATGGGGCTTTCAGAAACTGATGGCATTAGGTAGGGGTGAAGATGGATGATGGTTGAAAAGGGCTGGAAAGGATCTGGGGTCAGAAGTTGAGTTGGGAGTTGATTAGGTCACTAAATTTTCAAGTCAGGTTACCTGAAATTATGGCAATGGAGGGAGGTTAGAATTGGTGCTAAGGACACAGGGGTTAGAACCATAGAACCATAGAAACACTACAGTGCAGAAAGAGGCCATTCGGCCCATCGAGTCTGCACCGACAACAATCCCACCCGGGCCCTATCTCCGTATCCCTACATATTTTCCTGCTAATCCCTCTAACCCTCATATTTACCCACTAATCCACGCATCCCGGGACACTAAGGGGCAATTTAGCTTGGCCAATCAACCTAACCCGCACATCTTTAAACTGTGGGAGGAAACCGGAGTACCCGGAGGAAACCCACGCAGACACGGGGAGAATGTGCAAACTCCACACAGACAGTGACCCGAGTCGGGAATCGAACCCAGGTCCCTGGAGCTATGAAGCAGCAGTGCTAACCACTGTGCTACTGTGCCGCCCTTGCGGCGACAGATGAGAACAATGGCTGAACTTCTAGTTGCTGACGGAATTCCATTTTAAGGTATTTACACCTTGTTCAATGGTTAGTGTAGGGGCTGATCTGCGTTTGATTATGTTAGTCTGTTCACTGATGTATGTTTACAATACCTAATTGCTTGTGGGTGGAGCTAGAGAGTTAAGCAACTGAAATCAGACAAAAGGTTCCAGAATCTGAGTTGAGAGCATGTGTGTAAAAATCCTGTAATTACTAAGATATTTTAAAATACTGCAAATGAATCTGTGGGAGACTTCGAACTAGTGTTATCTGGATTGCTCAGATAAATCAGCTTAATACAAAGCAAACTGGCAAATAGAGTTCGGATAAGGTACAAGGTGCATATTCCTCTGTCAATCTATTAAATTAATTGAATGCAGATAGTGTTTCATTGAGTGTAAGAATACAATGTCAGTGCTGACCATGTGCTGATCACGAGTTAAGTAAATGATAACTTGCAGTTATGACTTGCATGAATTTAGCAATTTCATCTGGTCAAACTCCCAGGGCTGTAGAGGCACAGTTCTTATATATACATATATATGAATATTTAATATGAGAGGTCACACGACACCAGGTTATACTCCAACAGGTTTATTCGAAATCACAAGCTCTTAGAGCGCTGTCAAAGGAGCAAGCACTCTGAAAGCTCTCATCCTGTCCACCTCAGTCCAACACCAACATCTCTACATTTAACATATATACATTTGATTAAAACTGTAACATGTGACTGCTTCTAAACGCCTGGGGTGGGATTTCTGGCCTCACTCACCCTGAAACTGGAAAATCCCAACCGAGGTCAACAGACCTTTCCATGGTCCGCCCCTCACCCGCTACAATTCCCATGGTGGGCAGAATGGGAAGATTCACCCTCTGAAGTTACCTGCAGGCTTGGACCAAACGAAACACTCCCAGTTGTCATCGCTTTAAACTTATATGTTTGAAATAATGCAGATTTCACACCTCCGCTGTGGTGCCACCCAATTCCTGGTGGCAGTAATGTGTCATCTGGAATATATCCTAATCTAGATGTATAGTAAGCATTCTGTACTTGGAGCTGGAAATTAACACCAAGCGATGTGGGTTCCATTCCAATAAGTTACACCCAACCCCATAGAAAGCATTCTTTCTGGCTGTATCACAGCTTGGTATGGCTCCTGCTCTGCCCAAGACCGCAAGAAATTACAAAGGGTCATGAATGAAGCCCAGTCCATCACACAAACCAGCCTCCCATCCATTGACTCTGTCTACACTTCCCGCTGCCTCAGAAAAGCAGCCAGCATAATTAAAGACTCCACGCACCCTGGACATTCTCTCTTCCACCTTCTTCCATCGGGAAAAAGATACAAAAGCTTGAGGTCACGTACCAACCCACTCAGGCTTTTGAATGGACCTACCTCGCATTAAGTTGATCTTTCTTTACACCCTAGCTATGACTGTAACACTACATTCTGCACCCTCTCCTTTCCTTCTCTATGAACGGTATGCTTTGTCTATATAGTACGCAAGAAACAATACTTTTCACTGTACACTAATACATGTGACAATAATAAATCAAATCAAATCAAATCAGTTTATCAGTAAGAGGTTTGAGACCAACTGCTGGAGGGACTAACCTTTCCAAACACCACCAAAAACTTCAGTTTCCCTTTTTGCCAAAGTAATCATGTTTCCAAAACGTTAAATGTGTTTCGCTATCTCCACAGATACTGCCAGACCTGTTGGGCATTTGTACCATTCTCTCTTTTTATATCAGATATCAGGGGGTGGCACAGTGGTTAGCACTGCTGCCTCACAGCATCAGGGACCCAGGTTCGATTCCCGGCTTGGGTCACTGTCTGTGTGGTGCTTGCACGTTCTCCCTGTGTCTGTGTGGGTTTCCTCCGGGTGCTCCGGTTTCCTCCCACAGTCCAAAGCTGTGCTCGTTAGGTGCATTGACCCGAACAGGCGCCGGAGTGTGGCGACTAGGGGAATTTCACCGTAACTTCATGGCAGTGTTAATGTTAGCCTTACTTACGGCTAATAAATAAACTTTAAAAAAAAGATTTCCAGCATCCGCAGCATCTTATAATGATGGATTGGTTTGAGTATCAGCTTTTGGGGAAGCTCCCATAAAGAAAGAAATGGCTTTCATTTAATTAACGCCTTGCTGCATTTCGGTAATCCCAAATCCCTTTCCAAGAAGTATTATTGAAGTGTAGTCACCACTGTAATGGGGGAAATATGACAGCCATTTTGCGTACAGCAAGATCCCACAACAGGAAGTGGACTAGATAATCTTGCTTAATTGATGTTGATTGAGAGATAAATATTGGTCATAATTCCAGGGAGAACTGCCTTGCTCTTCTTCAAAATATTATCGACGGGATCTTCCTGATAACGCGACAATTAGATACCTGGTTAGATCAAGACTGAACAAGTCAGTCTGCGAGATAGCATTTGTCACTGTAAGTTGATCAACGCAACTTTATGTGTAGTTCTTTTAACCTTAATAAATATAGCTCTTGTTCTTCTATCATCCAATGCTGCACTGTTGTTACTTCTTGGATTAACAGCGGGTAGTCCCGATTATTAGCAACCCTACAAATAACAAGAACAGCACTGTCTCAGTTTCACATCCACACTTATCTGCCAAGACACAAGACCAGCCCAATGGAAGAATAGTATTACCCAACTGTACCGGAATCTCCCTCGTTCCTATTTGCATCAATCTGTAAGCGTCACTTTGTACGTAACATTTTTTAACATCGAGGTGCAAAAGTTGACAATTTTTGAAAAAGCCAAATAAAGCAACTATTCAGTTCTTATTTCCTGCAATGTTCCTTTCTCTGTGGATTCGAGGCAAGAAATTAGAAGGTCTTAAAAATGTACATATAATACAAGCAGCAAATCTGATCTACATCAATAACACTTGAGTGTCATTTGCAAAATGTGTTCAGTGCTGAGGGAAAATACGCAGGGAAATCCCCCAGCTCTCCCACTCTCCCCAAAAGATTGGTCCATTGGGTTGATTTTGGGTTGATTCCAATTGGACACATCAAAAATAAAGCTAAGGTTTTAATGGATTTTACCAAACTGTTGACAGTTGTCTAAGAATCACTTGGCCAAAATGGTAAAACAAAATACTTCAACAAATGTTCAGCTGTTCAAACAGCCATTCAATGACATGACTCTGAACAGTTTTCTGAGTCCTGAAGGAGTGAAACAACAGCCTAGTGAATAACGTTCTCCCGTGATCACTGTGCTACTGAGCCACTGGATGGTTAAGTCTCCAAATTTGATCCCCGGTCTTTTCTGTTAGCTGACCTCAGCCAGGGTAGGGGGCGATGGTACGAAAATTATCCTCGGTGCATGAGAGGGACGACAGGGAAGAAAAACTCTTGATTGTTCTCCTTGGAGAAGAGAAGGTTGAGAGGAGATTTGATAGAAGAGAAACTGTTCCCTTTGGGCCCAGATTTAAGCTATTTGGCAAATGAAGCAAACCCAACATGAGGAAAACTTCCCTGACGCAGTGAGTGGTTAGGAGCTGGAATGCATTTCTTGAGAGTGTGGTGGAGGAAGCCTCAATCGAAGCATTCAAAAGAGAATGAGATTATAATCTGAAAAGGAAAAAACATGCAGAGCTAAGGTGAGGGTGTGGTACTAGGTGAATTACTCCTTCAGGGGACCAGCACAGGCCCAATGGGCTGAAAGGCCTCCTTCTGTGCTGGAACCATTCTATAATTCCAGTATTGTGTTGATTTTTAATGGGAGTGGGCACAAATTCACCTGTTCTGAAGGGTTTAGTCCACAAATTTCTATCTTGAATGCTGACTTGACAGGATTCCAATGCTTCGGACAGAATTTTACCGTCCCGTCCGCCAAGGGAATCATAGAATCCCTACAGTGCAGAAGGAGGCCATTCGGCCCATCGAGTCTGCACCGACCACAATCCCACCCTGGCCCTATCCCCGTAACTCCATGCATTTACCCTAGCTAATCCCCCTGACACTAAAGGGCAATTTAGCATGGCCAATCAACTTAACCCGCACATCTTTGAACTGTGGGAGGAAACCGGAGCACCCGGAGGAAACCCACGCAGACACGGGGTGGATGTGCAAACTCCACACAGACAGAGTGGGCGAGGGGCAGACCATGGAAAGCATTTTATGGTTTCGGGATGAGCGTGGCTGTAAAATCCCTCCCTCTGTGTCTTTTTAGCACTGGCGTCACAATCCTACACACACTGAAGTTTTGATTCTCGGCTATGGCCCTGATTTTACCGACACACCCGCCCTGATTTCGGAACGGGCGAGGCTCGAAGAACGGCATTCTCAATCGGCCTCGGGCGCGATCTTACAAGCCTCGGGCCGGCGTACCGGTAAAATTCCGGCCTATGTCACTGTCCAGAGATGTCAAAACAAAAGCCTGGGTATTCTTCCTGGGAACAATCAGCTGGATAGCCTGGATTAATCTCCTGTGAGTTTCTCATGACTGATAATAGTCCAACATTGTTTGAGGTTAAAGAAGATCTCTCTATAGAGACCAAACCCTTCTTTCAATGCACCACGGGTTAACATAGTTCTTGTTTCCCCAGTGAAAGTAAGCAACATATATCGTCACTATTGTTGAATATGATTTCTTTATAATGAGAAGAAAAAGAGTGTCTGATCTTACAAGTTAACTTCATAAGACTATGAAAATCTGTATTAATATATCCTCACTGTGGGATCAGGCATTATATATTCATTGCATAAAAGATTGCTTGCTGAGATGGTCTTATCTCCAAGGTGCCACCATTTGCGTCACTCTCGCTGTATTAAATGCTGTCAGCAGCCTATGAATTATTCAAGTTAATCAAAGAGCTAACAAATATGATCCCTCACACAGATGGGCAGCAGTCTGCTCGTATTGTTAACTGCGAATGATCCTGATTGCAGTGTTGGTTTCTGGCGATATTTGTATGCGTTTCCTTGGTGCTTTGGGAGCGTCAGCAGTTCTGCTGGAGCGTGACTGTTTCAACAAGTGTTGGTGTAATGCAGTCAAGCAGAGAGAGGCCATTGGCTTCCGTTAGAATGGAATCGACAGCGGCACCCAACAGTTTGGCTATATAGAACCATAGAATCCTTACAGTGCAGAAAGAGGCCATTCAGCCCATCAATTCTGCACCGACTCTCCGAAAGTAGCCCCGCACATTTACCATGGTGAATCAACCTAACCTACACATCTTTGGACACCAAGAGGCAATTTAGCATGGCCAATCCACATTACCTACAGATCTTTGGACACTAAGGGGCAATTTAGTGTGGCCTATCCACCTAACCTGTACATCTTTGGACACTAAGGAACAATTTAGCGTGGCCAATCCATCTAACCTACACATCTTTGTACACTAAGGGGCAATTTAGCATGGCCAATCCACCTAACCTGTACATCTTTGGAGACCAAGGGGCAATTTAGCATGGCCAACCCACCTAACCTGTACATCTTTGGACTGTGGGAGGAAACCCATGCAGACACAGGGAGAACGTGCAAACTCTACAGAGTCATCCATGGCCAGAATCAAACCTGGGTCCCTGGCGCTGTGAGGCAGCAGTGCTAACCACTGTGTCACCCGAAGAGAATACAGGAAGGAATTTTAAGATTCAATACTCAACTCTCCGAATGCCACAGAGAGGAGGATTTAAAGTCCTTTAAAATGTATTCAGTCAGCACTATCCCTGTTTGAGATTGGTAAGGTAAGGTGCTTTAGCAGATCTTAGCAAAGTTTGTAGTGGAAGTGAGTCTAGAACAGAAATTTGCCAATAATTCAGCACCAATTTCAAACCGTTGGAATAGATATCTTGGAGAGAAGGTTAAGCTGCTTACACCATGACATTGAGCCAACCTTTAGGGTAGAATACATTAGTGAGAGCTTTACACTTCACACAATACAATTTAAACCTGAAGTACCAGTCAAACTTTACATTTCATTTCAACCCAACTATCAAATCCAATTGCTGCAGTGGAGAATGATGGAGATTTCTCATCACTGACCCGAGTCTGACCTGGGACTGACCGATGCTGGTTGTGAGTTTTCTGGTCTTTTGCTCATTCTGTCTGAAAGGATAATGTTTGTACCCGCATTGGTCTTCAAAATCTAAACGCATGTCTTGCAGCTTTTTAAAGTAACAAGTTTTATTTTTGAATTTACACCACATGGGCAGAATTTCATGCCTTCCCCTGTAGCAGGTTTAGAAATGCGGAGGGAGGGGTGGGGGAGGGGGGGGGTGAGAGGGGTGAATATTAATCAGATAGGAAGGTGGCAGATGGGGATCCTCCTCTACCTTGTTTACGTCCGTGGCAGGAAGTCCCATGGATGGTCTTCCTACCCCACTGCCAATCGAGGCCCTTAAGTGAACATTTAACGGTGATTTAAGGGCACCATCCCACTGCCTCTGACTCAGCGGCGAGCTGGGGTTTCACTTCATGGGAAGCTCCTCAAGCCAACCTGGACAGAGTTGCTTGGAAACGCCAATGTCGGGATGTGGGGGAGTGGTGTCCCTCTTTCAAAAGGCACTCAGTGCCTCATTGAGGGACCTGGCATTGGGAATGGTGGGGTCTGCAGTGAGACACATCCCTGCACTTGCTGGCTATGCACCCCCCCCTTCCTCCATCACTCACATGTGGTCGAGGATCCACCAACAATCTTAGGCCTCGGGTGGCTGTCATACTGACAGCAGCTGCCGCCTTTCTAGTGGCACTACCATTCAATAGAACACCTGTCCTATGATTGGCTGGCAGCTCTCGATAAGTGGGCCTTCCATCCTCGGTGTCCTTAATCCTGGGTAAGGGCCATTGCTGTCCAGCTAAGTGCCTGAGTGACAGCTAATAAAACAGGCCTTCCCTAATGGCAAGACAGGGCCTTTGATGCCTCTCCAGCCACCAAACAAGATCGTATTGCCTCCATTAAATACAGCACCAAGTGTAGAGTCCAAGGTTTTTCCTCAATGGGGTTTGCCTCCGGCAATCAATCAATATTTGACAATGAAGACAAGTATACTTTAAAAAAGGCACTACTCAGTGCACAAAGGATTTCTGGGCCCCATTGAGGTGGACATGAAGGGAGGTGGATGGGGCCTGAAATTTATACGGCCGACACCCAACCCTGTGCCTGACTTCAGCGATTTTGGCCCATATGGGTTCAGGGTCCAGCAAGGCTGCCGGCCTGCCCAGCTCGCAGGAGCAAATTCAACTCGTGAAGAGCCTTAGAAACATAGAAACATAGAAAAACTACAGCACAAAACAGGCCCTTCGGCCCCACAAGTTGTGCCGAACATATCCCTACCTTCTAGGCCTACCTATAATCCTCCATCCTATTAAGTCCCATGTACTCATTCAGGAGTCTCTTGAAAGACCCTATTGAGTTTGCCTCCACCACCACTGATGGCAGCCGAATCATAGAAACATAGAAAAACAACAGCCTTGTTTAAGGAGACTAAGTGGAATTTTCAGTCAACCTCCAGTTTCCAGACACGATAGAGAACAGTTCAAGAGACTGCAGGCACCTGATGACAGGCTGGATGGTGGTGGGGAGGGCGAGGGGGCGGGTGGGTTAGCGTTGCTGACATGCTTACAGCCCTCCCTGCCTGCTTGGTTTGAGTAGAGCCAAAGGCCTCCTGTAGGCCTCTGATTAGCCCTCCAGCTTTGAGAACCCCCCTTTCCCTGCTCCCTGCAGCCTTTAATTAGACGGGGAATTGGTGTCCATTGCCCATTAAGGGGGAGTTCAATAAAAATTCCAGCGAAGGACTGCTTTCCCCCCGGGGTGTGGTTGGGATACAGAAAGAGCCCTAACTTCTTCAAAACATCATTTACAGCACAACCAAGCTCAGCTGGATGCTGAGTTGTCCTCAGGACCGCCGGACAATAACCAGCTCACAAGGGACAACCTCAAGCACTGGACTGGAAAACATGGCCTTGATGGGGGCTGGTATGATTGCTGACCTCAAACTGACCTTACTTAATGTCCACTCATGTGTACTTTGTAGCATGAGGTAGAAATAGGGGCAGATACAAAAACAGGATTGCTCCTCAACCCTAGCCTGGGCCAGTAGGGGTAATTAATTAGATTTGATTTATTATTGTCACATGTATTAACATACAGTGAAAAGTATTGTTTCTTGCGCGCTATATAGACAAAGCAAGCCGTTCATAGAGAAGGAAACAAGAGTGCAGAATGTAGTGTTACAGTCATAGCTAGGATGTAGAGAAAGATCAACTTAATGCAAGGTAGGTCCATTCAAAAGTCTGATGGCAGCAGGGTAGAAGCTGTTCTTGAGTCTGTTGGTATGTGACCTCAGACTTTAGTATCTTTTTCCCGATGGAGGAAGGTGGAAGAGAGAATGTCTGGGGTGCGTGGGGTCCTTAATTGTGCTGGCTGCTTTGCCGAGAGAGTGGAAAGTGTAGACAGAGACAGTGGGTGGGAGCAATAATGGCCCCAACTGCCCTACCATGGTTTGTATTCCCTGGCGTATAGAAAATTAAGGGTGATCAAATTGCGATATTTAAGACGACTGAAGGGGTTAATTGTCTCTTTCTCTTGATCACAGAATCCAGAATAAGAAATAGATCTAGACTGTTCAGGGATGATTTCAGAAAAGATTTCACCACACAATAGATAGAAAATATCTGGAACTCTTTCCCTCAAAACCTGCCAACATAGCACAGGTCAGGGGTCAAGCATTGGCATCACCTGGTCTACGCTGTGCACTCCAAGTCTTGAAGCAGCCAAACTAAAGTTCAACAACAAAAGGTGACATGTTTCAAAATTGGATTAACTAGGCTGCTGTCGTCTCTGCATGGGGTATAATAACTCTTCCAAATTTATAATACTCCATGTGGTGTTAGATAACTGATTAGTCAAATCATAATTTGCATAAAAACAACTCAATCGAAACACGCTCCAACATAATTGCTACCAAGTGAAAGAAAATTGAGAATCCAGTGTTAACACAAACGAAATATCAGTAAAGATAAAAGAATGTCATCACATCACAATACTGATTTACCGTCATTTACAAATTATTTTATTTGAATATTCCTTAACGACTGTCTGGTGGTTGACTGCTGCTCTTTTGACAAAAAAGATATTGGCAGGAATTTTCTGCCCATTCACAGCAATGGGATTTTCCCATCCCGCTGCAGTGAGCGGAAATTTGGCTGGCCGCCAAATTCTCCATCTTCGCTGCAGTGGGAGCGTGGTGTGAACGGGTGGTAAGATTGCGCCCATTGTTTTCCTATCTGTGTCTTGGTTACAGTAAAGTCCTGCTGTTCGCTGGGGTTACATTCCCGTGAAATTTCCCAAATGGCAAAATGGCCAATGAGAGTTAATTAGATAGGATCCAGCCACCCTAAAGCATGCGTGAAAGGTCAAAGGCAATTAAATACCGTGGCCCCGAATTCTCCAACCCCGCCCGCGGTTGGGATTCTCCAGTCCCGCTGCAGTGAATGGAGATTTGGCTGAGCGCCAATTGTCCATTCTCGCTGGCAGCAAGAACAGACAATTGGTCAGAAAATACCTGGATTTATCTTTATTAGGCCCAACCTTGATACCCTACTTTACACTTCTCCACACTGAACTCCAATGCGAAAGTTTTACCTGGTCATTTAACCTATTAATATTGCAACTTTCCAATTCCATCTTCAGTATTAACTGTGCCATTTATTGGATACATGGCTCTCTAATCCCTCATCTAGTAGCTTTATTAGAGTCATAGAGTCATAGAGGTTTACAGCATGGAAACAGGCCCTTCGGCCCAACTTGTCTATGCCGCCCCTTTCTTTAACCCCTAAGCTAGTCCCAATTGCCCGCATTTGGCCCATATCCTTCTATACCCATCTTACCCATGTAACTGTCTGAAAGCTTTTTAAAAGACAAAATTGTAACCGCCTCTACTACCACCTCTGACAGCTCGTTCCAGACACTCACCACCCTCTGTGTGAAAAAATTGCCCCTCTGGACCCTTTTGTATCTCTCCCCTCTCACCTTAAACCTATGCCCTCTAGTTTTAGACTCCCCTACCTTTGGGAAAAGATATTGACTATCTAGATGGTCTATGCCCCTCATTAGTTTATAGACCTCTGTAAGGTCACACCCTCAGCCTCCTACGCTCCAGAGAAAAAAGTCCCAGTCTATCCAGCCTCTCCTTACAACTCAAACTATCAAGTCCCGGCAGCATCCTAGTAAATTTTCTCTGCACTCTTTCTAGCTTAATAATATCCTTTCTATAATAGGGTGAACAGAACTGCACACTGTATTCCAAGTGTGGCCTTACCAATGTCTTGTACAACTTCAACAAGATGTCCCAACTCATGTATTCACTGTTCTGACCAATGAAACCAAGCATGCTGAACGCCTTCTTCGCCACTCTGTCCACCTGTGACTCCACTTTCAAGGAACTATAAACCTATACCCCGAGATCTCTTTGTTCTATAACACTCCCCAACGCCCTATCATTAACTAAGTCCTGCCCTGGTTCGATCTACCAAGGTGCATCACCTCGCAGTTATCTAAATTAAACTTCATCTGCCATTCGTCAGCCCACTGGCCCAATTGATTAAGATCCCGTTGCAATCCTAGATAACCTTCTTCACTGTCCACTATGCTACCAATCTTGGTGTTATCTGCAAACTTACTAATCACGCCTCCTAAATTCTCATCCAAATCATTAATATAAATGACAGTCCTATTAAATGACATTAATATAAATGACAGTCGTAGCCCTACCTCTGGGACAGAAGTTCAAGTCCCAGTACAGGACTTGATGGCTACGGAATCTACGTTCATAACGCAGCCAAACAGGTTGATTATCAGCCTGTAAATCTTTCCACAACACCCAATGGCGGGTGGTAAGAACAGGAGAGTTTTCTGGTCAGCCATAGTGCAGAAGGCAATGGCAACTGCAGCACTTTGCCAAGCTTAATCATGGCGTAATGATCCCAGCGAGGTCCATGAGGTGGGCCTTTTGGAGTATGAGCTCCCTGATTGAGGTAATGATTGCCTGCCCAATCAGAGAGTTTCCGGTGTACCTAATGAGGAGTGTCAGGTCTTTGACTTTGTATCTGAAGCACTCTTAGGAGTGGAATTGAGTTTGTAAATAAAGGGAATTTGGTGAAGGGACACCGCCTCTGAGGAGTTATTTCACATGGACCAATCCATGGTCCCAAAACTGTCTGAGGGCAAGGGGTCTGAAGGAAGAGGTGGTTTCCATCATCTAAATAACTCATAAATATCGGAAAAAGTTCAGCAAAAGCTTAAGCCACAGTGCAATTTCCTAGGGGACACAACCAGTCATATGTTGTCAATTTCAGTAAGTGTCAATTATTTCTACTCCTTGTCTCCTGCCTTCTAACCAATTAATTAACTGTGTTAATAGTTGACTCCAATGCCATGTGTTCTCATTGTTGGTGACAGTCTCTTATGTGGAACCTTATCAAATGTTTCTGGGTGTCGATATAAATAAATCCAGCCACACACCCTTATCCAGAATGTTAATTACCTCTGATAACATTTAACTAGCTTTAACGGGCAAGACTTACCTTTCGGTTCCCCCAATGGCTCAGCAAGGTAAAGCTAGCACATCACGCGTCCTTCTCCAGCACAAAGGTTCTAAGTACAATTCCCATCATCAGGGAGAGAATCTGAGTAGGTTTGCAAACTCTGGCTGGAGGCAATCCTGGAAAGTTTACCATGTGACATTCTGAACACATGATATAAGACCATGTGATACATGATCACATGACATCTGATCACATCATTGCTCCAGATATTATAGAGGTGCTGGTGTGGGATTAGAATCATAGGCCAGAATGTTACCACCATTCACGCCAGCGGGATTTTCCCATCCCACTGCGGTGGCCAGAGATTTGGCAGTGCGCCAAATTCTCCAACCTCACTGCAGCGGGAGCATGGCGTGAACAGCTGGTAAGTTCGCGCCCATAGAGACGTAGAGCATAGAAAAGGCCTTTCCGCCCACTGAGTCTGCACCGACAATAATAAGAACATAAGAACTAGGAGCAGGAGTAGGCCATTTGGCCCCTCGAGCCTGCTCCGCCATTCAATAAGATCATGGCTGATCTTTGCTTGGACTCAGTTCCACTTACCTGCCCGCACACCATAACCCTTAATCCCTTTACTGTTGAAAAATCTATCTATCTTTGCCTTATAGGTAATTACCTCACAAGTCACGTCAATTCCATTTTCCAACACTTGTCCCATATCCTTGAATATTATGATGTTTCAAGTGCTCATCCAAATACTTTTTCAAGGTTGTAAGGTTTCCGGCTTCCACAACCTTCTCGTGCCAGATTCCCGCCACCCTCTGAGTGAATTTTTTCTTTCTCAAATCCCCTCTGAATCTCCTGCCTCTCACCCTAAAACTGTGCCCCCTTGTGATTGACCCCTCAACCAAGGTCTGCTCCCTACTCACCCTGTCCATACCCATTATAATCTTATACACCTCCGTCACATCCCCCTTCAGCCTTCTCTGCTCTAGAGAAAACAGTGCAAGCCTATCCAGTCTCTCCTTATAGCTCAAATGCTCCATCCCAGACAACATCCTGGATTGGAATTACATTGAGAGCGGACTGGGTGAGGAAAGCAGATGTTATCGAACCATTGGATTTCATGATGATTAAGGTCTACTTATGGGCTCCAGGATTTGATTTGATTTGATTTGATTTATTATTGTCACATGTATTAGTATACAGTGAAAACTATTGTTTCTTGCGCGCTATACAGACAAAGCATACCATTTATAGAGAAGGAAAGGAGCGAGTGTAGTGTTACAGTCATAGCTAGGGTGTAGAGAAAGATCAATTTCATGCAAGGTAGGTCCATTCAAAAGTCTGATAGCAGCAGGGAAGAAGCTGTTCTTGAGTCGGTTGGTATGTGACCTCAGGCTTTTGTATCTTTTTCCCGATGGAAGAAGGTGGAAGAGAGAATGTCCGGGGTGCAAGGGAACCTTGTTTATGCTGGTTGCTTTGCCGAGGCAGCAGGAAGTGTAGACAGAGTCAATGGATGGGAGGCTGGTTTGCATGATGGAGTGGGCTACATTCACGACCTTTTATAGTTTCTTGCGATCTTGGGCAGGGCAGGAGCCATACCAAGCTGTGATACAACCAGAAAGAATGTTTTCTTTGGTGCATCTGTAAAAGTTGATGAGAGTCATAGCTGACATGCCAAATTTCCTTAGCCTTCTGAGAAAGTAGAGGCGTTGGTGGGCTTTCTTAACTATAGTGTCGGCATGGGGGGACCAGGGCAGGTTGTTGGTGATCTGGACACCTAAAAACTTGAAGTTCTTGATCCTTTTGACTTCATCCCCATTGATGTAGACAGGGGCATGTTCTCCGTTAAGCTTCCTGAAGTCAATGGCAATCTCCTTCATTTTGTTGGCATTGAGGGAGAGATGATTGTCACTGCACCGAGTTTCTAAAACGGAATTCTCCTACTGATGGGATTTGAACTCACATTCTTGACGCTCCAAGTCTTTGGATTGCTAACACACACACAGCGGGGCAAATTCAATCCGGCCCTATCAATCCACTCTCAATCATCAGTAAATGATGAAAGGGGTCCTTGATGGAGCTATCACATGGCACAGACTCGGAGGAACCTGCTCACTGACACTCAGTTTGGGTGCTGGCGGGGCCACTCAGCTCCTGACCTCATTAAGACTTGGCCCAAACGTGGGGAAAAAAATCTTAATGTCAGAGGTGTGATGAGAATAATTGTGCTCGATGTCAACCATAGAATCATAGAATCCCTACAGCACAGGAGGAGACCATTCGGCCCACTGAGCCTGCATCGACAACAATCCCACCCAGGCCCTATTCCCTTAATCCCACGTATCCTGCTAATCCCCCGACACTGAGGGAGAATTTAACATGGTCAATCCACCCAACCTGCACATCTTTGGAGTGTGGGAGGAAACCGGAGCGCCCGGAAGAAACCCACGCAGGCACGGGGAGAACATGCAAACTCCACACAGATAATCACCCAAGGCCGGAATTGAACCCAGGTCCCTGGTGCTGTGAGGCAGCAGTGCTAACCACTGTACCACCATGTTGCCCATAACCAGGTATGGCATCAAAGAGGCCTAGCAAAGTTAAAGTCATTGGGAATGAAGGGGAAACTCTCCACTGGTGGGAGTCCGACCGAGCACAAAGAAAAATGATAAAAGCAAATTACTGGGGATGCTGGAATCTGAAACCAAACCAAACCAAACTTGTTTCCATTTTATTTAATTTTTAACTGTTCCCTACCTTTTATTTCTTTATTGACTTCCTTTATCTTTCTTCTCCCCAGTCTTTCCCTCTATTTTAGCCCCCTTTGCTTCCCTTTTTCCCCTTTTTCTCAATTTTACCTCTCTCCCCCCTCCCCCCACATCTTCCTCTGTCACAGTTTACCCTCTGATTTCAGCTTTTCTGCCGTTTGGCCATTCACACCTTCTATTCTCTCTGTGGGCTGCCATTAACACCTCTTAGCCTTTCCCCTTGTTTCTGTGGCTATGACTCATCTTTCATTCCCTCACCATACGGTATAAATATCTCCCACTTGCCATGCCTTTTAGCTTTGACAAAGGGTCATCTGGACTCGAAACGTCAGCTCTTTTCTCTCCTTACAGATGCTGCCAGACCCGCTGAGATTTTCCAGCTGTTTCTCTTTTGGTTACAAAGAAAAATGATTGCGGTTGTTGGAGGCCAATCATCTTTGCCCCAGATATCTCTTCAGGAGTTCTAGATGGTAGTGGGTGGTGAGGTGGCACAGTGGTTAGCACTGCTGTCTCGCAGCACCAGGGACCCGGGTTCGATTCCCGGCTTGGGTCACTCTCTGTGTGGAGTTTGCACGTTCTCCCCGTGTCTGCGTGGGTTTCCTCCGGGTGCTCCGGTTTCCTCCCACAGTCCAAAGATGTGCGTGTTAGGTAGATTGGCCACGCTAAATTGGCCCTTAGTGTCGGAGGTACTAGCTCGGGTAAATGCATGGGGTTATGGGACTAGGACCTGGGTGGGTTGTGGTCGGTGCAGACTCAATGGGCTGAATGGCCTCTTTCTGCACTGTAGGGATTCTATTCTAGTGTCCAAGACCCAACCACTTTCAGCTGCTTCATCAATTCCCTCCTGCATAAGGTCAGAAGTAGACATGTTCGCTGATGATTACACAGTGTTCAGCATCGTTTGTAACTCCTCAGATACAGAAGCACTGTGTGTGCACAAGCAACAAGACATGGACAACATTCAGGCTTGGGCCGATAAATGGCAGATTACAGTCACCTCATACAAGTGCCAGGCACTGATCGTAAAGAAAAAAAGACAGAATTACATTTTCATGACCTCCAGATGTCTCCAAGTGTTTCCAGCCAATGAGGTACATGTGAAGTGTAGTCACCATTGGATTGTCGGAAATGACCAGATAATCAGTTTCTTTGTGATGTTGAGTACGGGATAAATGTTACCACAACACCAGGTCTAAGTCCCTTTCTCCACCTCCAACAAGAGAGAGAATCTCACCATTCTCCCCCCGCTCCCCCACCACACCATCAACATCCTGGGGGGTCACTATTGACCAGAAGTTTATCTGAACCAGCTCCATAAATACCATGGCTATTTATAAGGTGCAAATCACAGCTAGTCAGCGATGCCCGTATCCCATAAATGAAAATGAGAAAAACCTGTGATGGACTATTCTCTTTCAGCCTGGATGAATGATGAATGCAACTTTTGTAGGAAGTACAGGGTTTCAATAATTGACAATAACAGTAAAGGTTTATGAACAATACTGAGCAACTCATACGTGCTGTGTGTCTGCCTGCATGATGTGGAGATGCCGGCGTTGGACTGGGGTCAACACAGTAAGAAGTCTCACAACACCAGGTTAAAGTCCAACAGGTTTATTTGGTAGCAAACGCCACTAGCTTTCGGAGCGCTGCTCCTTTAAGTGTACCTTTAAGTGTCCTTTAAGTGTCCATTGAGCACAGGTTAAAGAGATGTGTATTGTCTCCAGACAGGACAGTGAGTGTCCTGTCCTGTCCTGTCCTGTCTGGAGACAATACACATCTCTTTAACCTGTGCTTAATGCTCTCCACTCACATTGTCTGTACCTTTAAGACTTGATTACCTGTAAAGACTCGCATTCCAACCATTATTTTGTAAATTGAGTTTGTGTCTCTGTATGCCCTGTTTGTGAACAGATCTCCCACTCCACCCGACGAAGGAGCAGCGCTCCGAAAGCTAGTGGCGTTTGCTACCAAATAAACCTGTTGGACTTTAACCTGGTGTTGTGAGACTTCTTACTGTGTCTGCCTGCACCCAGGGGAGAGCCCCCACACTCCCGACACATGGCCCCTTTTGTACGAGCATCATCCCAGTGTCCACGTGACCACCTGTCTACAGCTTTAATAGTAAGAAGCTCGATGCCATCCAGGACAGAGCAGCCCACTTGCTTGGCACTCTAACCACCACTTTAATTATTCACTCCCTCCATCACCAATGTACAGTGGCAGCAGTGTAATACCATCTACAAGACGCACTGCAGCAACTCAGCAAGGCTCCTTCAACAGCACCTTTCAAACCCACCTTCTGTACCATCTTGAAGGGCAAGGGCAGCAGATGCATGCGATTTGATTTGATTTGATTTACTATTATCACATGTATTGGGATATGGTGAAAAGTATTGTTTCTTGCGCGCTATACAGACAAAACATACCGTTCTTGGGTACACAGGAGAGAAGGAAAGGAGAGGATGCAGAATATAAAGTTTAAAAGATTAGTGTCACAAGTAGTCTTACATTAACACTGCAATGAAGTTGAAAAACCCCTAGTCCCCACACTCTGGCGCCTGTCCAGGTACACTAAGGGAGAGTTTAGCAGGGCCAATGCACCTAACCAGCACATCTTTCGGACTGTGGGAAGAAACCCACACAGACATGGGGAGAGCGTGCAGACTCCACACAGATAGTGACCCAAGCCGGTAACCGAACCCAAGTCCCTGGCGCTGTGAGGCAGCAGTGCTGACCGCTGTGCCACCAAGACGCCCCAATTACAATTACAGATCGGGTGTAGAGAATGATCAGCTTAATATAAGGTAGGCCCATTCAGAGGTCTGATGGCAGCAGGGAAGAAGCTGTTCTTGAGTCAGTTGATACGTGACTTCAGACTTTTGTATCTTTTTCCCAATGGAAGAAGGTGGAAGGGTGCATGTCCGGACTGTGTAGGGTCCTTGTTTATGCTGGCTGCTTTTCCGAGGCAGCGGGAAATGTAGACAGAGTCAGTGGCTGATAACACCTGCAATTTCCCTTTCAAATCAAACACCATTCTGACTCTGGGTGTACCTACGGCGCAGGGACTGCAGTGGTTCAAAATGGTAGCTCACCACCACCTTTTCAAGGGCAATTAGGTCTGGGCAATAAATGCCGGCCTAGCCAGTAACACTCAAATCCAAAGAATTAAAGTAACCATTATGCTACTGTCCCCAAACGTTTTTCTTAGAATTGCCAACAATCCAGCTCAAATGATAAAAGAATAATCCATTATCATAGAATCATAGAAACCCTACAGTACAGAAAGAGGCCATTCGGCCCATCGAGTCTGCACCGACCACAATCCCACCCAGGCCCTACCCCCATATCCCTACATATTTTACCCGTTAATCCCTCTAATCTACGCGTCCCAGGACACTAAGGGGCAATTTTAGCATGGCCAATCAACCTAACCTGCACATCTTTGGACTGTGGGAGGAAACCGGAGCACCCGGAGGAAACCCACGCAGACACAAGGAGAACGTGCAAACTCCACACAGACAGTGACCCGAGCCGGGAATCGAACCCAGGTCCCTGGAGCTGTGAAGCAGCAGTGCTAACCACTGTGCTACCGTGCCGCCCCTACCCTCTGAAAGAGTGGTAGAGACGGGAACCCACACAACATTTAAGAAGCAGTTAGATGAACGCTTGAAATGCCATAGTTTCCAAGACAACAGACCAAGTGCTGGAAAATGGGATTAGAATAGATAGGTGCTTGATGGCCGGCAAAGACATGATGGGCTGAAGGGCCACTCGGGGCACTGAATACTCTGACTACTATTCCAGCCACCCCTACCCTCAAGATTATACTCAAGTTTCAACAAGTTTGCATACGGGAGATCAAGGATAAAGTCTTGCTTTGCCAAGTAATTGAATAAATCCAGACTGGAACTAACTGGCGGTATGATTGCAACACTAACGCAGCACTTACTGGCATTAAGGGAACTTGCCTGAATGCTTACACTCAAACTGACTTTTAATTACAGTAAACTTGCTGCTGTGTGACTCAGTGCTATACTCTGAAATGCACTCAATAATTCAGTCATCAGGGGAGTTTGAGATACATTTAACCCAGTGATGGGGAAGCAGACAGAGGAAGCTTTGTTCTTCTTCCTTTAGAAAGTCATAGGACACAAGGCAATAAAATCAAATAGAGCAAAAGGAAAAATCAATGCCCCCGTGATCAACCAGTGAGTGTATTCATCGTGTAACTGAGGACAGGCTCCAGCCTAATTCCAATCTTGGCTGGAATAGTAGTCAGAGTATTCAGTGCCCCGAGTGGCCCTTCAGCCCATCATGTCTTTGCCGGCCATCAAGCACCTATCTATTCTAATCCCATTTTCCAGCACTTGGTCTGTTGTCTTGGAAACTATGGCATTTCAAGCGTTCATCTAACTGCTTCTTAAATGTTGTGTGGGTTCCCGTCTCTACCACTCTTTCAGGCATTGAGTTCCAGATTCCCACCACCCTCCCTTCATAGTTGAAACGCTCCATCCCAGGCAGCATCCTGGGGAATCTCCTCTGCACCCTTTCTAATGCAATCACATCCTTCCTATAACGACCAGAACTTTTTTTTGAATAGTTCATGGGATTTGGGTGTCACTGGTTGGGCCATATTTAGTGTCTATCCCTAATTGCCCTTGAACTGAGGTCACTTCAGAGGGTAGGGGCGGCACGGTGGCACAGTGGTTAGCACTGCTGCCTCACAGTGCCAGGGACCCAGGTTCGATTCCCGGCTTGGGTCACTGTCTGTGTGGAGTTTACACGTTCTCCTCGTGTCTGCATGGGTTTGCTCCGGGTGCTTCGGTTTCCTCCTGCAGTCCAAAGGTGTGTGGGTTAGGTTGATTGGTCATGTTAAATTGATCCTAGTGTCAGGGGATTAGCAGGGTAAATATGTGGGCTTAGGGAGATAGGGCCTGGGTGAAATTGTGGTCGGTGCAGGCTCGATGGGCCAAATGGCCTCCTTCTACACTGTAGGGATTCTATGATTCCATGATGGCAGTTCCTCTGGTCCTCTGTACTTCCTAGTCCCCTACTGTTCATTCTGTATTCCATTACCTTGTTAATCCTCCCAAAATGCTCCACCTCACACTTTTCAGGGTTAAATTCCATTTGCCACTGTTCTGCCCACCTGATCAGCCCATCTATATCGCCCTGTAATCCAAAGCCCGCTAATGAGATGTAAATCTTCATTGTAATAATTTATGCACCTCTGCGCCGATTTCTGGCGCGGAGCTGACGCTGCCGGAATCCGGCGGCGGGAGACACGTGGAGGCAGTCGTGCCTGGCGAGGAGCCCACTACACCACCACCGCTTGAGTCTCCTGGCCCACTGCGCTGCTTTAGCTGGGAGAATCGCAACCCCCCCCCCACCAAATTTCTTCCCTTCAGTGTTCGAGCTCCCAAATTAAATCTGGCCCTTTGGACAAGGCATCATTGGGCAATTGGCGTCTCTAAGATTCTCCCTTTAAATGGGTTGGGGGAGTTTTGGGGGGCAAGAAATTGTTAGAAAATTTTGAGGGAAAAAGCTATTTAAAAATTGCATAAAGAAACAAACAGAATAAAGGAAAAGTGAAACACAAAAAACAAGTTTTTAAATAAATATGAAAGAAACAGAGAGTTAAATAATAACCCTCCTTCAATCAAAAATAGCTCCAATGAGCCAATCAATTCAAACTCATCTGTGGAACACATCAAAATAAGGAAACTTGATTCTGTTCCATTGACAGATATCGTCTCAACGATATTAATGAGCTGTTAGGCTGTAATGAGATGAATTTAGTCTGGAGCACATCATCAATCAATATGTTTCACAAGTGCGGCAAACTGAAAGCAAGTGGCCATTAAATCACCATAGCAACCTCCCCTTACCCTCCTCAGCACCAACATGCTCACATTATCATTAGACACATCTTTAATTTTTTTCAGAAAAAAAACAAAGCTGGTAATTTGGGGTTGAAAGTTTGGCATCATTTTCTCCTTCAAGCTGTAGGAACCGAGAAAGATTATTGCTCCCATCCCGAACCGTCAACCTCTCAACAAACCTCGACATTGCGAGAAATGAAAATATATTTAATATTCGAGGGTCAGCCGGTCCCCTACTGTGAGCGGGGTTTTCCGGGCATTTCAATTGGCACTGGTGGAGGGATCGAACAATGGGAAACCCCCGTGGAGGGATCAGAAGATCCCACCGCCAGCTATTGGCAGGCCACCTCCACCAATCCAAAATACTCTATGCTGGGGGGGTGGAGGGGGGTGGGATGGGCACGGCGGGGGGTAGTGGTGTGGGGCAGGGGAGTGGTGAAAAATCCTGCCCTCTCTTTTAAACTGCCCATTTCCATGGGCAGCACGGTGGCACAGTGGTTAGCACTGCTATCTCACAGCGCCAGGGACCCCGGTGTTCAATTCCGGCCTCGGGTGACTGTCTGTGTGGAGTTTGCACATTCTCCCCGTGTCTGCGTGGGTTTCCTCCGGGTGCTCCGGTTTCCTCCCACACTCCAAAGATGTGCGGGTTAGGTTGATTGGCTATGCTAAAAATTGCCCTTAGTGTCCTGAGATGTGTAGGTTAGATGGACTAGTGGGAAATATGTAGGGATATGGGGGTAGGGCCTGGGTGGGATTGTGGTCGGTGCAGACTCGATGGGCCGAATGGCCTCTTTCTGTACTGTAGGGTTTCTATGATTCTATGAATCCCACCCAAGCCCTATCCGATGCAAAAGTAGCCACAGTAGAGGGGCAGACAGCCGGGGTGGGCGACCCCCTCGGTCGCCTGCTGCCTGGATCTGTCCATTTATGTAAGGATGTCCAGACCACACAGGGATGTGTAATTGTTAGTGTCTTAAGATGTGTAGGTTAGGGGGATTAGTGGGGTAAATATCTGAGGTTAAGGGGATCGGCCCTGGGTCAGATGTTCTTTCGAAGAGTCGGTATAGACCTGATAGGCCAAGTGGCCTCGGTGGCACTGTAGTTAGCACTGCTGCCTCACAGCGCCAGGGACCAGGGTTCAATTCGGTCTCGGGTCACTCTCTGTGTGGAATTTACACATTCTCCCTGTGTCTGCGTGGATTTCCTCCGGGTGCTCCAATTTCGTCCCACGGTCCAAAGATGTGTGGGTTAGATGGATTGGTCATGCTAAATTGACCCGAGTGTCAGGAGGATTAGCAGGGTAAATATGTGGGGTTACAGGAATAGGGGCTGGGTGGGATTGTGGTTGGTGCTGACTCGATGGGCCGAATGGCCTCCTTCTGCACTGTGCGGATTCTATGATTCTGCATTGTAGGTGTTCCATGAGAATGGCAGCAGCTACTAATGTGCGACTTTGTCTTTGAAACAGTGCAAACATGCTGGAAAACCGACACTTTCCTGATATCCCAGATTAACAGACAGGATTTTTGGGGATTCTTTATGACTCGTTACTCAGCTGGCCTGCCAGGATATTGCTCTGTAATAAAACTGGAGAGAGACAGAAACACTTCATCATCAATAAAAGTGTCTGAAATGTTAAAGGAATGGCTGAATCTGAAACCTTTATCGATGGTGTTAAAAATGATTGCAACATGTTTTTTACTGCTGTTTAGTGAAATCAATTAGATCTCCTTTTGAGTTACTGTGTTGGATTTGTGTGTTCAGAAAGCGGAGACAGCTACACTTCATGTGCCCTGTGTTCTTCAAATCCCTCTATTAAGCTTCGGGGCAAATTACTGACTTATCCCAACTAGCCCCCTATTTTAACCCCTTTTGAACTATTAATACCACCAGACTTCATAACTGAGTTCGGACGAATGCCCAGATTCCTGGGTGATTTTGCAGCAGGGTGGCACAGTGGTTAGCACTGCTGCCTCACAGCGCCAGGGACCCAGGTTTGATTCGCGGCCTCGGGTCACTGCCTGTGTGGAGTCTGCACTTTCTCCCCCGTGTCTGCGTGGGTTTCCTCCGGGTGCTCCGGTTTCCTCCCACAGTCCAAAGATGCGTGGGTTAGCTTGATTGGCCTTGCTAAATTTACCCTAGTGTCAGGGGGACTAGCTAGGGTAAATGTATGGGGTTATGGGAATAGGGCCTGGGTGGGATTGTAGTCGGTACAGACTCGATGGATCGAATGGCCTCCTCCTGTACTGTAGGGATTCTATGATTCTATGTTGATTTTCAAGAAATTAGTATGACGCAGGAGGACTCTTGACCCAATTCTCCACACCCTCCCCCACCCCCGTCACCCTCCCCCGTGTCCGTGATCAAGGTCTTCCAGCAGTACCAGCAGTTCAGAGATCACAAAACATAGGAGCAGAATTAGGCCACTCGGCCCATCGAGTCTGCTCCGCCATTCAATCATGGCTGATATTTTTCTCATTTCCATCCTCCTGTCTTTTCCCCCATAACCCCTGACCCACTTATTAATCAAGAACCTATCTATCTCTGTCTTAAAGACACTCAATGACCTGGCCTCCGCAGCCTTCTGCGGCAAAAAGTTCCACAGATTCACCACTCTCTGGCTGAAGGAATTCCTCTTCATCTCTGTTTTAAAGGATCGTCCCTTTAGCCTGAGGTTGTGCTCTCTGATTCTAGTTTTTCCTACTAGTGGAAACATCCTCTCCACGTCCACTATCCAGGCCTCGCAGTATCCTGTAAGTTTCAATAAGATCCCCCCTCATCCTTCTAAACTCCAACGAGTACAGACCCAGAGTCCCCAACCATTCCTCATACGACAAGCTCTTAATTCCAGGGATCATTCTTGTGAACCTCCTCTGGACCCTTTCCAAGGCCAGCACATCCTTCCTTAGACACGGGGCCAAAACTGCTCACAATACTCCAAATGGGGCCTGACCAGAAGTTTGGATCAGGAGATCAGGAATTCAAGAGATGGAGGCAAGGGGCCAAAATCCAACAGCTCTGCATTGTGTGCCAGTGTTCACTGCATCAATGGGCACGATGTGGAGATGCCGGCGCTGGACTGCGGTGGGCACAGTAAGAAGACTCACACCACCAGGAGCTCCGAAAGCTCGTGATACCAAATAAATCTGTTGGACTTTAACCTGGTGTTGTGAGACTTCTTACTGTACATCAATGGGACTACCTATACAGTCAGTTTTATATGGAAGGTCACTGGTCCAGAGGCACTGGCAATAGCCAAAATCCTTAATGGAGCGGGGGAGGTGGGGGCAGGGGGAGGCGGGGGCAGGGGGAGGCGGGGGCAGGGGGAGGCGGGGGCAGGGGGAGGCGGGGGCAGGGGGAGGCGGGGGCAGGGGGAGGCGGGGGCAGGGGGAGGCGGGGGCAGGGGGAGGCGGGGGCAGGGGGAGGCGGGGGCAGGGGGAGGCGAGGGCAGGGGGAGGCGGGGGCAGGGGGAGGTGGGGGCAGGGGGAGGCGGGGGCAGGGGGAGGTGGGGGCAGGGGGAGGCGGGGGCAGGGGGAGGCGGGGGCAGGGGGAGGTGGGGGCAGGGGCAGGCGGGGGCAGGGGGAGGTGGGGGCAGGGGGAGGCGGGGGCAGGGGGAGGTGGGGGCAGGGGGAGGCGGGGGCAGGGGGAGGCGGGGGCAGGGGGAGGCGGGGGCAGGGGGAGGCGGGGGCAGGGGGAGGCGGGGGCAGGGGGAGGCGGGGGCAGGGGGGTGTGGGGGATGGCACTGTGTTTCCTGTTCAAGAAAATTAACTTTTTTTTCTACTCGAAATACATAATATAGGAGCAGGAGTAGGCCATTCGGCCCTTCATTCCTGCTCCACCATTCTGCATGATCAAAGCTGATCCTTCACCGCGTACTCCAGCATTCTCCCCATAGCCCTTTGGCTAATAACAACACGGTGGTCAACTTTCCCATCAGTAACAGACACAGCTGAGACACACCAGCCAGAACTTTGAACAGATTTGCCTCTTATGAGACCAATTGACAAAACTGAAAGTGATCTAATTCCAAAGGTTTTTAAGGAATAAAATCAGTTCCATCACTAATGGATCATTCCACCGAAACAGGCATGAACAGAGGGGAAGTTCCCCTCCCTCAAACTGTTAGTGTCATCTTAAGCAGGTGGTGTTGTAGGAGTAATGTCACTGGACTAGTAATCCAGAGACCCAGGCTAATGTCCTGTGGACACAGGTTCAAATCCCACCAAGGCAGCTGGTGGCACTTAAATTCAATAAATAAATCTGGAATATAAATCTACGGCGCGATTTTTCTCCCTCTCCGCAGCATGTTTGGTGGCAATGGGAGTAGGCGCACTGCTCGCTGGCGGTGAGATCTTATGATCCCGCCATTGTCAAAAGGGTTTCCCGTTGAATATATGCCTCGTTGCAGGGAAACCTGTGGCGGGAGGGGTGTGCCGTCAGCGGGACCGTATGACTTTGCAGGCCTGAATAGCAACAGGATTTCAGCTTCAATAATGATGACCATTGTTGATTGTCATTAGAAACGCCCATCTGGTTCACTAATGTCCTTTAGGGAAGGAAATCTGCCGTCCTTACCTGGTCTGGCCTACATGTGACTCCAGAGCCACAGCAATGTGATTGACTCTTAACTACCCTCTGAAATGGCCTCTAGCAAACCATGGACTGCAATAGTTCAGGGAAGACAAATCACCACCACGTTCTCAAGGACAATTAGGGTTGAGATGTAAGTGTTGATCTAGCCAGCGATGTCAAGAATGAATTAAAAAAAGCTAGTGATTGTTACTTAGACAAATGTGACAGCCTATATCTGCTATTTCTAGTGCAATAGTGCTCTAAAAGAATAAGGTTATTATATCATATAATAAAAATATTGTGTATACTTAAGTATTCTTAAGATGGGGCTGGAGGGAGGTGACTTCTTGCAAGCTGTGCCCAGCGTACCTTCTAATTCTATCTTTTACTCTCGTTCTAAAACTTCATTCTAACTCTTTTAAACTCTCTAACAATGCTTTAATTCAATTTCTTAGATTTCTTAAGTTGATCTTTCTCTACACCCTAGCTATGACTGTAACACTACATTCTGCACTCTCTCGTTTCCTTCTCTATGAATGGTATGCTTCGTCTGTATAGCGCGCAAGAAACAATACTTTTCACTGTCTGTTAATACATGTGACGATAATAAATCAAATCAAATCAATAAGGGGATCAGGGGTTATGGAGAAATGGCAGGAGAATGGGGATGAGAAAAAGATCAGCCATGATTGAATGGCGGAGCAGACTCAATGGGCCGAATGGCCTAATTCTGCTCCTGTGTTTTATGGTCTTGTGGCCTTATTGTGACCTATTCTGGTCACCTTTAGAGAGTGCAGGAAAGTTTCACAAAATGGT
This sequence comes from Mustelus asterias, assembly GCF_964213995.1. Lineage (NCBI taxonomy): Eukaryota > Metazoa > Chordata > Chondrichthyes > Carcharhiniformes > Triakidae > Mustelus > Mustelus asterias. The sequence continues at coordinate 30,644,312 of NC_135827.1, forward strand.
TACAGGGATGGTGGGCGGCGCAGTGGCACTGCTGCCTCGCAGCACCAGGGATCTGGGTTCGATTCTGCCCTCAGAGACTATTCTGCCTTCAGAGACTATTTCCTCGGGTGGATGTAGCTGTTACTAGGGGGCATAACTATAAGGCTCATGGTGGGAGATATAGGAGGGATGTCCGAGGTAGGTTCTTTACTCAGAGAGTGGTTGGGGTGTGGAATGGACTGCCTGCTGTGATAGTGGAGTCGGACACTTTAGGAACTTTCAGGCGTTTATTGGATAGGCAGTTGGAGCACACCAGAATGATAGGGAGTGGGATAGCTTGATCTTGGTTTCGGAAAAGGTTCGGCACAACATCGTGGTACTGTGCTGTACTGTTCTATGTTCTATGTTCAGGTGTCTGTGTGGAGTTTGCACATTCTCCCCGTGTTTGCGAGGGTTTCCTCCGGGTACTCCGGTTTCCTCCCACAGTCCCAAAGATGTGCAGGTTAGGAGGATTGGCCCTGCAAGATTGTCCCTTAGTGTCCAAAGATGTGTAGGTTAGGAGGATTAGCCATGGAAAATGTGTGCGATTATGAGGATAGGGTGGAAGCGAGGGCCTGGATGGAATGCTCTTTCGGAGAGTCGGTGCAGACTTGGTGGGCTGAATGGCCTCCTTCTGCACATAGGGATTCTATGATTCTATGGGATGAAGAACTTCAGTCATGACAACAGATTGGAGGAGAATGTTGAGTAGAGATCAGAGCTAGGATGAATTTTATGGATGCTGGAGTGAAACCCAGACAGAGGATATAGTTGGAAATCTGATTCAGATGGGAATTCCAAGAAGAAGAGACAAGAGGTGCCCCTATTTCTGTTTTTTTTCAGTCTCCAGTAGTTTTTGCTTTCTTCCTTTAGCTCCATGCGAGGTGAGAGTAACTTTCTATTAATTTATCTGTGTAAATGATTCACTAATTGACTAATTAAATACATAAAGTTGAGTAGAAATAGCAGGACTGGTGGTGTGCTATGATTACAGTATTTGGCAATGTGTGGAATACACTGGAATCCCTGACAATCATATCTGCAGTAAGTGTCTGCCACTTAGGCAACTTCAGCTCAGAGACTCTGAGCTGGAGTCTGTGATGTAGACATCACGGGGCATCAAGGAGGGAGAGTGTACTTTATAAATATATAAAAAGAAAGAGAGTAGCTAAAGTAAACGTTGGTCCCTTAGAATGGGCAGCACGGTGGCGCAGTGGTTAGCACTGCTGCCTCACAGTGCCAGGGACCCAGATTCAATTCCAGCCTCAAGTCACTATCTGTATGGAGTCTGCACATTCTCCCCGTGTCTGTGTGGGTTTCCTCCGGATGCTCCGGTTTCCTCCCATAGTCCAAAGATGTGCGGGTTAGGTTAATGGCCATGCTAAATTGCCCCTAGTGTCAGGGGGATTAGCAGGGTAAATGAGGATTACGGGAATAGGGCTTGGGTGGGATTGTGATCAGTACAGACTCGATGGGGTGAATGGCCTCCTTCTGTACTGTAGGGATTCTATGATTCCATGAAACAGAGACAGGAGAAATTATCATGGGGAATAAGAAAATGGCAGACATTGAACCTTGGGCAGGATTTTCCATGCAACCACCACCACCCCCCCCCCCCCCCCAACACCCTCCGCTCCCCCCTCTGCCACCAATTGCCAGGAAACCCATGGCAGTGATTTGCTCTCAGTGGGACTGGAAGATCCCACAGGCAAGGACAGCTGGAAAGCAGTAACCTAGGGGCTAGAGTGAGGAGATTAACATCAGCAAAGAAAAAGTATTGGAGAAAATTAAAGGACTAAAATCTGGCGCATCTCTGGGATCTGATGGCCTGCACCCCAGATACCTTCATAGAATCATCATAGAATCCCTACAGTGCAGAAGGAGGCCATTTGGCCCAGCGAGTCAGGCGTGGCGGCACTGTGGCACAGTGGTTAGCACTGCTGCCTCACAGCTCCAGGGACCCGGGTTCTATTCCCGGCTTGGGTCACTATCTGTGTGGAGTTTGCACGTTCTCTCCGTGTCTGCGTGGGTTTCCCCCAGGTGCTCCGGTTTCCTCCCGCAGTCCAAAGATGTGCATGTTAGGTTGATTGGCCATGCTAAATTGCCCATAGTGTCCTGGGATGTGTAGGTTAGAAGGATTAGTGGGGAAAATGTGTGGGGTTGCGGGATCGGGCCTGGGGTGGGATTGTTGTCAGTGCAGTCTCGATGGGCCGAATGGCCTCTTTCTGCACTTAGGGATTCTATGATTTCTATGAATCTGCACCAACCACAATCCCACCCAGGCCCTATTCCCATAACCCCACATATTTACCCTGCTAATCCCCCTGACACTAGGGTCAATTTAGGATGGCCAATCCACCTAACCCACACATCTTTGGCATGTGGGAGGAAACCCACGTAGACATGGGGAGAACTTGCAAACTCCACAAAGACAGTCATCCGAGGCCGGAATGGAACTTGGGTCCCTGGCACTGTGAGGCATCAGTGCTAACCACTGTGCCACCCACAGTGGAGATGCTGGCTATGATTTCCCAAAATCCCTCTGATTCTGAGTGGTGCCATTAGATCAGAAATTGGAAAACGTTCCACCATTTTCAGGAAAGGTGGGAGAAAGAGAACTGCAGGCCAGTTAGCCTGATATCAGTTATTGGGTAAGTGCTGGAATCTGTTATTAAGGAAATCTTAACAATGCATTTAGAAAAACATACGGGGCATGGTCTTAACTACCATTCACTCCACGCTCCCACTGCAGCGAGGTTGGAGAATTTAGCAGGATAATCCCACCAGCATGAATGTGATAAGATTCCGGCCAGAACGATTAGAACAAGTCAACATGGGAATAGGAAGATAGGAACAGCAATAGGCCATTCAGCCCATCGAGCCTGCTCCACCATTCAATACAATCATGGCTGATTGGGCACTTCAGTGCCTTTTACCCACACCCTCCCCATAACCCTTTACTCTATTGTTAATCAGAAATCTATCAATCTCTGCTTTAAATATACTCAATGTCTAAGCTTCCACAGCCCTCTGGCATAGAGAATTCCAAAGTTTCACGACTCTCTGTGTAAAGAAATTTCTCCTCATCTCAGTCCGAAGTGGCATCTCCCAATTGTGCCCCATGGTTCTATTTGATTTGATTTATTATTGTCAGATGTATTAACATACAGTGAAAAGTATTGTTTCTTGCGTGCTACACGGACAAAGCATACCGTTCATAGAGAAGGAAACGAGAGAGTGCAGAATGTTGTGTTACAGTCACAGCTAGGGTGTAGAGAAAGATCAACTTAATGCGAGGTAGGTCCATTCAAAAGTCTGACGGCAGCAGGGAAGAAGCTGCTCTTGAGTCGGTTGGTACGTGATGTCAGACTTTTGTATCTTTTTCCCGACAGAAGAAGGTGGAAGAGAGAATGTCCGGGGTGCATGGGGTCCTTAATTATGCTGGCTGCTTTTCCGAGGCAGCGGGAAGTGTAGACAGAGTCAATGGATGGGAGGCTGGTTTGCGTGATGGACTGGGCGACATTCACGACCTTTTGTAGTTTCTACAAAAACAGTTTCTAGACTCCCCAACCAAGGGAAACGCCCTGTCCACATCTACCCCGTGTATTCCTTAAGTATTTTTTTAGGTTTCAATGAGATCGCCTCTCATTCTTCGAAACTCTTGGGAATACATGCCCAGTTTGCCTAATCTCTCTTCATAGGACAGTCTCATCATCCCCAGAACAAGCCGGATGAACCTTCATTGCGCTCCCTCTGTGGCAATAATATCCTTGCTGAGGTAAGGAGACCAAAACTGTACCCAGTATTCCAGGTACAGTCTAACCAAGCTTCGGTACAATTGAAGCAAGACCTCACTACTCCTGCACTCAAATCCTCTTGTGATAAAAGCTAACATTTCATTAGTCTTCCTAATTGCTTGCTGCACCTACATGTTAGCCTTCAGTAATTATGGACAAGGACACCTTTTACACATCTACGCTTTCTAATTTCTTACCATTTAAGAAATATTCTGCACATCTGTTCCTTTAACCAAAGTGGATTTCCCTCACATTTTTCAACATTATATTCCATCAATTGCCACTCACTACGTCTGTCCAAATTCTCCTGTAGCCGCTTTACATTTTCCTCACAACACATATACCCACCCACCTTTGTATCATCTGCAAACTTGGAAATATTACAATTGGCTCCCACATCCAAATCATTGAAGTATATTGTGAACAACTGGGGCCCAAGTACGGATCCTTGCTGATATCCCTCTGCCAACCTGAGAATGACATGCTCATTCTTACTCCCTATTAGCCAATCCTTGATATTGGTTTCACTGAAGGGAAATTTTATTTGACAAATTTATTAAGAGTTTCTGAGGCCATGACTAATAGGGTAGATAAAGGAGATTTGATTTGATTTATTGTCACATGTATTAGCATACAATGAAAAGTATTGCTTCTTGCACGCTATACAGAGAATACCGTACATCGAGAAGGAAAGGAGAGAGTGCAGAATGTAATGTTACAGTCATAGCTAGGGTGTCGAGAAAGATCAACTTAACGCGAGGTAGGTCCATTCAAAAGTCTGACGGCAGCAGGGAAGAAGCTGTTCTTGAGTCAGTTGGTACGTGACCTCAGACTTTTATATCGTTAGTCTACCTGGATTTCCAAAAGCCATCCGATAAAGTGCCACAAAAAAGGGCTAAAGGCAAAATAAGAGTTAATGGGTTGGGGGTAATATTTTAGTATGGATAGAGAATTGGTTAATGGATAGAAAGCAGAGGGTGAGAATAAATGGGGTTCTTTCAAGTTTGCAGATAGTGAATGGTGGATTGTTGCAAGGATCACAGCCCGGGCCTCAGCTATGTACAATTCCCATTAATGATTTAGATGGAGAGACGGAGAGTAATGTATCTAGGTTTGTTAATGATACCAAGCTAGGCAGGAAGGTAAGTTGTGTGGAGGACACAGAGAGGCTGTATAGGGATATATACAAGTGAGAGGGTAACAAGATAGCAGATGGAGCATAATATGGGAAAGTGTGAAGTTCTTCTCTTTGGTCATAAGAGTAGAAAAGTAGAATAACTTTTAAAAGGTGCGAAACATTTTAGTGTTGATGTTTAAAGAAACTTGGGCGTGCTTGTACAAGGATCGCAGAAAGCTAGCATGCAGGTACAGCAAGCAATTAGGAAGGAAAATGGAATGTTGGCCTTTGTTGCAAAGGGTTTGGAATAGTAGAATAAAGAAGTCTTGCTACAATTATTTAGGGTTTTGATGGGACTACATCTAAAGTACTGTGTGCAGTTTTGGTCTCCACATTTAAAAAAAGGATATACTTGCATTGCAGACGGTGCAGCGCAGATTCACTCAGTTGGTCCTTGGGATGAAGGGTTGTCCTATGATGTGAGACTGAGTAAATTGGGCCTATATTCTCTGGAGTTTAGAAGAATGAGAAGCAATCTCATTGAAACATACAAAATTCTGAAGGAGCTCGATAAGGTAGATGCTCAGAGATCGGTTGCACTGGTTGGGGAATCCAGGGGACACCATCTCAAGATAAGGGGGCCAATTATTTAGGACTGAGATGAATAAGTAACTTCAAAGGGCTGTGGATCTTTAGAATTTTCTACACCAGAGGGTTGTGGATGCTCCATCTTTGAATACATTTACGGTTGGTCTTGGGGAATTAATGGGAGGATGCAGCACATTGGAATTGAAGCCTAAGATCCAACATGATTGTATTGAATGGCAGGGCAGGCTTGATGTGTTGCATGGGTGACTCCTGCTCCTGCTTCTTGTGTTCTAGAAGGGCTAACGGCCTCCATTTGTGCTGCAATCATGCTGTGATTCTATTTCTGTGGCACCATGGCGCACTCTCGGATACCTCAAAAGCGTTGTACCATTACGGAGACAAGCACAACCGTCAATTTTCACTTAGCAAACAGCAAAAGGCACGAACATCCCACGTTACTGATAAAATCTCGCAGCAGAACAATGACGGGAGTTCGCCCGTCACTTTGTGCGATGTGTATCACCTGGCATCGTTGTTAGTGGGAAACCCGATCGTCACTAAGGCAGCTGGCAAGCTACAAAAGCAAAAACCTCGCCTGTCCAGCTGTTGTCAAGTGGACTTGAATTGCAAACTTAAGCTGAGCATTTCTGCAGAATTTCAGCAGTAGATGAAATATTGATATGTTTATTTAAATGAGGCTAAGGCCCATTTCCTAATCATTTCTGGAACACAGGGTGATATCCAAAAGGGAGTATTAAATGTTTATATTCGCTGAAAAATACCCGAGGACGTTCCGTAATATTTAATGTTTTTCTAGTGTGTTTGAAGAATAAAGCAAAGTGGAAAATGATCAGATTTCACACAGTAAGATTCCACCTACAGATAAAATCCTCCTTTTGATAATTCCAGTTTACAAGCCAATTTATTTACGTGCATAACGGCACATCCTGCTTTTCATTTCTATCCAATAACAACGCTGACTTTTGTTCTGTTATCCCCTCCGGGTTGGAGAAATCTGTGCAGGTTTGTGAAGTTGGGTCAGAGATTGGTAAACCAGCCTCTTGTTAACCCCCAGCTCCGCACATTATGCTTTGTTCTGTTGTGCCTTTATTTTCATTTCTTCTTCATTCTTGGCATGCGAGAATTACTGACAAAACCAGCATTGATAACCCATCCCCTAAAAATCCTCAGGAAGGTGGTGGTGAGCCTTCCCTTTGTAGTTCACGCTGTGTCAGTACACCCATGCTGCTTTTTCCCTCTGTACGTTTGATACAATGTGTCTGAAATTACATGTAGGCCAGGTCAGGTAAGGATGGCAGATTTCCCCCCTGGAAAGTCATGGGTGACCCAGATATGTTTTTAAGAACAATCCAGTAGTTTGATGATTCGGATTTATCAATTCATTAATTTCAAATTGTCCCAGATTTGATGGTGGGATTTGAACTTATTTGAATTCTGGGCACACTGGAATACTAGTCCAGTAACATTGCCATCAACTCTTTGCCCTTTTAATAAACTTAACTGTCCAAAAAGGCAACGGATGATCTTTGTATGCTTCCCCCAAGAAAATTAATGACAGAGAACATTGTCCCCTGCATCCCAACATGGCACGGTGGTTAGCATTGCTGCCCGGGTTTAATTACGGCCTTGGGTTACTGTCTGTGCGGAGTTTACACATTCTCCCCGTGTCTGCCTGAGTTTCCTCCGGGTGCTCTGGTTTCCTCCCACAGTCCAAAGATGTGCAGGTTAGGTTGATTAGCTATACTAAATTGCCCTTACTAGTCAGAGGGATTAGCAGGGTAAATACGTGGGGTTAGGGCCTGTGTGCGATTGTCATCGGTGCAGACTCAATGGGCTGAATGGCCTCCTTCTACACCGTAGGAATTCTATGATGAACCGAGGCTACTGTCAATTTGTTTGCGTGTGTCATGGGAGAAACTTAAACTTGGAAGTATGCCATGCCCATATATGACAATATATGAGCTCAGATATGATATCCTGCGATGAACAGCTAACGCTCTCTCTCAACTTAAATATGGTGATTGCCTGCGTTTGTGGGAATGGTACAAGGGAAAGTTGAGGAAGTATCAGAACTGGGACAAGGAATACAGGCAGTTGTTTCACCTTGCCATATAAAGACAATCACTCAGTGCTATTGCTCAAAACACTACAGCCTTTATTCTCGATTCAATCAAACTGGGGATTTGGACCAGTACATGAACGGTATTCAGTTAGATCCTTGAAGTAAATTCTCTTATTTAAATTATCCTTTGGTTAACAGTACAAAGATTGCTTATCAAACTGCCAGAATCTCAGCAGTATCTTCTCCAGAAGTCTGGGACAGAAGTCTGCCGAATTATTCGAAAAAAAAGTCATCCTCCTTACTTCATCATCGTACGAAAACTTGCTCTTGAGGTACTGAAGACTGCCGACTCTCTCCTTTTGAGTAACAACAGACACGAAAAGGCAGCATCACACAATTATAATACACAGTTCGGTAACCATGGCGCGCAGTTTTCTTCACATGGTCCGTGATGTGTATTAGACTTCTTTATCGTAGAAAGAAAAACACTATCGTTTAATTACCAAATTGTAAAAAAAAAGCAGCTTTTACATACATCAAGAGCATATAGAACTAGTGCATTTCTGAAGCATCAACTATTTAACAGAATGCATCCTATGTACCACATGTATTGCACTTATCTCCATGTACACCTTGACCCCTTATACGCTGCACCAAAGCCTCTTCAAAGTATGTAATTGTATTAAAAGATTATAAAGGTAAAAATACATTTTTTTATACATCAAATTCAGAAATTGGACAGAAGACTTTTTCTTTTAAATCTTTACAAAACACAGACGATGAAGTCAAAGATGCCACAAGGAAAGATTATCACTCGACTCGTGTCATGGTTATTAATGGGTGGGAAGGAAAGAAAGATGGTTGATTGTGGTGAATGGATTCGTGGATTGGATTATTATGGTGTCGAAATGCAACGTTCTGTTTCCCACCAAACATCCCTTTGGGTTATTTGGCAGCACAGACGAAAGCAGAGAGAGGGGTAGGTTGAACTGGGGCGGGGTGGGGGCAACACAGAGCAGGCAGAATTGCACTGCCACCTCTTATCTGACCTGCCTCATGTTCCATTCTACTGAAGTCCCCAGCTCGGATGCAAGTACACCCCGATAGTGTTTTATCATTCTCATAAAAGGAAGTCTTTGACAGCTCACGTTTTAAGTTAGTGTACAGTTACTTATAGTTTCTTAAATGTAAGACAGAGATCTTGTACCAGTTTCTCCGGTAACTCAGCGGGCAAAGGCACTGTTGCATTGCAGCAACAAACCATTCAAGACCCAATGGTCAAATTCTTGTGAACCCCCCCCCCACCCACGCCAGTCTGAATCAGGCTAGATCTCTCAAATCTTCAGGCTGGGCCTTCACTCTTGCCTGTTATCCATTGTGCTGGTGAGGATATTCAGGTGAGAAGAGAGATTAGCCTGTCCCACACAATCTGGGTCTGCACACGAGGAGTGGTGACTTGACTTGAGGAACCGGCCGAACCCTCTGCAAAGACACCCAATGGTCTCAACCCACATTCAGGAAAAGGAATTGTAAAAAAAATCACACATACACCATATGCGTATCTTCTGTTCAGTTGGCAGTTTTGAACATGGGGTGTATTCTTGTCAATACACTGAGGAACCAGTGTATTGGTACAGCCACAGCATAATGTGGGACGGACTGGGTTTACACTGAGGCAGAGAGAGCTTGTTGAGAGGGGAGGCAAAAGAAAACACTCAACATTCATAGAATCCTTAGGGTGCAAAAGCAGGCCATTTGGCCCTTCGAGTCTGCACTGACTCTTCGACAGAGCATTTTACCCAGACCCTATCCCTGTAACCCCACATATTTACCTCACTAATCCTAACCTACACATCATGGGGCACTAAGGGGCAACTTAGTATGGCCAATCCACCTAACCCTTTGGACTGCAGGAGGAAACCAGAGCACCCGGAGGAAACCCACCCAGACACAGTGACCCAAGCCAGGAATTGAACCTGGGTCCCTGGCGCTGTGAGGCAGCAGCGCTAACCGCTGTGCCACCGTGCTGCCCCCATTCCTATAGGTCACCTCGGAGAGCAAATATATTCAGGCTCATATTGCTTAGTGGGATTTGGGCGGCATGGCGGCACAGTGGTTAGCACTCCTGCCTCACAGTTCCAGGGACCCGGGTTCCATTCCCGGCTTGGGTCACTGTCTGTGTGGAGTTTGCACGTTCTCCCCATGTCTGTGTGGCTTTACTCTGGTTTCAGTTGCTCCAGTTTCCTCCCACAGTCCAAAGATGTATGGGTTAGGTTGATTGGCCATGCTAAATTGCCCCTTAGTGTCTGGGATGTGTAGATTAGAGGGCTTAGCGGGAGTAAATAGGTGGAGTTATGGGGATAGGGCCTGGATGGGATTGTTGTCAGTGCAGACTAGATGGGCCGAATGACCTCCTTCTGCACTGTAGGGTTCCATTTTCAGACTCACGATTCTTTTTCAAAAAACTGAAAATGAAAGAGGAAATACTAATTGAAGAACTTTGCTCACGTTCTATGAACAATAATTTTCTTTTCTGTTGAATCTCTCTTTTGTTTGCCAGCAGAGGGGGGTTGGGGAAGGGAAGCTGCCTTTTAGTTTGGCTTCAGCAGGTACGAACAGAGTGGAGGAAATGTTCTCCCTTTTGAGGAGGGAGAACCTTGTCAATGGGCACCAGTCTCCCACTCAACTCTCCATAAATCAGCACTGATACAGGCCCCGGAAGAGTCACTGTCCTCTCCCTCCTCTGGTTGTGAAAGGGTTCATCATAGCAGAGAGAGTTCTAAAGGAGGACAGAAGAATACATATTTTGAAATTAATGACCCCCCCCCATCCCCAAACCCCTTCCTCCCCCCTAACCAACCCCCACATGCCAAGTTACATCAGGGTATGAAATTGTGAAATGATGATTGCGTTGGGGGTGGGGAGAGTGGGGTAAAAGGGGGAAAGGAAGACTAATACTTTGTACATTTCACCCCTTAAAATGGACACAGCGGAGGCAGACAGCGGTCACCCTGCACAGCTATGACTGAAATGAGGATGGGGACGAGGGAAATAGACCAATAGCAAAATGAGAGAGGCAGCGAGAGCAAGACGGTGCCCTCTGATCGAGTGACAACATTTACAGGGGCGCTGATTGTGACGCTGGCAATGGTCAGGGCTTCCTGGTGAAGTTGGAAACTTGGCAGACCAGACCTTGGCACCGCCGCCGCTGCTGCTTTTGCCCATCATCTGACTCGCGCTGCGATGTCGCAAAGTACAATCGCAGCACATGCCACGCGATTCGCATTGGAGGCATGCATGCCCCCCCCACCCCCCCTCCCTCAACTCTACTTGCCAAATCTTCTGCTCACTGAGGCATTTAACACAAGGTGTCTGGGAGAGCGGGGGGGAGGGGAGGGGAGAGGGTGGGGTGTCCGGGAGGGGGTGGAGAATGCTGAGGTACAATTTTCTACACGGCAATTTCAACATTGCTAACTCTTCACGGTGAAATGCTGATCCAACACCACAGATTGGCAGCTCGGGAGGGCCCATGGAGTCCAGAATGTCCCTTCCACGACCGCAATCATAGGCCTGTCTAGTCTTGCCATCTAATCTATCCAGATCAGCGCTTCACCTTCAATCCCTGACTGTATAATATATCAACAAGGAGGGAAAAAAAAAGGTCAAATTATCCCAACAGTGCACAAGACATCCATCACGCTACATGAACGGTACAATCGTCATTTCAAAGTATTTAATAAATATTGCTTTTTACTCTTTACATATAGGTTGACTTAAAAAGGAGCACAGAGCAAAACATTGGCCTGGGTTCCACATAGTGGAACCAGAAATAATTACTCTGAAGTGACTTTGGTTAATTTGCCAGTATAAACGGGGCATTGTATTTCCAAACTGTTTTCCAGAAATGTGTTTGTTTTTTTTTCTTAAATTAAAAGAAGCAAAAAGGCAGAGCACTATCACGCTTCACACAACAGTTTTTGTCTCAAAAACCTATTTCTCGTATAACTTCTAAAACCCTAGGTAAAGTGTACAAAGCTTTTTAATAAACAACCAGCAACTCAGATCTGAAATTCAAAATTACATTGAGTTATTCCTTGAAAAGCAAACACTGAACGACTAACACGTTAACTCAGCACCCTCAGGAACCAGAGGGTGTTCCACAGCTAAAGTGCCCCTGTAGGAGGCACTTTTTAAAAATTATATTTTCTTCTGAATTTCCATATTATGTCCTTTCTAGTGCTAAATGTAACCTAGCAACATCCTCTGGTGTGAAATGTAAGTTTATTGTTTTCAAATCATCTGGAGGTTCACAAGGTCCAGACTGTGGACTAAAACGAGTTCTTCTCCCTACCGGGGAGGGAAGGGGGTGAACAGGAGGAGGAGGGAGGAGCAACCGGAGGAGGAGGGAGGGGAAACTGGAGGAGGAGGGAGGGGCAACCAGAGGAGGAGGGAGGAGCAACTGGAGGGGGGAGGGGCAACCAGGAAGGGGTGGAGGCAACCAAGGGGGGGTGGGGGGCGCAACCCGGAAAGGGGGGGGGGCGCAACCAGGAAGGTGGGGGGGGGGGGGGGGGGGGTGGGCAACCGGGAAGGGGGGAGGAGGAGCAACCGGGAAGGGGGGAGAGCAACCAGGAAGGGGTCGGGGGGCAACCAGGAAGGGGTCGGGGGGCAACCAGGAAGGGGTCGGGGGGCAACCAGGAAGGGGTCGGGGGGCAACCAGGAAGGGGTCGGGGGGCAACCAGGAAGGGGTCGGGGGGCAACCAGGAAGGGGTCGGGGGGCAACCAGGAAGGGGTCGGGGGGCAACCAGGAAGGGGTCGGGGGGCAACCAGGAAGGGGTCGGGGGGCAACCAGGAAGGGGTCGGGGGGCAACCAGGAAGGGGTCGGGGGGCAACCAGGAAGGGGTCGGGGGGCAACCAGGAAGGGGTCGGGGGGCAACCAGGAAGGGGTCGGGGGGCAACCAGGAAGGGGTCGGGGGGGCAACCAGGAAGGGGCAGGATCTGGAGGGGCACAGGAGGGGCTTGAGGAGGAATGGGAGGGGCAGGAGGAGAATGATCTCAACTGAAAGCATTAGATTCCCCAGACAATTCAAGTCGATGGCATCAGCCAGGGTTTGTCGGAGGCGAGTGGGTGTCCAGTGGATTAGTGAGAACTTTTAATTTGGATAGCAATATCATTCTCGAGAATTCCCAAGCTCCTTAACTCCAGCTTTTCTGTTGATATATTGCCGTGTGGTCAGAAACACTTGCACTCTATTCTGTCTCTGTCCCCTTCCTATTTAGTGTTACGTGCTTATTGTCTGGTCGGTGGGTTGGTACCTTCTTTAGGAAAGTGCGTTTACTCCTTAAAGAGTTGCCTCTCTTGCCTCTTTCATTCTTCTCAGCACCCATGCACAAGGGCCAACTGTACCACACCACAGCTGCATCAACTAATGAGAACTAGTCCAAGCCAATTCTACATGGTTGATTTCTATTCTCTTCGCAATGCTTTAAGAAGGAAAGGTCATCAACTTTAGTGTTTTCTTGAATATACAAACTAAATTGACTTCCTTTTTTTTCCTCTTCTCTTCATCCCTTCTTTCTCGGTGAAATAACACTGAAAAAAAAATAAAGCGACTGAAGTCAGTTCACGAGGACATAGCCTCCGTGTTGAGTATCAACTGTCTCCATCATCTCACAGTCAAAAAGCCCTGGTAGCTCAGGGATGGTTATGTTCTTGTAGGTCGTTGGTGAGTCAGAAGCAGCATTGCATGCCTGGCTTTCGGACAAAGCCAAGGCAACCTGCGGGGTTTGGTTGATGGTATACGGGCAGTGTTCGGGGTAGCTGGGCTCTGGGGGTACGGCTCCGACTAGGTCGCAAGGCTGGTAAGGATACTGCAGGATTTGTTGCTGCTGCTCGAGGTGAACGTGGGGCTGAAGTGGAGGTTGTGCTGGCTGCTGAACGGGCGACATTTGTTGCAGGGATAGCTGAAGCTTGTAGTGCTGGCTGAGGAATGGGTCGCACTGCATCTGCTCCGAGGGCTCCACGACTGGGCTCAGTGCTTGGGCCATGCTGAATTGCTGCTGCTGCGCTTGGGAGTGAGGTATGGGCAGCTGTTGGGTTTGCTGCGGGTAGGAGCCTTCTGCAATGTGCATCTGGTTAAAATAAGCCTGGAGCTGCGATTGCTTGTGGAGAATCAGACGTTTCTGTTGTAACCTGAAATGGGAGATCAGAGGTTTAGAACCAAGCTACAGTTCATGAGGCAATCAAGGCAAGTTGGAAAGAACCTTGTCAGAGGGTACACTCTGCACATTAGGTGGTTTTCGCTGCTTTCCAAATAGGATGATCGAAGGAAACATTCAATTTATCCTTTCGTTGTATGTGGGCATTGCTGGCAAGGCCAGCATTTATTGCACAGTAAGAAGTCTCACAACACCAGGTTGAAGTCCAACAGATTTATTTGGTAGCACAAGCTTTCGGAGTGTTCCTCCTTCTTCAGGTGAGTGAAGGGTTGTGTTCAACTCTTGTGTTCACAATTCTTCACTCACCTGAAGAAGGAACGACCTAGTATTGTGAGACTTCTTACCGTGCTTACCCCAGTCCAACGCCGGCATCTCCACATCACAGCATTTATTGACCATCCCTATGGGGCAGCACAGTGGTTAGCACCGCTGCCTCACAGCACCAGGGACCCGAGTTTGATTCCCAGCTTGGGTCACTGGATGTGTGGAGTCTGCACGTTCTCCCTGTGTCTGCGTGGGTTTTCTCCGGGTGCTCCGGTTTCCTCCCACAGTCCAAAACACGTGCTGGTTAGGTGCATTGGCCGTGCTGAATCCTCCCTCAGTGTACCCGAACAGACGCCCGAGTGTGGCGACTAGTTTTTTCACAGTAACTTCATTGCAGTGTTAATATAAGCCTACTTGTGACACTAATAAATAAACTTTAAATTGCCCTTGAGCAGAGTGGTTTGCTAGGCCATTTCAGAGGGCAGTTAAGAGTCAACCACATTGCTGTGGGTCTAGAATCACATGTAGGTCAGATGGGGTGAGGATGGCAGATTTCCTCCCCTAAAGGACATTAGGGCGACACGATGGCACGGTGGTTAGCACTGCTGCCTCACAACACCAGGGACCCGGGTTCAATTATGGTCTTGGTTCCCTGTGTCTGCGTGAGTTTCCTCCGGTTTCCTCACACAGTCCAAAGATGTGCAGTCAGGTGGATTGGCCATGGTAAAAAAAAATTGCCCCTTCGTGTCCTCAAGATGTGCAGTGAACCAGATGGGTTTTTACAACAATTGATGACAGTTTCTCTGTCATGCAGACAAACTTTCAATTCTAGATTTACTAACTAAATTTAACCAGCTGCCATGATGAGATTGTAACCCATGTTCATTAGCCTGGATCCTGGACCTCTGGATCACTAATCTGGTGACATTACCACTGTGTCACCATCTACTGTTCGGCATTTGGGGCTAAGAGTATGAAATGTCAACATGGGATGTTCCACTGAATTGTGAAGTTTGGGAAGTTTACCTGTGTTCCTGTAGTTGCTGTTCCAGACTCCTGGGTATTTCCTTGCAATACATTGGACAGCTGTTTTGTGCTTTATTCAATAAGCTTGCGTTCTGTAAAAGGTATAGGATGGAATTTGATGACAACAAGAATTTGCATTAGTACTGCACCATTAACATAGCAAGATCAACATATGAACATGGAAATTAGGAGCAGGAGTGGGCACTTCAGCCCTCTGAGCCCACTCCGCCATTTAACATGATCATGGCTGATCTTATCCTGGTCTCAACTCCACTTTCCTACCTGCTCCCCATTGCCTTTCATCCCGCTTTTCATCAGATGCATAACTTTCTGTTTCTTGAATCTGTTGATTGATTTTGCCTCCACTGCACTCTGGGGCAGTGAGTTCCACTTCCGAGAGAAGTCGTTTCTCCACATCTCAGTTTTGCACCTACCTCCTCTCGCTCTGTATCTATGAGCTCTTGTTCGAGGCTGTCCCACATCTGCTCAACGCCCAGCTTATCAATCCCCTTAAGCATTTTATATACCTCGATCAGATCCCCCTCATTCAACTCCAGCAAGTACAAGCCCAAGCTGTCCAACAGCTCCTTGTACGACAGCCCTTTCGTCCCTGCAATCAATCTGGTGAACCTCTTCTGAACAGCCTCCAGTGCCACCACATTTTTTCTCGAGTAAGGAGAGAAAGCTCCCCACCCCCCACCCCCCAAGAAGAAATGGAGCATTATGGAACAAAATTTAACACCAAGCTCCACAAGGAGATATTATGTCAAGTGGAAGTATGTTTTGAATATTGTCTTAAAGGGGGGAGTGAGAATAAGAGGAAGCAAAGATTTAGGAGCCTTGAGCCTAGATAACTGAAGAAACGGCTGCCAACATTGGGGTGGGGAGAAGGGGAGGGGGCAATGGGAAAGGAAATTGGTGCTGCACCCAGAGGCCAAAATTGGAGGAGTGCAGGAACCTGCAGAGTTGTAGGGCTGGAGGGAGCGAAGCCATGGAAGGATCGGAGGATGTGAATTTTAAATGACATCATTAGAGACACTTACAAGGAAATTATTATTCAAATGAAGGAATATTACGGTGAGACCCCACTGATCTCTTTTTTTTTTGTGTGTTTCTTTTAAAAGATCCAACTCACAAGAGGCCTTCTGGGCGATTTAGGAACAGATGCTACGTTTCCGCACCACTGCCCCAGAATCACTGAGATGACAGTGGGACCATTGAAGGGAGAATGCACCCTGTGACGAGTTAAACCATTTAAAGAAAATTGAATATGCAGGTCTTTTTCAAAATACTCAGGCATTACATGGATTGTTGTGATCTTAACATTCTGATTAACACAGAGGCAGATTTAACTTTTTTCTATTTGAGCATTCCATCTTGTGCAAGTCCCCTGTCTCTCCTGCAGAGCCCTGCACATTTTTCCTTTTCAGATAACGGTCCAATTGCCGACTGAAAGCCTCAATTGACCATTGCCTCCACCGGGCCCTCGAGTGGCGCATTCCAGATCCCAACCACTCGCTGAAAAAAGATATTTCCTCATGTCGCCATCGTTTCTTTTGCCAATCGACTTAGATCCGCGCCCTCCTTTCTCGATCTCTCTCCCCCCCCCCCCCCCCCCAAGACCTCAAGTTTCCTCTCCATCTACTCTGGCCCTTGGGCCTGCCACTGCGGGGTTAAAAACGCAACCTCAGGCCTGACACTTCTAGCCTATCCACGGCTCCGATCCTCCCCCCCCCAAACCCCTTTGTGCCCACAGTTCCCTCTCACTTCCTGTTCTGTCTCAGTCCGACAGGGCACTGAGCATGCTCAGAGCACAGCCCAGTTTTGTGCTGGTGCCCTGGCTCCTGTACTCACTGATAGGGGGCTTTCTCACATGTGGGGAATTCTGGGTTAATGGTCTGCCATAGAGACCAATTAGTGAACTGGAAGATCAATAACAGAAAATGCTGGAAATATTTAACAGGTCTGGCAGCATCCTTTTCCTTCTACTTTAGTTTATAACGTTCCTTTTTATCTATATATTAGTGATAAAGCTTACAGATTTTACATTCAGGTCCACAGCCCAAACGACACTATAGTATTCTGAGTCACGCTCAATCTGGGTCTGGCAATACCTCAAAATCAAATAACTCCAATGCTTCCGTCAATATGCATAGTGAACTGCAGCCCCACACTTGTTGTGTTCTCAGCAACTTCAGAGAAACACATTCAGTAGGTGCTCCTCTGATGGGTTTTTGGTGAGTACAATTTGTCTCTATATTGCTCAGTTGTGAGATTGGGCAGTGGTCGGCACTGCTGCCTCACAGCGCCAAGGGCACGGGTTCGATTCCAGCCTTGGGTGGCTATGCAGAGTTTGCACGTTCTCCCCATGTCTGCGTGGGTTCCTCCGGTTCCCTTCTACAGTCTAAAGATGTGCAGGTTAGGTGGATTGGCCATGCTAAATTTCCCCCAGGTGTCCCAGGATGTGCAGGTTAGGTGGATTGGCCATGCTAAATTGCACAGGGTTATGGATAGGGAGGAGGAAGGTCAGGTAGGATGCTCTTTCATAGAGTTGATGCAGACTCGATGGTCCAAATAGGCTTTAGGGATTCTATAGGTGGTGGGGTGTTTTTCAGGTGGATGAATGCCAGGAGAGACAGTTGACTCTCAATTTGACAGTGAGTTTCTGATTGTGGTTTGCTGTTTAATCTTCAATGTACAGGGAACTGTTATGATGATGGTATCAGGAGCTGACGTCTGCGTTCTTACAGAATACAGCCTTTCAGTCCCAAGACTCAAGTTTCTTGCCCAACACCCAGATCTGGGGAGTTGAATGCCATCAAAGTTTCGTGAACAAAAGAGATTTGAAAGTTAAGCAGGTTTAGTATTGCTCAATGGCTGATAGGTTACCACTGTCCCAGGCCCTGACGTACTGAATTGCAATGTTGGAAACAAAGGAACCCAAAGTTAAGGATTCTCAATTGCTATTGCAGTGATTTAGAAGACTCCAGTCTCTTTTCTGTGAATCTTGTAAATGTTAGATTGACCTCTGCATCCACTAGGTATTCAATGTTTTGTTTTTAAAACATGAAACGTATTGAACTCTGCATGGCCAGTCCTAACCCAAGCAATTGCTGGACAAATGGCACAGTCGGTTAGCACTGCTGCCTCACAGCGCCAGGGACCCGGGTTCAATTCCGGCCTCGGGTGACTGTGTGGAGTTTGCACATTCTCCTAGGCTCTATGTTGGTTTCCTCTCACAGTCCAAAGATGTGAAGGTTAGGCGGATTGGCCGTGCTAAATTGCTGCTGGGTGTCAAGGGGATTAGCAGGATGAGGACATGGGATTACAGGGATATGGCCTGGGTGGGATTGTTGTCGGTGCAGGCTCAATGGACCTGCTAACCCCCCTGACACTATGGGGCAATTTAGCATGGCCAATCCACTTAACTCACATATCTGTGGACTGTGGGAGGAAACCTGAGCACCCGGAAGAAACCCACGCAGACACGGGGAGAACGTGCAAACTCCACACAGACAGTGACGCGAGCCGGGAATCAAACCTGGGTCCCTGGTGTTGTGAGGCAGCAGTGCTAACCACCGTGCCGCCCTTAGTTTATGAACTAACGCATCTCGAATTTTCTACCAGGTTTCCTTTATTTTTAACAAAATGTGCTGCCTTGCAATTAAAATCCTCGAGATAAAATACCATACCGGTAATCGATGTTGTAAGTAGTGCGTTTCGAGGCTCTGGCGTCGCGAGAGCATGTGTGGATGGACTCCATTAGGGTATAATGCTACATTTTCTTGATGACGAGAAGCTTCATCCTACAGTAAAAGGCATGGTAGTGACTTTTTTATTGCAAAATCTGGTTAATGGTGCAGTATTCAATTTGCAGTTACAGCTTACGTGGATCAACTGAGTTCAATTATTTTGGTGAGATTATCTGGCCTCCCAGCTGTGTATTTCCCAGCCAGCGGCCGGTGGCGCAGTTTGCTAGCGGTGGGATTCTCTGGTCCCGCCGCTGTCAATGGGAATTCCCGCTGACGTCACCCCACGCCGGCAGGAAACCCGCGGGAGAATCCCGCCGGCATGAACGGACGGAGAATTCCGGCCTTAATACTTTTAACACTTAAACTTACTGGAAGAGGTAATGATGTCTTACCTGTAAGGAAAATATCTCAGTCCATGCTGCAGGGGAGATAGTGGATGCTGAGTCTACGGGAGGGGATCAAAAGTGTACTTGGAGGACATGGGTGTGGAGAGGTCTTTTCATGGCTGGGAGGGAGGTAGAGATTCAAAGCAGAGCTCTGGTCAAAAGACAAGATAGGTGGTAGGGGTGGGACAAAAATGATCAAGGGAGACAGAGAGATGCTCCATCAGCAGGAATGTAAAAAACAATCCAGTGGAAGAGAGAGAGATTGGGGTGAAGTATCAAGTGCAGGAGGTTATCACAACCCCAGGCTCACTTGCTGGAAGGCTGCGTGGGGAAACTAATAATTGTACCACGTGCGAGGACAACTCGGGAAGTGCTTCTATACCCCAAGCTTTGGGGAGATGTTGGCACAACCAAGAACAGGCAATGGCATGGGAACATTGCAGAGGGACTGGAACCACTTCCCAATTAGGTTTGTTCCTGTTCGAGATCCACACCCAACATTTAATTAATTAATTATCTAACTGCTATAAACACATCAGAAAAGGGGATAGAACCATTTCCTACCCAGTGGGTAGAATTTTTCTGCTGCACCCCCCCGCCCCCTGTGGCGTGTTTTGCAGAGGTGGATCTTCCAGTCCCGCTGCTGTCAATGGGGTTTCCCGTTGTTCTCACCCTCTGTTGCCAGGGAACCCATGATGGGGGCGTTGGGGTGGGGGGGCGGGGGGTGGCTTTATGTGGGACCAAAAGATCCCACTAGCAGGGATGGCCAGAAAATCCCACCCACTGTTCCTCAGTCGTTATTAGGCCAACCCAGTCATTGAAAACGGATAGAGTTTCATACCGGCGCAAGTCCTCTAATAATGTCCTTGAACAACAAACTTTGGTAGGGAAGTTTACCTGGTGATGGTTGGTGAGGAGACCTTGTAAATGTGTTGCCGGTAACATATCAGGATCTTCATCTGAGCCCAACTGTTCGTACAACATCTGTACCTTGTTGAGTTCTAGAATCCCTTTGGTTCTGGCTAGATTCTGAAGATGCTGGCGGAAGGCCACGATACCTAGTCGAAGAAACAGGAGTCAATTGGTGTCCTCGACACAGGTGGGAACATAAAAACTTATAACACAACAGAAGGCCATTCAACCCACCACACCGGTGCTGACTCTCGGAAAGAGCAAGCAAGTTATTCCCCAATTCTGCACTTTGTTCATAATCCCATGGGTTTCTCATCCACCAGTACCTGCCTGACTGCCTTTTAAATTATTTACAGAACAACTTCCACCACCTACTCATGTGGCGTGTTCCAGATCCTACAACTATCTGGTTGGGTGGGTGGGTGGGGGGGACGACACAATAAGATGTAGACGGTACAATGGATATTCTCTTCAAATTCAACAGATGCTGCTATTTAATAAGAAATCACTTATCGGGGACCCACGGTTGTGGCTCAATTCTGAATTTTTTGCTTTCGTTTTGTGAGCAAGTGTGCCGTGCTGTAGCTCTACTCCTGCTCCTGTCAGCCACTTCGTCATGGAGTGGGAGGATGCTAAAATAGTTTACTCTCTTAGGAGTAAGGCTTCACCCCAGAACTTTATGACAAAGACGGAAGTGTGACCAGCTGAACCAAACCTTACACTCCCCAACAATGGGGAAAACATAAAGATTAAAGCAAAATACTGTCAATGCTGGAATCTGAAACAAAAAATGCTGGAAAATCTGAGTCTGGATGATCCAAGGGCTAGATGACCCGTGACTCAAAACGTTGACTCAATTCTCTCTTCACAGATGTTGTCAGACCAGCTGAGATTTTCCAGCATATTCTGTTCTTTGTTGCGTGGGAAAATATAAAGCCTTCTAACAAAAATGAATCAACCATGAGGGATTATAAATTTGTCAGTAAGAATGTGTTTTTAATCTTACCCATTTGTTCCTGTTAAAAGCTCAAGCCACTGACCCACAGTCACCACTTGCATGCAAGCTTCCCGTTTTCAACACTTCCTTTACTGCAATCTTGCAAAGTGCACTTGTCGAAAGCAACAGGCTAGACAACAACGTTGGTTCGGGGTCAGAAGATTTAGGTTTGAAACGCAGTCCTGGGCTTGATCACACACAAGCCACACTTGACACTCCACTGCAACGTGTGTTGGGGTGGCACAGTGGTTAGCACTGCTGCCTCACACTGCCAGGGACCCGGGTTCAAT
This sequence comes from Mustelus asterias, assembly GCF_964213995.1. Classification (NCBI taxonomy): domain Eukaryota; kingdom Metazoa; phylum Chordata; class Chondrichthyes; order Carcharhiniformes; family Triakidae; genus Mustelus; species Mustelus asterias. The sequence goes on from NC_135827.1 coordinate 30,665,758, forward strand.
TCCGGCCTCGGGTCACTGTGTGGAGTTTGCACATTCTCCCCCCTGTGTCTGTGTGGGTTTTCCTCCGGGTGCTCCGGTTTCCTCCCACAGTCCAAAGATGTGCGGGATAGGTTGATTGGCCACGGTAAATTGACCCTTAGTGTCAGGGGCATTAGCTGGGGTAAATATGTGGGGTTACGGGAATAGGGCCTGGGTGGGATTGTGGTCGGTACAGACTCGATGGGACGAATGGCCTCCTTCTGCCCTGTAGGGATTCTATGTGTCGATGGAGGCAATGAAAACGATGACCTTTTCCAACGTTTAGGTGGGTGTGAAATATACCTCACCCAACCAACACCACCAGAGTAAAATGGATGCTCTTGTGTGAAAAAAGCCATGCCATTTGTTTTCACAACACTGTTTAAAGTGATTTGCCATACAGAGTGTTTAACAAAGGTTGTAGTGATAATGTGTCAAATAAGCTATGCACAGTCAGGCAAGAGTTGGCGGTATTTAGGAATTGAAATCAAATCTACGTCGAAGTGGACAGCAAAGAGAAGGAAATGCCCAACATTTCATCTGACCACAAACCACAAATTGGAGTTTACTCGCAGTTACAACACAGTAGATGTGGAGAAGACGTTTCCACTTGTGAAACAAGAACCAGGGGTCATAAGTATGAGATCGTTGTTAATAAATCCAATAGGGAATTCAGGAGAATATTCTTTTTAAACCCAGTGTGGTTAGAAAAAGGTTTATTAGTCACAAGAAAGGCTTACATTAACACTGCAATGAAGTTACTGTGAAATTCCCCTAGTGGCCACACTCCAGACGCGTGTTCGGGTCAATGTACCTAACCAGCACGTCTTTCAGAATGTAGGAGGAAACCGGAGCACCCGGAGGAAACCCATGCAGACACGGGGAGAACGTGCAAACTCCACACAGACAAGTGACTCAAGCCAGGAATCGAACTCAGGTCCCTGGCGCTGTGAGGCAGCAGTGCCAACCACTGTGCCACCGTGCCGCCCACAGTGGAATTAACGAGGGATAGGTGAGCTGAATAGCACAGGCGAATTGAAAGGGAGGCCAGATAAACCCATGGAAGCCAAAGGAAATGGGGAGGATTGTGGTGATGGGGTGAGATGAAGAAAGGGGGAAGGAAGTTTATGTGCTGCATAAACATTGACACGAACCTACTGGGAAGAACGGCCTGTTATTTTGCTTTGCGACATGATAATACAAGACAACCCTGGTCTGCTGGAGACCAGAGTTCAGACCTCTGAATTCTGGGGTAATATTCAGTGGACTGCTTCCATTCAATGGGAATGGAAGGGCAATAATCCCACTGACTCCCCGCCCCCCGTTCCAGTAGTGCCAGTGACCTGCCACATAAGCAAGTCTTTGATACAGAAACATCAGTGTGTGACCCAGTGGATGTAAAAAGCCGTGGAAAGAACTGGCTGCCTCATGCAGAGATGATGATAATGGTGTGTATTTTGTCATTCTAATGACAGCGAAACTGTCAGCGTTCTCGTTTACTGCCTTGTGAAATTGATAGCAACCTCTGGCGTCCATACATGCATAATTAAACACGGAAATCCAGAAGTTGCTGTCGGTGACTCCTTGCTTCTCTATGGGGTGTGGTGGTGAAATTCTCGGAGATGGAAGTCAATTAGAAATGACTGATCTGATGGGGCGGCACGGTGGCACAGTGGTTAGCACTGCTGCCTCACGACGTCAGAGATCTGGGTTCGATTCCCAGCTTGGGTCATTGCCTGAGTGGAGTCTGCATGTTCTCCCAGTGTCTGCGTGCGTTTCCTCCGAGTGCTCTGGTTTCCTCCCACAGTCTGAAAGGCGTGCTGGTTAGATGCATTGGTCATGTTAAATTCTCCCTCAGTGTACCCAAACAGGCGCCGGAGTGTGGCGACTAGGGGATTTTCACAGTAACTTCATTGCGGTGTTAATGTAAGCCTACTTGTGACACCAATAAATAAACTTTCGACTTTATGTGAGCTTATTACACTCTTATCTCATTATTTAAAACACCAACAATGTTAAGGCTTATTGTATGAAAGTGTAACTAAGTTTTTAATGGCATACCAAGTCACTGCTGAACAATTATTTTTAAAATTTGTCCATGATATTTCAATTTGTAACTTGGTTCCATGTATATTTTTTCCTTCGTAAAATTTCAATAAAATGTGAATGATGAAACCTACTTTGGTTTGTTTTCTGTGAGAATTCTTCATTGTGACTGGCTTGCTGAGCCTGTTTGATGACATCTCTGCTACTGGATGCCTAGAGATCTTTGGTAGCTGAAATTAATATCGGGAAAGGGGAAACCCATGCCACAGAGATTGCTAGATCATTGTGGGCAGCTTCTGCAAGGTCAGTTTTGTCTCTGACAGCAAGATCGGGGCCAACGTAATAGAATCTGTATGAAAGGAATAACGTAACTGCCCGACAAGCTATCACTGTTTCCGAGCCAAAGATATAATCACATGCAAATTCTGTTACTGCGCTGACAGCACCCATGACTAGAGCTATCGTCACAGAAACAGAAATGAGGAATCATAGATATTTAAGGACAAAAGGAGGTCAAATGGTGGCTTGAGTTCGTACCAGCTCAACACTTTCTATTCTGGATATGCCCCTCGATAGAATAATACAACACACAAGGAGACCTGTCCATGCTATGCTAAATCTTAGAAAAAGCTATGTTACACCAGTCTCCTATCTATTGACTCTGTCTACACTTCCCACAGCCTCGGCAAAGCAGCCAGCATAATTAAGGACCCCCACGCACCCTGGACATTCTCTCTTCCACCTTCTTCGGTCGGGAAAAAGTTACAAAAGTCTGAGGTCACGTACTCAAGAACAGCTTCTTCCCTGCTGCCGTCAGACGTTTGAATGGACCTACCTTGCATTAAGTTGATCTTTCTCTACACCCTAGCTAACATGACATTCTGCACTCTCTCGTTTCCTTCTCTATGAATGGTATGCTTTGTCTGTATAGCATGCAAGAAATAATACTTTTCACCGTATGTTAATACCTGTGACAATAATAAATCAAATCAAATTCTAGTGCCCTTTCATATTTTAACTCAAGGTGTTAACTGAGCAGTCAGCAGACCTCACATCACGGTAGGAAAGAAGTTAAGCCAATGGAAATCAGAGGAATGTGGCAATCTTGCACTTGGGGTAAAGTGACAAAATGTCTCGTGCGCCGCACTCAGAACCCTGTTGGGTCGCATGAACCTCCCGGACGGCAGATGGTCCATCTCTGATGTAGAAAAATATCCATTCCTGAAAAGTATTGCTCCAACTTTTAATTTAAGGATTCACCGACCAGTGCAAGCAACTTCTCACTATCTACAGTCTCAAACCCTTTCCCAATTTTGTACAGATGAGACTCTGGCTGAATCTTCCCTGCTCCACAGTGAATGTGCCGAACTTTTCCGTGTCTATTCTTTTTGTTCTTTTTATTATCCCATCCACGGTGTGCTTTTCTCATAGTCATTTAACAGGCTGTCCCAGCCTGCACAGTACTCCAACCCTAATATATCTGGCACAGATTCAGCATTTCTTTCCTGTTTCTGTATGGGATCAAGTTGGGAAGCAGCTTCCAAACTGGAAGTTCCATAGGGAAATGTGCTTGATAAAGGCAGCTACCTTGAGAGGAGCAACAGCTGGATACTAAGTGAGATGCGGATGCTGAAATGGACGTATGGAGTGACACAAAGGGACAAGATCAGGAGCCAGCACGTTGGGGAGTCAGGGAAGGTTACGGGAGCATTGAAGAAAGCAGCCCAGGCGAGACTGAAGTGTTGTGTGGTGGAGTGAGTGATGGAGTTGGGGCTGCCGGGAAGGGGAAGAAGATGGCCCGATTCCAAGATGGACAGATACGATGGCGAGGGACCTGAATGCAGTGGGACTGGAAGAGGAATGGGTGACTGACGAGACGAGACGGAGAAGGGTGATCAACTGGCATTGTGGTGACCCAAGTGAAATGGGAGAAGGTGATGTATGAAGACGTTGGTGGGAGCTACCTGTGATAACTGCAGGTGGTGCAGGTGATGAGGACTGTGTACCAAGAGTGCAGAAAATTGATGCTGAGCAATACTTTAAGCTAAGCTCCGACCACAAGACAAGGGGACTTGGGTGCAAACTGGTCAGTCCAGGACTGAGTCCAGGCACTTCATCAGACCCGGAATGGTCTTTTAGGAAAGAAGCCGAAGCGAAAGCTCTGGAATGATTTGGGTGGCAGTTAAATGCAGTTTCTACTTCGGGAGGACAGGCCAGATGCACAGCTTGCGTCTTCACCCATGTTGTTATTTAGGAGTCTCCCACACACTACAACTGAGTAAGACTTGGTGGGCAGAACTCAATCACATGAGGAGGTGGGACCAGAGGTGGGCAGATCCACAATTTCCCGACATCGGTTGGGGTGCTGACACGCTCCCACCTCCGGGCACCCCTTTTTTTAAACCCTCTCTGCATCCAGTGCCTTTTAAAGGGGCTCCCATTCCAGAAAAGCACACTGGCAGCAGAGGGCAGTTTCCATTGCAGACACTCTACATCTCTGATGGTGTGGATGCCGCTCTCTTCATGTTGGAGGGCTTCCGATTGGAGCACACCTTGGCCCATAATTTGACATGCCTCCAAAAAATAAAAATAAAACCGCGTTGGACATTTGATACTGATGCAGGATCGGAACCCAGAACCTCTCCCCCACATTGGGAGTCTCGAACCCAGAACAAAAATCCAGCCCAATAGGTCAGCCTTTCACCACAGGTATTGCGCAAGGGAGCTCCACACTGCTGTGGTGTAGCTACATATTACCGGCGGCACTCACATACGCAAATGCAGAAGATAATGGGTGCATGGTAGGTAGCCACCTTGTGTTAAAGACGTATCAGAAGCTCTGCGACCTTCTCGGAAGCTGACTGGTGACCGGTTGTGCACCTCGCGTTTCTGGGACGTCAGTGCCTCCATCGCAGGGTTTGGTGGCCTGATGCCAATCAGTGGCGGGGTCATCCGTGTCACAGGTTGGTTGACGAGAACAATCTCCTTCAGGGACAGTGTTTCCTCTAGGATATTGAGCTCACTATGAACCAATCCCATGTCGTATTCTGAATCAACGCTCCCCAAGGATGGATTGTTCCCGACAGTAAACAGTTTCCCTGTAATGAGGCAAAATACAGTGGTTAGGACAAGCGAGAGCTATCATCAGACCAATTAAATCTAATCTGTATTGCAGCCTCAAAACCCTATTGACTCAGCCCAAAGGTTCTTGTAAATTTATAATTAATGAATAACAGAACAAACTTTCTCAGGAGGCTAAGGAAATTTGGCATGTCCACCATGACCCTCGCCAACTTTTACATCACTATAGAAAGCATCCTTTCTGAATGTATCACTAGTCTGGTATTGCTCCTGCTCTGTCCAGGACTGCAGGAAACTACAAAGGGTTGTGAATAATAGCCCAGTCCATCAGGCAAACTAGCCTCCCAATCATTGACTTTGTCTACACTTCCTGCTGCCCCGGAAAAGTAGCCAGCATAATCAACGACTCCACGCACCCTGGACATACTCTGTTCCACTTTCTTCCATCAGCAAAAAGATACAAAAGTCCGAGATCATGTACCAACCGACTCAAGAACAGCTTCTTCCCTGCTGCCATCAGACTTTTGAATGGACCTGTCTTATATTAATTGATTTTTCTCTACACCCAATGTAATGACTGTAAAAATACAGTCTCTCCTTTCCTTCTCCCCTATGTAGAACAAAGAGCAGTACAGCACAGGAACAGGCCCTTCGGCCCACCAAGCCTGTGCCAATCACGTTGTCCTATCTAGACCAACCGTCTGTATCCCTCTATTCCCTGTCTGTTCATGTGTCGATCCAGATAAGTCTTAAATGTCACTAACATGCCTGCCTCAACCACCTCACTTGGCACTAGGCCCCCATTACCTTCTGTGTAAAAACTTCCCCCGCACATCTCCACTGAACCATTCCCCCCTTATCTTGAACTTGTGTCCCCTTGTAATTGTCATTTCTGACCTGGGAAAAAGCTTCCAACTGTTCACCTTATTTATGCCCCTCATAATTTTATAAACTTCTATCAGGTCGCCCCTCAGCCTCTGTCTTTCCAAGGGAGAACAATCCCAGTTTAATCAATCTCTCCTCATAGCTAATACCCTCCACACCAGGCAACACCCTGGTAAACCTTTTCTGTACTCCCTCCAAAGCTTCCACAGCCTTCTGGCAGTGTGGTGACCAGGATTGGAAGTATTCCAAAGGTGGCCGAACCAACGTTTTATACAACTGTACCATAACTTGCCAACTTTTATACTCGATGCCCCATCCGATGAAGGCAAGCATGCTATATGCTTTCTTCAATATCTTTTCCACCTGTGCTGCCACTTTTAAGGATCTGTGGACCTGTACTCCCAGATCTCTCTGTGTGTCAATGCTCCTGATGGTTCTGCCATTTATTTTATAGCTCCTACCTGAAATGGATCTACCAAAATGCATCACCTCACATTTGTCCAGATTGAATTCCATCTGCCATTTCTCAGCCCAATTTTCCAGTCTATCTATATCCTGTTGTATTCTCTGACAATCTTCATCACTATTCACAACTCTGCCAATTTTAGTATCATCTGCAAACTTGCTAATCAGACCAGCTCTGTTTTCTTCCAAGTCATTTAAGAACATAAGAAATAGGAGCAGGAGTAGGCCATCTAGCCCCTCGAGCCTGCCCCGCCAGTCAATAAGATCATGGCTGATCTGACGTGGATCAGTACCACTTACCCGCCTGATCCCCATAACCCTTAATTCCCTTACCGATCAGGAATCCATCCATCCGCGCTTTAAACATATTCAGCGAGGTAGCCTCCACCACCTCAGTGGGCAGAGAATTCCAGAGATTCACCACCCTCTGGGAGAAGAAGTTCCTCCTCAACTCTGTCTTAAACCGACCCCCCTTTATTTTGAGGCTGTGTCCTCTAGTTTTAACTTCCTTACTAAGTGGAAAGAATCTCTCCGCCTCCAACCTATCCAGCCCCCGCATTATCTTATAAGTCTCCATAAGATCCCCCCTCATCCTTCTAAACTCCAACGAGTACAAACCCAATTTCCTCAGCCTCTCCTCATAATCCAAACCCCTCATCTCCGGTATCAACCTGGTGAACCTTCTCTGCACTCCCTCCAATGCCAATATATCCTTCCTCATATAAGGGGACCAATACTGCACACAGTATTCCAGCTGCGGCCTCACCAATGCCCTGTACAGGTGCATCAAGACATCCCTGCTTTTATATTCTATCCCCCTCGCAATATAGGCCAACATCCCATTTGCCTTCTTGATCACCTGTTGTACCTGCAGACTGGGCTTTTGCGTCTCATGCACAAGGATCCCCAGGTCCCTTTGCACGGTAGCATGTTTTAATTTGTTTCCATTGAGATAGTAATCCCATTTGTTATTATTTCCTCCAAAGTGTATAACCTCGCATTTATCAACGTTATACTCCATTTGCCATATCCTCGCCCACTCACTCAGCCTGTCCAAATCTCTCTGCAGATCTTCTCCGTCCTCCACACGATTCACTTTTCCACTTATCTTTGTATATGTCTATTTATATACATTACAAACAGCAGAGGTCCCAGCACTGATCCCTGCGACACACCACTAGTTACAGACCTCCATTCAGAAAAACACCCTTCCACCGCTACCCTCTGTCTTCTTTGGCCAAGCCAGTTCTGAATCCATCTAGCTAGTTCACCCGTGCGATTTAACTTTTTGCACCAGCCTGCCATGAGGGACCTTGTCCTGCTAACATTCACTCTACAGACTGGCAATTGTAAAACGGACAAAACTCCTGAGGGCTAAGGCCAATCTTGGGAACAGCTCCTCAGACAGAGCGAACTCCTTGAGCAGAGGATGGGATGAAATGAGAAGTAAATACCATAAGCCTTTCCTGCCCGTCCTACCTGTGTTTGGCATCACCACTGGCTGGTTGGTCACTTCAGCAAGGGTATGCCTCCTCTGGCCACAACGCATGGCCTGAAACGATGCGTACACCTGGGCAGGATCCTCCTCGGAATCATCCTCAGTCTCTATCCCCTCATCGATGGAGGTCTCCATCATATTGCTAGGGGATGGTGGGCATCCCTTCCTCGCTATCACAGGAGGCAAAGGATCCAGGAGACAACCATTTACCTGTGAAATTAGGTCAAAGGGTTAGTTATCGTAAACAACATCTTCCGACATTCCTTGGATGTTTGAATGAATAATCATGGGTTAATGACGCCTTTGGAAGATTGGAAAATTATTGCCAAACAAACACGCCAAACTATCCCCTCCGCCGCTTTTCCCAGCTAGGAGTTCCACCCTTAACTATACACCTTTCAGTTTTAAACAACCGTGGATATATTATAAAAGCAAAGTACTGCAGATGCTGGAAATCTGAAATAAAAACAGAAAATGCTGGAAAAACTCAACAGGCACGACAGCATGTGTGGAGAGAGAATCAGAGTTAACGTTCTGAGAGTTTTTCAGAACTCCAATGAAGGGTCATAAGGTCTCGAAACATTAACTCGGTTTCTCCCTCCACAGATGCTGCCATATTGAGTTTTTCCAGCATTTTCTGTTTTCATATCTGGCATATATTCTGTTCGGGATTTGTATGGGCCTCCAATCACAGCACGCGGAGCACAGAATCAGACAATATGGCCCAGCCATTCCTTGCGTTGTTTAAGCTGCACACAATTCTCCTCCTATTCCTCCTCATTTAAATCTGTCAGTACACCTTTTCCATCCTTTCTCCCTCATTTAACTTCCTTTTAACTGTTTCTGTCATTGAACATTCTCCGGTACGTATCCACGAATATGAACACATTTAGAAAACTACAGGAGCCCGCGGTAGCAATAGAATCATAGAATCCCTACAGTGCAGAAAGGGGCCATTCGGCCCATCGAATCTGCACCGACCATAATCCCACCCAGGCCCTATTGCCGTAACCCCACATATTTACCCTGCTAATCCCCCGACACTAGGGTCAATTTAGCATGGCCAATCAACCTAACTCGCACATCTTTGGAGTGTGGGAGGAAACCGGAGCACCCGGAAGAAACCCACACAGACACTGGGAGAATGTGCAAACTCCACACAGGCAGTGACCTGAGGCAGGAATTGAACCCGGGTCCCTGGCACTGTGAGGCAGCAGTGCTAACCACTGTGCCACCGTGCCACCCACTTATTAAACATAGCTTATTAAACATTGGAGAAAAAGAGTAGGAACCAAAAATGGGGGAGGGGGGGGGGGGGTGTGCAGAAGTCAAGAATGAGTCATTTAAAAATTCTGATTCTCTGCAGACATAGCTCTCTGACATTTTCAGAGAACTGGGAAACATGCTGCCACTTATGTGTTCAGTCAAAAGATTCTAGAAATACCATAGGCACTTCCTCCATCTTGCTCTCTCAGTTTATCAGTGATAGCCTTGTCTGAGTCACTACCTCCCAGGAAACGACTTCATCTTCACCATTTATGATCTTGTGCAGATTCCTGTGCTCCCTCACATGTGTTTTCTCTCTCTCTCTCCATCCCATTCCCGCACAGACGTCCTCACATTTTTGGTACAATGAAGTTTGAAATCACTTCTGTCAGTTCATCTCTAACGCTGGTCAAAACAGCTTACAGATGACTCCTTTTCTGAAGTGCGCATTCCCCTGCAAAAGGCTCCTGAAATCATCGAATCACTACAGTGCAGAAGGAGGCCATTCGGCCCATCGAGCCTGCAGTCACTCTCCGACAGAGCATCTCACACGGGCCCATTCCCTTAATCCCACACATTTACACCACTAATCTCCCTAACCTACACATCTTGGGATACTAAGGGGCAATTTGGCATGTCCAATCCTGCACATCTTTGGGAATTTTGTTGTTGTCAGAAATTTGTTTGGGGGGGGGGGGCACATACATTCCCAAATTAAACTGGGGTTTTTTTGCCTTTCAAAGTGTGACCTATTTGCAAGTTAATTCACTTGGTAATGCGCTGCACCAGTGATATAAATTTGGAGAAAACTACACAGTTTTAAACTTTGTTCTTCACGAAACTTTGCTTGTTGGGCAGACCTGCTCTACATCACTTGGCAACACAGGAAGAATCTAAATTAAATGCCAAGGTCCATTGTTAGCAACAGATGCACTGATCCTGCAGCTCCTACATTTGTCATCATCAAATTAAGTCTATAAATGTCAAAAGTATGTGCCAACATTGGGTTTTAAAAGAGTTAATAGGTTTAAAATGTGGGTAGCGTCCTGCTGTGGAAAGTGGCTTGTTTCTTCATTCATTACTCATAGGATCAGAGAAACGGCAGCACAGGAGGGGGTTATTTAGCCCATCTACTGGTGCAGACTCTTCAACTGGAGCCATTCCCTCCTAAACATCTCTCAGTATTAGCTCTACTCATCAGCATCTCATTACGACAATATACGGACTGGGCTTACTTTGGCAGGAGAGCAAGTATAATAATGGATACAAAAGGAAGCATGATTAATTCCCGACAATGCCACAATTGTGCCGCACTCAAACATGTACACAGGGAACTGAATCCTGTAATTAAGATTCAAATACAGGCAGGGTGCTGACCTTACCATTCCCCCAACGCCCACACCCAGCACTTGAGTGAATTCCCAGTGGAAATGATCACACATGGTTGGGAATTTCTCTGCTGCAAGGGTTGTAGCGGAGACATTAAGTGTGAAAAACTACCTCAAATCTTCATATTCCAGTGTTTCGACACATTGTCGAGTCACGTCTGTCTCCTCTAAGGCAATATTTAGCAGTACGGCTTTTAAAAAGTTACAGCTAATTTTATCCGCACTGTTCGGAGTTGACTTGAGGGCTATGAAAGGCAGCCACTTAGCTACCTGAGCTAATAATGCCCTCAGATACGGAATCTCAACTTCAGGGTTCTTTTAAGTCAGTGAAGGGCTATGATTAGGTTGAATGGGTTTCCTTCCTGCCTGCCTGTTGAAATCTACTTTGCGTTCAGACACTGAATACGGAGGTGATAATTGCAGAGACTGCCTTCGGAAGTACCTACGAGGAGAATTTAGCATTCACTGGAATGACACAAAAACGAGTGGTGGTGAGGGGGGAATAAAAGCATCAACAATTAGTGGCTGCATTTGTTGAGGTTATCTGTCGGGTACAGGAATGCCAAACCACATGCTCCTGCATTTAAAAAAAAAACACACTCAGTACAAGGTGATGTATCCTGCTCGCAGGAAGGCGTCTTGCTACTTAAATTAAAGGTTTAAAAGAGAGACTTGTATTAATCTAGTGCTTTTTACTACCACCGGCTGTCTCGATATAGCTAATTAATTTTAAAGTGCTGTAAACTGCTGTAATGTAGGAAAGCTGGCAGCTAATAAATGCAGAGCAAGCTCCCAGAGACAGCAGCAACATGGTAATGACCAGATAAAGTAAAATAAAGTTTTTATTTATTAGTGTCACAAGTAGGCTTACATTAACACCGCAATGAAGTTACTGTGAAAATCTCCTAGTCGCCATATTCCGGCGCAAGTTCGGGTACACCGAGGGAGAATTTAGCACAGCCAATGCACCTAACCAGCACATCTTCCAGGCTATGGGAGGAAACCGGAGCACCCGGAGGAAGCCCATGCAGACACGGGGAGAATGTGCAGACTCCGCACAGTGATCCAAGCCGGGAATCGAACCCGGGTCCCTGGTGCTGTGAGGCAGCAGTGTTAAGCACTGTGCCAGCGTGCCACCCCTATCTATTCTGGTGATGTTGATTGAGATTCAAATATTGGCCAGGCCCCCTGGATAACTCGCCTGCAAAATAACACCATGGGGATCTGTTATATCCACCCAGGCAGACAGATGGGGCCTACACATTTAATATCCCGCCCAGCAGCACAGCACACCTTCAGTACTGCACTGGACTTCAGCCGTGATTTTGGTGCTCGGACCCAGAAGTCGGGGACCTGAACCCTGAACTTTGTGATTCAGAGACAAGGAGAAATGTATTCACTCAGATGGTGGTGAAATTCTCTACCACAGAAGGCTGTGGAGGCCAAGTCACTGAATATACTTCAGAGTGGTACGGTGGCAGAGTGGTTAGCACTGCTGCCTCACAGCGCCAGGCACCCAGGTTCGATTATGACCTTGGGTGACTGTGTGGAGTTTGCATGTTCTCCCCGTGTCTGCGTGGGTTTCCTCCCCGTGCTCCGGTTTCCTCTTGCACTCCAAAGATGTGCAGGTTAGATTGACTGGCCATGTTAAATTGCCTCTTAGTATTAGGGGGATTAGCAAGGTGGGGTTACGGGGATAAGGTCTAGGTGGGATTGTTGTCGGTGCTGGCTCAATGGGCCAAATAGCCTCCTTCTGCACTGTAGTGATTCTATGATACTTAAGAAGGAAACAGATAGATTTCTAGACACTAAGGGCATAAAGGGAGTGGGAGTGTGAAGTTGCGAGAGAGGATCAGCCATGATCATATTGAATGGCAGAGCAAGCTTGAGGGGCCGAATGGCCTTTTCCTACTTCTATTTTCTGTTTCTAAAGGTGTTAGTAACTGAGCCACAGCTGACACTCCGAGCAGCCTGGATGCGCATTGTAGGTAAGGGCCAAGTTTAACCATCTGCTCATCTAGTTTCTAGCAGGTAGATAGGGTTAAAATGCCCACTTTGTTCTAGTCCACCATGAACTCTATACCTAATGAATCTCTGGAGAAAAGGGTCTACAATTTCTCCCCTTCCCCAAAATGATTCTACAACATCCATTTAACCATACACAGTGCAATGCTCACTTTCACCAAAATAATAATTCTGTTGCTTAAGAACACTGATTGGAGTCTGGTAACTACAGTTTAAGGTTTGTCACAGCATCTTGTATTTATGTAACATCTTCAACATGGGAAATCGCCACAAGGTGCTTCACAGGGGCATTTTCAAACTGGATTTGACACTAAACCACAGAACGTAACCTCACTCACTCTCTCCCCCCCGCTCCAAACCCTCTCTCCTCCCCCACCCCAATCTCTCTCCCCCCCCCTCCAAACCCACCCCTCTTCCCCCCGCTCTCTTTCCCCTCTGCTGCAAACCCACTCCTCTTCCCCCCCACCCCTCCCCGCTTCAAACCCACCCCTCTCTCCCTCCTCTGCTCTCACTCTCCCCTCCACTCCAAATCCACCCGACTCCAAACCCACCCCTCTCTCCCCCCGCTCCAAACCCACCCCCTCTCCCTCCCCCGGCTCTCACTCTCTCCCCCCTGCTCCAAACCCACCCCTCTCTCTCTCCCCCTGCTCCAAACCCACCCCCTCTCCCCCTGCCCCAAACCCACTTGCTCTCCATCCCCCCGCTCTCACTCTCTCCCCCCGCCCCAAAACCACCCCTCTCTCCCTCCCCCTGCTCTCACTCTCTCCCCTCCCTGTTCCAAACTCAACCCGCTCTCCCTCCCCCCGCTCCAATCCACCCCTCTATCTCCTTCCCCCTGCTCTCACTCTCTCTCCCCCCCCCACTCTAAACCCACCTCTCTCTCTCTCCCCCCGCTCTCACACTCTCCCCCCTGCTCCAAACCCACCCCTCTCTCTCTCTCTTGCCCCCTTTCCCCAGCGTTCATCACCACACGTTAACACCAACTCGGTAACAAACCTTGGGAGTGTTGACATCTTCCTCCATGAAACCCAATTCTGGCTGACAACCAGTTTGCAGGAAGGAGAACGTGTCCACAGAGGTGGGTTGCGGCAGGATGGAGGACCTCAGCAGCCTGACATTTGGTGACAGGAGACTCACCTGGGGCACCGCAGGATTTGCCTGAGAAAACAATTAGGGTGTTGACATTTCTTTTGAAATATGATGCAAAATTTTTGACCTTTCACATTTCTTTCCCTTGCTTGGATCCACTGATCTTTATTCCTCCACCTTCCCCTCAGGGCACAGTAAAGAAATAAATAAGCCCCGTCCTGGAACAGGTGTCTCACCCAAACACCTATTTTTCAATGCAAGTCCAACACAGCAAATGTCAGCAAGCTATTCAACCATGAGAGGGGCATCATTTTAAATAACAATCCTGCGTTGTGCTTTCATGATCTCCAGACATCTCAAAGTGCCGTATGATCACCAAAATACTTTTGAAGTGTTGTCCCAGTTGTAATATAAGAATTGCGACAGGTTATTTGTGCATAGCAAGCTCCCACAAACAACAATCTGACAATAACCAGGTAACCCATTTTTGTAATGTTGATTGAGAGATAAAAGATTGGTCAGGACACCGGGGAGAACTCCCCCCCCCCCCCCCGCTCTTCTTCAAAATAATCCCATGGGATCTTCTACGTCCACCTGAGCAGACAGGTGGGGCCTCGGTTTAACGGAGGAAGGGGGTGGAGGAGTGAAGAAAAATCAGGATATTGAGTTTGATGATCAGCCATGATCAAAATGAATGGTGGAGCAGGCTCGAAGGGCCGAATGGCCCACTCCTGCTTCTAGTTTCTATGTCTCCTCCAAAAGGTGGCACCACCAATAGTGCAGCACTCCCTCGGTGCTGCAACAAGTGTCGGCCTTGGATTTTAAACTTTTGAACCTGGAGACTCGGAGGCGATATGTGACTGACTGAGTCACATCTCTCAGGGCGGGGGGGGGGGGTGTGTGTGTGTGTGTGTGTGTGTGTGTGGAGGTCAACAGTGTCTATGGAGAGAGTGTGTGTGTGTGGAGGTCAACAGTGTCTATGGAGAGAAACAAGAGTTCACATTTTGGGCCAATGATCTTTTCACCAGTTCAGATGAAAGGTCATCAATCTGAAATGTTAACTCTTGTTCCTTTCCACAGCCAATGGGGATCGTTGATTCTGCCTCATTCATTCTGCCATCCAGTCACTTTAACTATTCCTTTGAAAACCAACCGTGGCTCAATCAACTGCAATCGGTGGTTTAAAGAACAAGATGCACAGTGGCATGGACCAATTGAGTGACCCTATCAAGTGTGGATATCTCTAAGATTAATGGTTGTTCAGTAACATCTTTCCCCTTCAAAGCACAAATCTCCAAATATTTACACAGGAAGATGGTGGCACTCTGTTCACAAACCTAACGGCCAACCAGGCAATAATGCCAGAACATATCTTGCTGGGTCCTGGGAATCTTGCTCATGTAATCCCAGCTGAAAATTTGGCCAAGTTGCTTCGGAGATTTCACTGAACAGAAAGTTTTTCAGGCAAGTGAAAAGCCAAAAGCAGGAGATATGCAGAAAACGTGAAGAGGTTAGCCAACTGGAACCAGTGAATGAATACTTAATAGCCCTTAATGCGTCAAGCAGCCAATTTGAATTGGGCTGGGGTTGGGGGAGGAGAGGTTAAGGCTTCCCCCATTGAGACCTGACCCGATTCTGGTCAGAGTAAAAGTTCAATTATGTGTAAAATTTGGAGCAAGGTAGTGGGGTTGTCTCATCCAACAGCTGATGATCCACCTTATCCCAGTCTTTATGGTCCAGAAAATGATTGCTCAACATGGAATTTTCATTGTGAAGACAATTTTAACTCTCCTCGAACCAGTGGAACCTCGGCAGGTGGGAAGTTAAAACTCCCCAGCAAGAAACCAGAGTCTTCCAGACGGATACTGAAACTGCCCATCTAAAGTCAACCGAGTATGGTTTTGTAATAAAAAGGACATCACCAGGGCCTCAACTCCCCTTAACTCACCACAGCAGGACACTGGGGAATAGTGGTGGCACAGTGGTTAGCACTCCTGCCTCACAGCGCCAGGGACCCGGGTTTAATTCTGGCCTTGGGTGACTGTCTGCGTGGAGTTTGCACACTCTCCCTGTGTCTGCGTGGGTTTCATCCGGGTGCTCCGGTTTCTTCCCACAGTTCGGAAGACTTGCAGGTTAGGTGGATTGGCCATGCTAAATTGACCCATAGTGTCAGGGGGATTGGCAGGGATTACGGGGATAGAGTCTGGGTGGGATTGTTGTCGGCGCAGGCTCGATGGGCCAAATGGCTTCCTTCTGTACTGTAGGGATTCTATGATTCATTGCAGATTTAAGCTTTATCAGAATAGTGGGGTTTTGGAGTCTGTAGGTCTTTATTTTTGAATTGTTAGTATTTCCTTTGCCTTGCACTGACAGTGTAATTTTTTAAAAAACATTTCCCATGGACCGTTGGGTGCGATGAAGAGCCAGTGGAGGTACAAGTTTTGCGTTCTGCCTGCCTTCTTGCCAACTCTAGAATTGGAATTGGCAGAGGGAAGAGCCAGAAAATCCCACCTAGGGGCAATCAACGCTTGGCTGCCTCTCCGAACTCTCTGTCCCGGTCATCGCTTTCACAAAGAGAGGCAACATTTAGGAGGCATCCAGATGGGTATAGAATCCCTACAATGCAGAAGGAGGCCACTCGGTCCATCAAGTCTGCAATGACCACAATCCCACCCAGGCCCTATTCCTGTAACCCCACATATTTACCCTACTAATCCCCCTGACACTAAGGTTAATTTAGCATGGCCAATCCACCTAACCCGCACATCTGTGGAGTGTGGGAGGAAACCGGAGCTCCTGGAGGAAACCTACACAGACACGTGGAGAATGTGCAAACTCCACACAATGACCCGAGGCCGGAATTGAACCCAGGTCCTTGGTGTTGTAAGGCAGAAGTGCTAACTACTCTGCCACCATGCCGCCCCAATGAATAGGGAGGGAATAGAGGGATACAGACCGAAAAAAAGGGCAGAAAGATTTTTTTTTGTAGTTTAATTAGGGCATCATGATCGGGACAGGCTTGGAGGGCCGAAGGGCCTGTTCCTGTGCTGTACTTCTCTTTGTTCTTTGAAATAGGCAGATGTGATTATCAGGATTTTGGTGACAGATGAATTTTCAGCCTGGTTTATGAACGTTTATTGCATTTCACATTCTTCACAATTATTAAGGGTTTTGATACAAAAATAAATAAGGAGAAACTGTTTTCACTGGCAAGAGAGGACATTAATTTGAGGTAATTGTCAAGAGGGCTCAGAGGGGAGATGAGAATGTTTTTATCGTTGCGTGTTGTGATCTGGAATGCACAATTTGAAAAATTGGTGTGGAATAGTCGATATATACTCCAAGGGAAGCAAAACAGCAGGGCAATGGGGCAGGAACTGGAGCATGGGATTAATTGGATAGCTCTTTCAGAGTTGGCACACGCACAATGGGCTGAAGAGCCTCCTTCTGTTGTGTATCATCCTATGATTCAGATTCCAAACACTTCCTGTGACTCTGTGTTGGAGTTCCCAATATAGAATGCAACTCAATATGGTCATGAAGGAGATGAGGGGAGGAAGGCTTAACGTTCAGCTCAATTAGTTCTTCAATTAACATTCAGTTAATCAGCACCACAGGCGCAAGGAGGAAAACAGCTTAAAACAGATCTTAGTGAATCACTGGCAAAATCCAAGTGTGAAGAGAACCATAAATAATTCAAAACATCATGGGATGCTCTGTATTTTTAGTAAAACTACACACTCCCAAAAGCGCTGTACATTTAAGAAGTCTCAGTAGAATCCTTTGGTTATAAAGCACGAGGTTATCCAAAGACTTGAGCTGTGAAGTGTAAAAATAGACCCCCCCCCCCCAAAAAAAATATTTTCAAATTTACGCACTAACCTGTACTATTAAAGCCAGCACATGAATCGATCTTAACATTTAGCTGGCGCAACCTGTAGGGCAGGGGGTTGTAACCTTTACGCAATCGTTACTTCATCCATTGCAGCGCACGGTACGTATACAACTGACACAGCAACTGTCGGTGATTATGGCATTACCTTGGCAACACTTTGTTCAGCGATCGTGCTTGGTCGCCTTTGACGTGCATCAAGCCTCTGGTCGACGGGGAAGCTGCTTCTGTGAGACTTGAGCCTCTCCACCAGCAGATAATAAATAGCAGCAAAATGGTTATAACTCTTGTTCTGTAGAGACTGCATCAAACGCCAAAGAGAGGAGAAAATAAATCAAAGTGTAAATGGGCAAGGGCAAAAAAAAAAGCATCACACTTTATCTTCCAGTTTATTCAGCAGAGAAAAAAAAACCAAAGCCAACACAGTAATGATGTGAGAATGTGACTTTTGATGAGCTGAAAGGGATCCCAGTGAAGTGACCTTGTTCAAACCTCACTGCTTTGCCCTTGCGTGCTTTGCATACCATTTCTCGGTCCTCTCTAATCAATGCAATTTTTTTTTTGCGTTCACTGATTACTAGGCTGTCGGGGTCTTTCTTTCTGTCTAAGAATTATGGGCCAGTTGGGTCATCCTCCACTCACTTCCTTGTGCCGTCAATCTCACTAAAGTGGTCAAGGAGGGGGACAATCTTCAGGCAGGGCAATGAATCACCCCCCGCGACAGCATTTAACTTAATGATTTTTCTTTGAAGGGGGGGGGAGGGGGAAGTGTCATTGCATTAATCCAACTGATGTTCTGTGAGAAGCAACAAACAAAAACAGTTGAGAATCTTTTTCAGCAATTAAAAGGGGAAAGGATAGCTACCGAAGAAAGGGGGAGACTCCATCAATGGGGAGTTTTCTTTCCTTCAGGAAGAGTATTGAGAATTTAGGGATTTTGTAAAGAGAATATATGCAGAGATAAATATCAATCCTAGAATTCAGGATTGAAACAAACAATGATAGTCATTATTAAAACCATTGCGAAAATATTTGCCCATTCAAATGGTCTGGCCGGGTAATGTGTAATGAAGACTGAAGCAATAGCCTTTATCAGGGCGCTGCATGTGCTACTCCCACACACAAGGCTACAAAATCGAGCCTGTCAGGCACTTGGAAGTTACTCAACTCTGCTGGTCTAGGTGGAACAGCAAGGACAAGGACAGGGAGGACAAGGGGAAAGTGCAAAGGGGAAACTATAATTTTCCACACTAACATACCAAGATATGAATTGGGAGCAGGAGTAGGCCACTCAGCCCCTTGCGCTTGCTCTGCTATTCAAAAATATCGTGGCTGATTGGACTGTAAACCATCTACACCATCTACCCCCAATAACTTTTCACCACCTTGTTTCTCAAGGATCTATCTCTGCTTCCACTGCCTTTTTAGCAACGGAGTTTTCACTACCCTCTCGAGGGACAAAGTTTCTCCTCATCTTGGTCTTAAAAGGGCAACCCCTCATTTTTAAACAGTGACCCCCCTAATACTAGATTCACCCACAAGAGGAAACATCCTCTTCACTTCCACTCTGTCAATACTCCTCAGGATTTACCCACCTCAGAGGCATCAACACAGCCCTTTCAGGGCTAATGCAAACCATAGAAACATAGAAAATAGGAGCCATTCATTACGATCATGGCCAGTAGATTAAAAAAATAAAAGCAACAGGCTTGAGCTGCTTGGCTTTACTGAAGCCAAACTGGGAGTACTTTGTACAGTTTTAGCCTCCTCACTGGAGGAAGGACATTCTTGCTCTAGAGAGAGAGAGAGAAAAAGGGAGAGAGAGAGAAAGAGAGAGGGAAAGAAAGAGAGGGAAAGAAAGAGAAAAAGAGAGGGAAAGAAAGAGAAAAAGAGAGGGAAAGAAAGAGAGAGAGAGAGAAAGAGAAAGAAAGAAGAAAAGAGAGAAAGAGAGAGGGAAAAAAAGAGAAAAAGAGAGAGAGAGAGAAAAACAAAGGTTCACTCGACTGATTCCTGGAATGAAGGATTGTTCAAAGGAGAGAGATTCAGTGGTCAATGGCCAGGGTTTTCCAGCCCCGTCAAGGTGGGACCTGCCGCTGGCGATGTGGACGACCAGCCAAAAGTCCACTGTCCCAGCAATGGAAGGGGATGGATAATCCCAGCCAATGTCTATGTTTCCAGGAGTTTAGAAGAATGAGAAGTGATCAAATTGAAACATAGGAAATTCTTGGGGGCTCGAGAGAGTCGATGCTGAAAGAATATCTCCCCTGGCTGCGGAATCTAGAACACAGGATCACAGCCTCAGAACATGGGCTTGGCCATTTCGCATTGAGATGAAGAGAATTTTTTTCACTCAAGGGGTTGTGAACCTTTGTAATTCTTCACCCCGGAGAGCTGTGGATGCTCAGTTATTGAGTATATTTGAGGCAGGGACAAATAGAATTTTGGGTACTAAGGGAATTAAGCGATATGGGGATAGTGCAGGAAGATGAAGTTGAGGTAGAAAATCAGCCATGATCTTGGTGGATGGCTGGGGGTGGGGGGGATTCCTCCCGCAGTCCAAAGCTGTGCGGGTTAGGTCGACTGGTCATGATAAATTGCCCCTTAATGTCGGGGGGATTTGCAGGGTAAATGTGGGGTTATGGAGATAGAGCCTGGGTGGGACTGTGGTCAGTGCAGGCTTAATGGGCCGAATGGCCTCCTTCTGCATTGTAGAGATTCTATGATTCTATATTGGCCACTGGAAGTAGCAAACTAAAGTTGTGAAAAGAACCCATGATAAGAAATCCTGAAAAACCTTATTGCTGTCACTGACAACTCAAACTGAAGAAAACATGACCTTTGTCTCAAATGAAAATATTGCAGCCTTTACCTCAATGGTTTTCTGCTGGTCAATTCCCAGGCTATGCATCAGTCGTAGAACTTGTTCATTGTATTCTCCCATGGTTGATTCATTCTCAGTGGCTTGAGGATAGACAATTGGTCGGTGTACCGGCACCTCAGTCAGCATCCATTTGTGCTCCTTTATCTGGGCAATTGTGAGTCTTTTGGAAGGGTCTAAGACCAGCATGCGCCGAATGAGGTGTTCACAGTCTGGCAGGTAAGAAAGTCGATGAGTTGAGAATACGATCACCAGTAACTGGTTCACACATTGATCAAGGTTCCTACAAACAGACATTTGTCCAATAGTTTGCTTTAAGTAATAGAGAGAAATGTTCATTCGATCCCAATGGGTTCTTGGCTAAATTGCTCTTGGGTACGGCGTTAAGTGCTTGGAGGTTTCCAGTTTTATATCTGGCCTCTGCTGCGTGCTGCATTCAGAGAGCCACTGTCAGTCTCAGTTTCTCTGGGCTGGATGGCAAAAGACATCAGCCAAGGCTTTATCCACCCCCATTCCACAACCTCTATCCAATGACTCCTGCAGAATAAGGGCACCCACGGGCACATCAGGTTTTAAAAAAATTATTTCCTGGGATGCGGGTATCACAAGCAAGGCCAGCACTTATTGGCCACCCTGAATGAGTGGCTGCTAGGCCACTTCACTGCCATGGGTCTGGAGTCACATGTAGGCTAGACCCGGTAAGAATAGCAGATTTCCTTCCGTAAGGGTCATTAGTAAACCAAGTCTATTTTTATCTCAATCAATGACAATTTATGACCACTTTTTGAGACTCGATTTCCACTGGACTTATTAATTAATTGAATTTAATTAATTCAATGCCATGGTGGGATTTGAACCCGTGTCCTCAGAACAAAAGAGTGGGTCTCTGGCATCCAGTGAAATACCATTACGCCACCATCTCCTCTCGTGTGATACCATGGCCAAGCAGGCTGCCACACTCACCCGCTAGGCGTACACATGATTGAGCACTTGGGTGAGGGTCATTGGGACCATGACAGTAAAAAAATCAAGGAGAGGTGACAGAAAATTGGGAATCGTAAAAGGGAAAAAGATCCTTAAACGGGCTACCAGAAAAGGAGTTATCTCATCTTTAATTCTCAGATGAATGTGCAAATCGCTGGCAAGGCTATAGCATTTGTTGACGACCCCCAATTGCCTTGATCTGAGTTTGCCATTTCAGGGCATTCGTCATGACACGTCAACAACATTTTTGCTGCAGGGCTGGAGTCACATGTAAACCTGACCAGGTAACGATGGCAGATTTCGTTCCCTAAAGGAAATTAGTGAAACCAGATTGGTTTTTTACAACAGTTAATGATAGTTTCACGATTACCATCACTGAGATCAGCCTTTAAGGCCAGAATTATTAACTAAACTCAAATTTCACCTGCGACCACAGTAGGATTTGAACCCATGTTCTCAAAGAATTAGGCTAGATGTCTGGGTTACTAGCCCCATGACATTACTACCAAGCCACCTTATCCCCATCTCTTGGCTACAGTTTACAGCTACTCCTGAAGGCTGTTGGAGATTCCTGGGCTTAGGCCTTAGGCTTTTGCAGCAACACCTCAAATATGATAGCAGAAACTCCATCAAGTGTATATTTTGCATCCAATCAAAATAAAGTTTCTTCTGAAAATTACACTGGGTGGGATTCTCCGGCCGCATTCGGCCCAAAACCGGAAAATCCCACACAAGGTCAATGGACCTTGGCGTGGCGTGCCCCCCCCCCCCCCGCCTCCCACTATGATTCCCGTGGTGGGCGGGACAGGAGAATTCCCCCCACTGTCTAACGTGAGCTTCATACCAGGTCATGTGCAATATGCCACTATGGTATGGCATGGAAAACTGTTTTCTGGGTAAGTGGCCAATTATACAAAATCAAATTCAAAGAGCCAAGTTCTTCGTGGGCTAGTTATTCTAATTGGCCCATATATATTGTGCTGTAGCACATCCAACTTTCAGTCAGATTTTGGTATTTCCAATGGGAGTCAGAATAGTTTTCACTGGCTATTTCCTGAACACATCTGTCAGCCCTCCCACCAGAAATTAGGTAATTAGTTCCCCAATTATTTGTTGACTACACTTCTCAACTCTTCACAATATTCACACAAAATTTAAGTTTCGGCTTTTAATGCCAAACCGTGACGCCCAGTAGAACTGTAGCGTATTAGCAGAGAATGCACATTTAACATTGGCATTGAACCTTTTTAAATAGATCTGTGCGGCATGGTGGCACAGTGGTTAGCACTGCTGCCTCACAGCGCCAGGGACCGGGGTTCAACTCCGGCCTTGGATCACTGTCTGTGTGCAGCTAATGTTCTGGGGACCTGAGTTCGAATCCCGCCATGGTGGAAACTGAATTCAAGAAAAAATATCTGGAATTAAGAATCTACCATTGTTGTCTGTCGGAAAAACCCATCTGGTTCACTAATGTCTGTTAGGGAAGGAAATCTGCCATCCTTACCTGGTCTGGCCAACATGTGACTCCAGAGCCACAGCAATGTGGTTGATTCTCAACTGCCTTCCAAGGGCAACTAGGGACGGGCAATAAATGTTGGCCCTCCAGTGACACCCATATCCCACAAATAAATACAAAAAAAATTTGGAATAAAAAGGTCCCTGGAGTCATAGAGCAATACAGCACAGAAACAGGCCCTTCGGTCCAACCAGTCCATGCCGACCATGGTGCCCTCTCAGCTCCCACGTTCTACTTGTGTTCTGCACTGAGTTTGCTGATCACAGCCAGGGTGTGACTGAAGGGACTAACACTTTGTCCTTATCTTCCTAAGCTGAGAAGGGGGTGAAAAGCTCACAGCTCAGCCAGTGTTGACATCATGTGAAAGAGTTGGTAAGTGTTTTGGCTAGAGTTGTATGGTCCAGGTCCCTGGAATCTCCGGGGGGGGGGGGGTGTGTGTGTGTGTGTGTGGTGGTGCTATCCAAGCTACAGCTGCTTTCCATGATTTAGTAATAACATGTGTTGCGTCTGCCGCTTTGAAGCAGATCCTGGCCTATATGGTTTCATTTTCTTCTTTGATCGTCCCTGTCCTGTATGGAGCAATGGTTAATGGTGCTGTTACTATTTACTCTTTTACCCAGGACAACAGCTACTGTCAGAAGTTGTGCTCAAAGAATTTAGTAAAGGGCAGCACTTGAATTTTGGGTCTCCTCTATTTGTACAGTTGCTGAAAAATCAATAGGGGTGGAGTATAATATCTGAGTTAAGAGGCTAGATAACTCTTTTCCTATCTAAACCACACACAGTGTCATTCAACCAGACACCAAGGCTGATGCAAGTGGAGGCTCATTCCCCTCACGCAGACTGCAGCGCAGCTTAACATTGATCAAGTGTTTGGTCTGTTCTCACCTTCTGACATGAAGTACGGAATTCTAAACCTGCCTTCCAGAACCCTTTGCCTCAGGATGGGAAGTGTTGGACCGTCAAATGGTAAAGCTCCACAAACCAACACATAGAGGACCACACCGAGACTCTGTACGGACACAAAAATGAGAAGCATTACGGAATGCTTAATGCAAAACACTTCACTGCTCGCCAGTTGGAAGGTTCATTCCGTACCCGGTGGGCCCAAAGCACACACTACCCTCAATTCAACCGTTTAATTGATAACCGCACTCAGGAAGCCACAGGATGGCCAGTGTCAGGAGTTGCCCTGCTATGGTTGGGTCTGAGGCACATTGCTGGGGCAGAATAGAGGGGCTTTGTTCTTTGTACACGGATTGAGAGTTCTCGCCACCAACAGTGGACGCCCGAATTGAGAAAGCCATGCACTCTCCTGTACCACAACACCCCTCAACTTGATGATCACAAACAAAAGAAAAATTGGAAAGGTCATCATTGATTATAATGCTTGGGGCCTTCCAGAAATTGTAACATAACTGCCCCATTACTTGACAAATCCCTATCATTTTGAACTTTCACGTCGTTGTTAAAGTGACAATGCTTCAAAGACAGCTGACGAAAATATATTGGGTGCGATTTTCCCGCCCTGCTGCACTGGTTGAGTAGCAGAGTGGGGCAGGAAATTTGAACAGGAGGGCAAAAATGGAATAACACCGCCAGGCAGGTCACGATCTTCCTCGGCCGCATTTATTAGCGTGATCAGCCTTGTGTCAGGGAAGGGCGATCAGAGTGCTGACGATGGGGGGCCTAGACAGATATCCTATATACTGTGCAGACTTGTACACAGTATATGGGATACCAGGGCGCGTGCCTAGTGGACTACAGCCAGCTTGCCAGCGAGCTTAGCCTCCATCCCTCTCTACCGGCCTGAAAATCTTATTCTGCACACAAACAGTTCTCCCCATCATTTATTTGAAGCAAGATTTAGTGCAGCATCTATTTTAAGCATTGAGGCATAGGTCCACATCCAGCCCACTGACAGAAGGGAAGTTTCTATCTGCTGCCTGTGAGTATCCGACTTAAGAGAGTGTTTGCAAAGTTTCAAAACATCTCCTACCACAAAACCACCAGCACAAAACTGCACACAACCTGGCACCAACTAGCACCCCACCCCATTCAGGCATCAAGACAGAGAATGGCTAAACATAAGAAACAGGAGCCGAGTAGGTCCTTCCAAGCGTGCTTCATCATTTAGCACGACCGTCTACCTCAACTCCACTTTCCCACATTATCCCCATGTCCCTCAGTCCCTAAAATAAGAACATAAATCTCACAAGGACTGAGCACAATGCTGAGGTAGAATAGAGTTTTACTCTGACTAACTCCGCTGTCCCGAACAGAGAAACCTGGCCTGCCGGTACCAGAATGGAGGATTTCCATTCCAGTCGCCAGTGCAAACAACCCTCAGCAGAATAACTCTAAATAGGTAAACAAATTTGAAAGAAGACAAAAGAAAAGGCAGGAACATCAGCATCTTGGGGTTTCTGGTTTGGGTCAGTAGATTCCACGGTGAAGCATTTTGCCAGAACTGTGTCACTGGCAGAGTTTGGCACTCAGCTGGCAAACTGCCCATGCCTCTCTATCAACGATTTGCCAAGACTCCCAAGGTGACACTGGGTCTCAACAATTTTGGGTCGCATTGTCCAACCTCGCCCGCAGCCAAGATTCTCCAGTCCCGCTGCAGTGAACGGAGATTTGGCTGAGCGCCAAATTCTCCATCCTGGCTGGTGGCGGAGGCAGGGCGTGAACGGCCAAAGAATTCCGCCCATTATCTCATCAACTCAACAGCGAGGAAAGAAATTTTGATGTGTTGCCAGAGTGGCAAACAAACAGTCAAAAATATAACAGCACTTATTGGGTCAATGATAATTGGGACTTAAATTTTGAAAGGAATTCTTTAATTCAGAATTTTTTCCTGGAACTGTACCCAACCTGCATCTTATTGTAAAAAAAAACAGTCACAATCGCTTATGGTGAGGCTAAAGTTTTTGGCAGCGGTGAAGGTGTATGTAAAAGAAAAATCACACACCACTCATGGAGATCCCAGATCTTTCTGCACAGACTGTGCGATGGTAGCTCATCTCTACCAGAGCACCACAGCATCAGTACAGGCAAGCTCAATATGTTGGCACCAGAAGATACAGGGGAAATCAGCCAGGTCCCACTCTTCATTGGTAACCATTGACTCCTGTGTTGATACCTTTGGTAAGAAAGCTGTAAGACCTGTCCACACGGAGAATGATGTGGAGATGCCGGCGTTGGACTGGGGTAAACACAGTAAGAAGTTTAACAACACCAGGTTAAAGTCCAACAGGTTTATTTGGTAGCAAAAGCCACACAAGCTTTCGAGGCTCTGAGCCCCTTCTTCAGGTGAGTGGGAATTCTGTTCACAAACAGAACTTATAAGACACAGACTCAATTTACATGAATAATGGTTGGAATGCGAATACTTACAACTAATCCAGTCTTTAAGAAACAAAACAATGGGAGTGGGGAGAGCATCAAGACAGGCTAAAAAGATGTGTATTGTCTCCAGACAAGACAGCCAGTGAAACTCTGCAGGTCCACGCAACTGTGGGAGTTACAAATAGTGTGACATAAATTCTGATTCTAGGATCGCATGATAAAGACTCAGGAGGAAAAAAGCAGAAATATTTATGTGAAATAGTGTGACATAAACCCAATATCCCGGTTGAGGCCGTCCTTGTGTGTGCGGAACCTGGCTATCAGTTTCTGCTCCGCGACTCTGCGCTGTCGTGTGTCGCGAAGGCCGCCTTGGAGAACGCTTACCCGAATATCAGAGGCCGAATGCCCGTGACCGCTGAAGTGCTCCCCAACAGGAAGAGAACAGTCTTGCCTGGTGATTGTCGAGCGGTGTTCATTCATCGAATGAACACCGCTCGACAATCACCAGGCAAGACTGTTCTCTTCCTGTTGGGGAGCACTTCAGCGGTCACGGGCATTCGGCCTCTGATATTCGGGTAAGCGTTCTCCAAGGCGGCCTTCGCGACACACGACAGCGCAGAGTCGCGGAGCAGAAACTGATAGCCAGGTTCCGCACACACAAGGACGGCCTCAACCGGGATATTGGGTTTATGTCACACTATTTCACATAAATATTTCTGCTTTTTTCCTCCTGAGTCTTTATCATGCGATCCTAGAATCAGAATTTATGTCACACTATTTGTAACTCCCACAGTTGCGTGGACCTGCAGAGTTTCACTGGCTGTCTTGTCTGGAGACAATACACATCTTTTTAGCCTGTCTTGATGCTCTCCCCACTCCCATTGTTTTGTTTCTTAAAGACTGGATTAGTTGTAAGTATTCGCATTCCAACCATTATTCATGTAAATTGAGTCTGTGTCTTATAAGTTCTGTTTGTGAACAGAATTCCCACTCACCTGAAGAAGGGGCTCAGAGCCTCGAAAGCTTGTGTGGCTTTTGCTACCAAATAAACCTGTTGGACTTTAACCTGGTGTTGTTAAACTTCTCACACGGAGAATGGACATTTTGACAAGGTCGGAATTCACAGGAGCAAAGTCAGAGAACTACCGGGTTTCTGAAGGGACAGGGAATTTTTTTTTGTTGTTCTATCTTTAAAACTAGTTTTAGTATTGGAGTGAAGTTGTTACCCAGATGTCCAGTTGCGGTCCCTCATACTGCTGTCCTTCAAAGACCTCAGGAGCTGCATACGGTGGACTGCCGCACCACGTGGCCAAGGGCTCTCCCGCTTTGTAGAAATTACCAAACCCAAAATCTGTTCAAACAGAAACACAAAACCGGAAATGTTATTTCTGATATCCGTATCTTGAGTGGGGTCACGCACTGTCACACGGTTTAAAAAAAAGGTAAAATCGCCATCGTCCCAGATGACCATAGGTTGACTGTTGGTGATTTAACCTGAGGATCGCCACACCTCAGGTGAGGGGCAAGCTTGAAAAGGTGGGGCCTTCATGAATAAGCTCAGCCAGTATGGGAATTGAGCCTGCATTGTAGATGTAGAGGGGAGATGAGGAAAAACATTTTTACACAGAGGGTAGTGGGTGTCTGGAATTCGCTGCCAGAGTTGGTTGTGGAGGCAGAGACCCTATATTCTTTTAAAAAAGTATCTTGACCTGCACCTTAAGTGCTGTAAGTTACAGGGCTATGGGCCTAGTGCAGGCAGGGCACCTGGATATCCTTGGGCTGGCATGGACCAAATGGGCTGAATGGCCTCCTTCTGTGCTGTAACCTTTCTATGGTTCTGTTGGTGTCACTCTGCGCCACAAACCAGCCGGCCAGCCAACCGAGCTGACCAACCCCCAAACTCTTATTTCTGGTGGTCACGGTTTAGGTTCGACACTAGCCTGTCCACAATTTACCATTGTAGATTGCTACGTCAACATTCAAGTTTGCGCGGTCAATCGTCACAAATGCTGTTTCAGGTTTTTGACAGTGTCTGTCTCTTGTGGAGCAGGTTCCCAAAAATCTTCTATTCAGCGACTGACTTGGGCAATGTCACCAGCAATTTAAATACATAATAAGCAGGATGCAGTGAGAATGCAGGTTGGCGACCAGAATGTCATTGTTTTTGTAGCTGATGTGCGAAACTATTCCCCTGGGAAATTCGAAAGGCCAGGAGAGCCATCCCCCAGCTCACCAACAATTCCACGGGTTCACCACCCTCCGAGTGAAAATGGTTTTCCTCATCTCAGCCCTAAATGGGGCCTACCCCATATCCTGAGACCGTGAGCCCTCTGTTCTTGGACCCCCCAGCCTGAAAAAAAACAACATTCCTGCCTCCAGTCTGCCCAGCCCTGTCAGATTTTTATGTTTTAATTAGATCACCTCTCATTCTTCTAAAGCTCCAGTGAATACAGGCCTAGTCGACCCTATTGCTCCTCATACGGCAATCCGGCCATCCCAGGAGTCAGTCTGGTGACCCTTCGCTGCACTCCCTCTGTGACAAGTATATCCTTTCTTGGATAAGGAGACTGCACACAATACTCCAGATGTGGACTCACCAAGCCCCTGTACAGCTGCAGTAAGGCAGTTTCTTTGCACGTTCCCGACTTTCTCATAGCCTGTCCGTTTGGGTAGCAGCTGTTCCATCATTCTGCCATTCACACCTCCTTTTACACACATCTCTTGTTTCTAATCTTGTCCCGTTACTGCTCCCTGTGGTCCTGTACCAGAATTCTTTTCTCATTTAGTGTCTCCCGTTTTCAATCCTATCACAGTCCTTCCCTTTTTGTTCTTTACCCACCTTTTCTGCTTTCATTTGTTTAAAACCAATTACATTTCCAACTTTTCCCCAATTCTGATGAAAGGCCACAGGCCTGAAACGTCAACTCTGTTTCTCCACAGATGCTGCCTGACCTGCTGAGCTTTTCCAGCATTTTCTATATGTATTTACACGAGGAAGACAAAGCTGGGAAATAGCCTTTGCTTGCTTCTCAACTTTAATATTTTCAATCGAGTTATTTCTGGGTCATAGAATCTCTACAGTGCAGAAAGAGGCCATTTGGCCCATCGAGCCTGCACGGACTACAATCCCACCCAGGCCCTATCCCCATAGCCCCACATACTTACTCTGTTAATCTCCTGGCATCAAGGGGCAATTTGGCTAGCGTGGCCAATCCACCTAACATCTTTGAACTGTAGGAGGAACCGGAGCACCCGGAGGAAACTCACGCAGACATGGGGAGAACGTGCAAACTCCGCACAGTTACCCAAGGCTGGAATTGAACCTGGGTCCCTGGAGTCAGCAGTGCTAACCACTGTGCCACCCTGCCGTCATGGGTTGGGGGGATGAAATCAATTCCGTGAAGGAATTTTAATCTCAAGCAAACATTGCCACAGAAGGAGCAGTGGGAGGTTGCAACCTTATCAGCACAACAGACTGATTCTTGTGAACCATTAACCCCCACCACCCATCCATCCATGTTTAACAGCTCAGATGTTCGACTATGGGATAGAGGGCAGCAGTAATATTTATACTCATTGTACAAATACCCAGGCACCAGCAGCCCAGAGACCACACGATACACGAGGCTCAGCTGGTACCACTCTCACCTCAAGAGAGTGAGAACATTGTGGGTTCCAATCCCACTTGGGGGCATAATCCAGATGGGCATCCTAATGCAGTACTGAGGGAGTGCTGCACTGTCAGATGAGATTTTAAATTGCGGGCCCCCCCATCTTCGCTCATCTGTTTTAGGGGGACAGACCATCCACACACCGTGATTAGCGTTGCTGCCGCGCAGCACCAGGGACCCGGGTTCGATTCTGACCATGGACAACCGTCTGTGAAGTTTGCACATTCTCCTTGTGTCTGCGTGGGTTTCCTCCGGGTGCTCCGGTTCCCCTCCTATAGTCCAAAGATGTGTTAGGTGGATTGACCATGCTAAATTGCCCCTTAGTGTCAGGGGAATTAGCGGGATATCATAGAAATCATAGAAACCCTACAGCACAGAAAGAGGCCATTCGGCCCATCGAGTCTGCACCGACCACAATCCCACCCAGGCCCTACCCCAATATCCCTACATATTTACCCACTAATCCCTCTAACCTACGCATCTCAGGACACTAAGGGCAATTTTTTAGCATGGCCAATCAACCTAACCCACACATCTTTGGACTGTGGGAAGAAACCGGAGCACCCGGAGGAAACCCACGCAGACACGAGGAGAATGTGCAAACTCCACACAGACAGTGACCCAAGTCAGGAATCAAACCCAGGCCCCTGGAGCTGTGAAGCAGCAGTGCTAACCACTGTGCTACCGTGCCGCCCATATACGTGGGGTTGCGGGGATAGGGCCTGGGTGGGATTGTTGTTGGTGTAGGCTCGATGGACTGAACAAGCTCCTTCTGCACTGTAGAGATTCTATGACACAAACAAATATTCACCGCAGGGTGAGAGAAAACTGCTCCCCACATGCATCCGAGCCTTTTGAAACCAATTGTACCAGGATAGTACACAATTCAAAATTACACTATTTCAGTCATCGGCATTTGTCTTGTTAAAAATAGCTTTTTCTTGTTTATTGACACAAGAGAAAAGCTGCAAAGCAATTCCGAAGGGGCAAGAAAAAAGCGTCCCTCCATAATCTCAATTGCTTCTGCCCTCGCATTAATAGAGCAATGCCACATTCCAGAGCATGCAGATTCCACTATTCTTTGAATCACGTAGTGCGTCATTACCAAGAGCACTGGACTCACGCTGAGCCAACCATGGGCCACCAAGAAGTAATCATCAAGGCGTGTGTCCATGTTATTGCCCACTGCCCCATTGCCAAAGCAATTATTGAAGAAGACCATTCAATTGCTTGGAAGAGGGCCCTTTCTGCCTTCTGCGTTGCCCGGATTACTAAGTGTTGGTAAGTTGAAGGCCATTTGTTATGGCTAAGCTGGATGGCACAGCCCAATAAAGAAAGAGGCCGAATGCACGCTTCAGGCTCGGTGACCCCGTACCCACAAACATCCCGCAACCGGCCTACCACAAACATCCTGCCAACAGGCCCACCACTCAACGAGAAGCATCTTTTTCAGCTGGCACCAGACCGCGTGTTCATTCCAACAAATACAATTTCCTTTAAAAGTCGAAACCAGATTGATCTTCACATAAAAGAACAAGGAGAAATTCCATTCCTTTTCTGGCGAACTGTCCCACTTACATCAGTGAAGATACTTAAACACTGTGGCACAATAATTTGGCTAGTTGGCTAATCTTTGACTAAAATTGCTTAAAAAACTACGTGAACCATTTCTAGGTAGAAAAATAACATCCACCGCAAGACTATAACAAAGGCTTCAAAAGAGTTATACTCTGGAGTCTTTTGCTGTGGGAGCTATCGACAGTTCTCCCCCTCATCCTCGTTCCAACCCCTCCCCCCACATCAGCACTACATTTAAGTGAGGGAACTTATTCAGCTAAGCTGCTGACAAAAAAGAATAGATAGGAGCCCATGATTGTGAACTAATTGTCTGAACTGACCCACTTCACGAGCAGCATACTGATCAGCAGTGTTTGACGTCAATACTCCTCTGTTGTCCACCGGCTAGGAAAGCTAACACAGAGGCTGCTTCAGAATAAGAGTCACGCAGCTCGCAGCAGACATTAGCTGCATTCCTGGTCACAGCACAGGGTGGGCTTCCCTTACCCACTCTCCTCTCCACCTCACCCCACTCTACCTTCCCATTTACCATCTTACTCCATGCCCTACAACATGGGTAAGGATCTCCCTTCTGGCAAATCTCCCCCACCCTCCTCCCCCGAGCTAAATGACTTGGGATTGTCATGGGACTTCTAGATGCAAAGTAGAGGAATGATATTTGCCAAAAAGAATCTCTTTCATCTTCCCGTCAGTGCTTCATCTGTCAAAACACTGAGGAAAAGGTGCCCAGAAATCCTGCTCCCAGCTTTCAATAAATGAGATTAATAAAGAAATGAGATAACAGATAAATCCAGAATTCTCTCACTCTCGGAACTTAACCCCTTAACTGCTGAGCAAGATTCCAAAAGGTAGTTGTTGGATGGCATTTAACACCTTAACAGCCGAGCAAGATTCCTGCAAGAGTCTAAAAGTTAGGTATTGGTTGGTACGTTTGTGATGCTAGAAACGGACTTAAAAATGTTTCTAACACAAATAAATTTTTGATTAGGCACAGATGAATTGTATTTATGGTTCCGATATTCCCAAATTCAGGAGAGACTGAACGATCCAAGATGAGGTTGGTCAATGGAACTAGCATTTAATCAAGTTTAGTAAGATAACGGACGATGCCTATACTATAGGTAACCAATCGTACACAGATTTTATATTTTATTTGCTGTCGCTGGGTCAAAATCCTGGATCTCCCTCCCTAACAGCACGGTGGGTGTATCTACACCTCAGCGACTGCAGCGGTTCAGGAAGGCAGCTCACCACCACCTTCTCAAGCTGGCCTTGCCAGTGAAGCTCACATCTCAAGAATTAATTTTTTTTAAAGTATGAAGCTGCTTCAGTCAGAATGTGCCTACTTAAACAATGATTTCTCTCTTCCTTCCACTACCTTGAGTCCAGGTGTGTGATACGAATTAGGAGCCAGAGTAGGTCACTTGGCCCATATCGACATAGCAGTCTTCAAGGTAAAGACTGAGTGAATCCTCTGGCTGTACTTGAGCATTCCAGAATGCTTCAAAAAATTCAGATAGCCTCACTGTCAGTGCCAGCGATTGTTCAGTGAGGAACTCACATTGCTTAATGTGACCCTGCATCATACAGGCCAAGAAAGTTGCAGATGCGATCCCTGG
This sequence comes from Mustelus asterias, assembly GCF_964213995.1. Classification (NCBI taxonomy): domain Eukaryota; kingdom Metazoa; phylum Chordata; class Chondrichthyes; order Carcharhiniformes; family Triakidae; genus Mustelus; species Mustelus asterias. The sequence continues at coordinate 30,699,005 of NC_135827.1, forward strand.
TCTGTACTGAATTGACTGGATAGACAGCAGTGCTTATATCATTCTTAATTCCCATCCCCAGTTACTCTTAAGTGACCTTGCTGGAGAGTGCATCAGGCAAGGACAAGATTGATCTGACAGTTGTATAACGTGATCGGTCGCTGTACCTGCTTACAGGTGGCTACTTGTGAGTGGCAGAGGGAGACATTTGCATTTTATTTGCTGTCGCTGGGTCAAAATCCTGGACCTCCCTCCCTGACAGCACTGTGGGTGTGTACCTACACCACATGGGGTGCAGCGGTTCAAGAAGGCAGTTAGCTCACCATCACCTTCTCGAGCTGGCCAGTGAAGCCCACATCCCAAGAAAGATGCCCTGTATTCACAACCCCACCAGGCTTAGCACCTTCAAAAGAGGAAGGGGGGCGGGGGGGGGGGGGGGGGGGGGTCAGAAAAGGAATTTATTTTGTAAGTGCCTCAATATCTTGCTTCTTGCCTACTAACCACACCCGCCCCTTCCGTGCTTTGCAAAGTGGCCCAATTAAAACAAACAGAACACAGAATTCACAAACCGCACATCATCTTCCTGAGGTTTGAACCATTCCAGATTACCCCTTCTGCTTTTTAACATTTGGCCCCGGTGTTCAAACCAAAGGAAAATAAATTAGTGCAGCAGGGGCTTTGGAAGTGGAAAACAGCCCCATTTAACACAGTGACTGCAGGTGCTTTGAAGTGCTGAATGAAAAGTACAGTTCACACACCACTGACCTTTCTTTGCGTAAAAGGTCTCAGACAACAGTGCTGGAAATGGTCTTTTAAGTATGAAAGCGTGCAAGCATGAGCGAGGTGGGGGGGAAGCTGAAAGAGGCAAAGGAGGCGGTTCCTCTAGATAGCCAAACATAGAATCATAAAAGTCTTACAGCATAGAAGTAGGAGGCCATTTTGCCCCTTGTGACTGCGCCACCTCCCTGGAAAAATTATACAATACAAAGAACAACTCTGAAATGTGTCCTTTCAAGTATTAATCCAATGGCCTGCACAAAGTTATAAGTGAATCTGTTTGCATTACCTTTTTGGGAAATGCATTCTGGATTATAATAACGCAATGTGTAAAAACAAAAACCCCATTTCATCCCTGATACTCTCCCTTATCTCTTTCATTATCTTCAGTCTATCTGCTCTGGTTCACACTAAAAACATTCTCTTCCCATCTACTCCATCAAAGAAAACCCTCTTAATCTTGAACACTTCTCTTAACTCTTGTCTTGCCCTCCTCTGGCCTAAAGAGAACAATCTCGGATATTGTTTTTTACTCATTTGTGGGACATGGGTGTCGCTGGCTGGGCCAGCATCTATTGTCCATCCCTGGTTGCCCTTGAGAAGGTGGTGGTGAGCTGCCTTCTTGAATCGCTGCAGTTCACAAGCTGTGTGTTGACCCGCAATGCCGTTTGGGAGGGAATTTCAGGATTTTGACCCAGCGACTGCGAAGGGACGGAGATATATTTCCAAGTCAGGATGGTGAGTGGCTTGGAGGGGAACTTGCAGGTAGTGGTGTTCCCATGTAACTACTGCCCTTGTCCTTCCAGGTGGAGGTGGTCATGGGTTTGGAAGGTGCTCTCTAAGGATCTTTGGTGAATTGCTGCAGTGCATCTTGTAGATAGTACACACTGCTGCTACTGACCGTCGATGGTGGAAGGATTGAATGTTAGTAGATGTGGTGCCAATTAAGTGGGCTGCTTTGTCCAGGATGATGTCAAGCTTCTTGAGTGTTGTTGGAGCTGCACTCATCCAGGCAAGTGGGGAGTATTCCATCACACTCCTGACTTGTGCCTTGTAGATGGTGGATAGGCTTTGGGGAGTCAGGAGGCGAGTTACTCGCTGCAGTATTCCCAGCCTCTGACCTGCTCTTATAGCCACTGGATAAGAAAAATATAAACCATTTTCTTTAAATTTTTGGGAAGTTTACCGGACACATACCTGGTCATTTAGTTGGTAATACACTGCCACTGCACAGGCCAGTTAGTTCAGTTGGCTAGACTGCTAGTTAGTGATGCAGAGCGATGCTAACAGTGTGGGTTCAATTCCCGTACTGGCTGAAGTTATTCATCTACCTTGTGGTGACCCTCAGGTTAAATCATCACCAGTCACAGCTTATGGTCATCTGGAACTATGGTGACTCTACCTTTATCTTAAAGACTTCTGTGCTACTCTAATCTTAGCCTCTTGAGCATCCCCAATTTTAATTGGTTGGTGGCTTCAGTTGCTTGGGCTTAAGCTTTGGAACGCCTCCCTACACCATTATGTCTTTCTACCTCACTTTCCTCCATTAAGCCATTCCTTAAAATGTACCTTTTGGACAAGCTTTTGGTCATCTGAACTAATATCTGCTGACGTGGCTTGGGGTCAAATTTTGTTTTGTAATGCTTTGGTGAAACACCTTCAGACATTTAGTTATGTTGAAGATGCTATATAAACATAGGTAATTGTTTCAATTGATATCCATTGGGGTGTCAGATGGAATGCTTGAACGGAGCTCAGTTTCCCTGCATAAGGGAAGAAGTCTACCCCCGATGGCTATTTGTTGGATAGTACTGGTGTGTGGGTGTTAAGGACAGGGTCACACTGTAATGCTTGCGAAAGTGTAAAACCTGCTGTGGAATGGCTACTAGATCAATGGGTCGGAGAGAAGCTCATGTCCCCCGTAACCTTGGCCCAGGACGGAGCGGGGACTTTGGGAGAGGAAATTGGAGGCGGGAAGGATTAACCTTAAGGCAGGAGGGTGGGGGTGGGGGGGGGGGGGGGTGGGGGGTACACTGTAAAATTCTACAAAAAGACCAGGGACACAGCGAGCAGGTCAGAAAAGGTGCTTTTGTCAGAGTTCACCTCACTGACTTAATGACAACTAGCTAACAGGGGCGGCACGGTAGCACAGTGGTTAGCACTGCTGCTTCACAGCTCCAGGGTCCCAGGTTTGATTCCAGCTCGGGTCACTGTCTGTGTGGAGTTTGCACATTCTCCTCGTGTCTGCGTGGGTTTCCTCCGGGTGCTCCGGTTTCCTCCCACAGTCCAAAGATGTGCGGGTTAGGTTGATTGGCCAGGTTAAAAATTGCCCCTTAGAGTCCTGAGATGCGTAGGTTAGAGGGATTAGCGGGTAAATATGTGGGGGTGGGGCCTGGGTGGGATTGTGGTCGGTGCAGACTCGATGGGCCGAATGGCCTCCTTCTGCACTGTAGGGTTTCTATGATTCTTTCTATGATTCTATGATTCTTCTAACAGCTATTTAAATCTACAAGGGATAAACAGTTGCGCAATCATCTAGGAGTTCTAGCAAGACAGTTGCTCAAACAGGGCTGAAAGAGACCCCACGGCGCAGCCCAATCACAATGCATATCTAAGTATCGCCATGCAGATTCAAGTCTGTGGCAGGCCTCAAGCCTCATCTGTGCCTTTTGGGGAGGTGCCAACTGGAGTAATAAAGTGTAGGGTGGGGGGCAGTGAAAGAGAAGAGACACCCATTAGGCTGCAGATACATGGGATAGGGGGGAAAAAGGGCAGTTTGAAACATTCCAAACAGCACTGAACAGTGCAGTACCTCTTGTATGTATCAAACAACGCGCGTGTGAATGTGTGTGTGCGTGTATACATACGTGTGTATGCATGCGTGCGTATGCATATGTGCGTACGTACGTGTGTGCACGTGCATACATGTGCGTATACGTACGTGTGTGCGTGCGTGTGTGTGTATGTACATGCATGTGTGTGTGTGGTGGGTGGGGGAGCAGGGAAATGGGGCATGTTTGGTTATCTTAGTCAACTACACTCTCTTTGGCGCTAAGCCAGGAGACAGAATGTTCTCAGCCTCCCGTCAGGTTTTGCAGGTAAGTGTTAATATCAACCAAGCTCCTCAGATCTCACACTCTCAATACGCACCCGCTATTTTAATATTCATATTGCTGTCTAACAGAAGGTTCTCAGCTTTCAGATCCCGGTGGACGATTTTGCGGTTGTGGCAATATTCCACTGCCGACAGGATCTGCCAGAACTTGCGCCTGGCCTCTAGCTCGCTCAGACGGCCGTGGTTTGCCAGATAATCTGAAATTTGAAGAGAGAAAATTGTTACTGGGTTTCTCCAGAAGCAGCAGGGAAGACTCTTATGTTTAACAGTGTGTTACAGATCAATGCAAGCGTTGGGTCACTCATGACACACAGTAAATAGGAGCAGTGAGTGAGCCAAGAGAAAATCGATCTTGGACCCGAGTCGTGCAAGCTGCTGTTGAAATACCATCTTCGCACAGGTGGTCACAACCCGCAAACCTATTTATTTTATAAATTGAGACATCCGGGCAAAGGGCCAAGACCCCATTGTGCAGGGAAAGCTGCAACGACTAGGAGAGAATATGAGCTAAATCAAGAATAGGTGACTGCTAGCTGGGGCTTTGAAATAGTGCCGAGTGCAGGGAGTTAGAAGCTTCAACACTCTGGGGGAAAAAGACAAGTTATTGAGAGGGCAGGGGAAAAGACAGAGAGAAAGAGAAAGGGGGGCAGAAAGAGGGGAAAACAGAGAGAGGGGGAAGCGGGAACAGAGAAGTTTATTTATTAGTGTCACAGATAGGATTACATTAACACTGCAATGAAGTTACAGTGAAAATCCCCAAGAGGAGGGCACAGAGAGAGAGAGAGAAAGAGAAAGGGAACAGAGAGAGAGAGAGAACAGAGAGAGGGAGGGAGCAGAGAGAGAGAGAGAAAGAGAGGGGAGCAGAGAGAGAGAGCGTGCAAGTAGAGATGGAACAGAGAGGGAGCACGGGTGAGAAAAGGGAGAGGGAGAGAGAGAGAAGTGGAGAAACAAAGAGAGGAGGGAGACAGAAAGCAGAGAGAGAGTGAGAAAGAAAGAGAGGTTTGTTGCACTGGCGACAGATTGCTTCTGGGAAACCTTTTGTAGGTTTAAATGATTTGGACCTTTAAATACCTAGAGAGGCAGTGTTATATTTTCTGTCGACTTGTGTGATAATTAATACTAGCAAAAAATAAAAATTTCACACAGAAAGATGAATTACTAAACATTTACCAGTTGCACTCCACATTCTAACATTACATTACAGATTCCAGAGCAACAACTCACTCCCAAATATAGATTTCAATAGTACAGCTCAACCAAAACTGGTTTCAGCTTTAGTTACAGTATATTTTACAACAAGCTTCGTGATTCACACTTTGCACCAGGGTTGAAATACCAGGGTGTACCTGCAGACACAAGCTGAGTAAGGGAGACATCTTCACTCATGCTGGGGCAGGTTACATTGACACTATAGCGATAGTGATGGTACAAGGAGAACACTGCAGCTGTAGTGTAAGTTTACACTTGTATTAACACAGCACAAAGCTGCTTGTTGCTACCTCTAAATCAGGCACTGGGATCTTCCTGTATGTGTTTGAGCTCAAGACGAAACCTATGCTGTCGTGTGTGGGAAGGAGCCGCAAGAAGCCAGCCCACATGTCGGTTTATTAAACAGTTCACTGCACATCCCAGTTTGTAATCATTGCATAACCCAAACACCCACAAACATTAAAGGAGATGTAAAGGTACAATACTGACTGCAAATATAAGGAGTGTCTGTGTGTGTGTGTCTGTCCGTCTGTGTGTGAATACAAACACTTCAAATCTCTTGCTCCTGCGAGAAAACGGCAGAATTGACGTGAAACAAAGTAAAGTTTATTTATCAGTGTCACAAGTAGGCTGACATTGACACTGCATTGAAGTTACTGTGAAAATCCCCTAGTCGCCGCACTCCAGCGCCTGTTCTGGTACATGGAGGGAGAATTTTATCATAGCCAATTCATCTAACCTGCACATCTTTGGACTGTAGGAGGAAACTGGAACACCCAGAGGAAACCCACGCAGACACGGGGAGAATGTGCAGACTCCGCACTGACGGTCATCCAAGCCGGGAATCCAACCCGTGTCCCCTGGCAGGATAATCAACTACCAGGTCTACAACTGTCCCTGCTTCACTACCATTTCCATTGGGTGATCGGAAAACAGCGAAACCCAGTCTCTTGTAGCATTTGATCAATTCTGCCTTGGATGAGAGTTGCAAGTGGCTTAGTGAAATGGGTGGGTCAGAGATACAGGGGAAGAGTGCATATGGGTGGCACAGTACTTAGCACTGCTGCCTCATAGTGCCAGGGACCCGGGTTCAATTCCCAGCTTGGGTCACTGCCTGTGCAGAGTCTGCACGTTCTCTCCGTATCTGCATGGGTTTCCTCCAGATGCTCCAGTTTCCTCCCACAGTCCAAAAGATGGGGTGGTTAGGTGCACTGGCCATGCTAAATTCTTCCTCAGTGTACCCGAACAGATGCCGGAGTGTGGCGATTAGGGGATTTTCACAGTAACTTCATTGCAGTGTTAATGAAAGCCTATTTGTGACACTAATAAATAAGCTTAAACACCACCCTTTCAGGAAGAGCATTCGAGACCATAACAATGCGTGTGTAAAACATACTCTCCTCATCTCCCCTTGTGTTCTTATGCTGATTGCCTTGTGTCCTCTGGTCACTGACTCACCTTGATGTGGAGATCCCGGCGTTGGACTGGGGTAAGCACAGTAAGAAGTCTCACAACACCAGGTTAAAGTCCAACAGGTTTATTTGGTAGCACGAGCTTTTGGAGCATTGCTCCTTCTTCAGGTGAGTGAAGAGTTGTGTTTCACAAACAGGGCATACATAGACACAGACTCAATTTACAAGATAATGATTGGAATGCGAGTCTTTACAGGTAATCAAGTCTTTGCAGGTACAGACAATATAAGTGGAGAGAGGGTTAAGCACAGGTTAAAGAGGTGTGAATCGTCTCAAGCCAGGACAGTGAGTGAGATTTTGCAAGCCCAGGCAAGTCATGGGGATTACAGATAGTGTGACATGAACCCAAGATCCCGGTTGAGGCCATCCTCATGTGTGCGGAACTCACCTGCCAGCAGAAGTAGTTTTTACTTATCTACTCTTATCAAAAACCCCTCTGTATATTTTCAACACCACAATGAAAATTCCCCTTAATCTTCTCTGCTCAAAAGGAGAACAATTCTACGAAATACTATGGTGCAGACAACTTCTGCCCATTTTGAGAGTCTGTCCAATATTAGGGAGTGTTCCAGCTGGTCATGAAGGCAGAACTTATTTATTCCACTGCCACAAAACCTCATCTGAGTTGGGAAGTCATGAACCACATGAATCCCGCCTGCACGGAAACACTCTGGGAAAAGAAGCTTGTGAAATAGCTCTCTCGTCTACAAATGCAACCAACAATCTGGAAGTGCTTTTTAAGTGAACGTTTCAGTAACATCAGCAAAGGCTTACAAGCTTGTTTTGATGCCCAAAAGACGAAGCCAAATCATTCGGGAACTTCCACAATCTGTTTACTTTTTAAACTTTCTAAAGCTGCTCCTCTCACTCCTCCTAGCTAACAATTTCATTGGTAAATTCACACAGAATTACAAAGAGATCATTGCAGAGATACCGGTCAATCAGCCCAACTTTTCGATGCCAGTGTTGGTGCTCCACACAGACCTCCTCCTACCCAACTCATCTCACCCGTCAGAAATGTTTTCTTGTTCCATTTCAAACGTTTATCTCACTCCCTCTTATAGGCATCTCGGTAATTCGTCTCAACTACTCCCAAGTGGTCGCGTGTTTCACATCCTAACCATTCTCCAGGGAAATGTTCCTGAAACCTTTATTGGATTTATTAGCAACTATCATATTTACAGCCCCGTGTAACCACCCCAATTCCAACCCCATCCAATTCCCAGTGTGCTGGGCTATGACTGAGATGTCAAGGATCCAGTCCCAAAGCTGGTGGTGTCAGCTGTGCTGCAAGCGAGAGAACAGGAGGGGGCAAAAAAAATATACATTATATAGTGTGTGTGAGAGAGAGAGAGAGAGAGAGAGAGAAAGAGAGCGAGAAAGAGAGATAGAGAAAGAGAAAGGGAGAGAGAGAAAGAGAAAGGGGAAGAGAGAGAGAGAGAGAAAGAGGCAGAGAAAGAGAGAGAGAGAGAACGAGAGAGTGTGAGAGAGAAAGAGAGAGAAAGAGAAAAAGAGAGAGAAAGATAGAAAGAGAGGGAAAAAGAGAGAGAGAGAGAGAGAAAGAGAGAGAGAGAAAGAGAGAGAGAGAAAGAGAGAGAGAGAAAGAGAGAGAGAAAGAGAGAGAGAAAGAGAGAGAGAGAAAGAAAGAGAGAGCGAGAGAGGGGAAAAGAGAGGGAAAAAGAAAGAGAAAGAGAGAGGGAGAGAGAGAGAGAAAGAGAGAGACACACACACATACACGAGAGAGAGATTTTTGGGGTGGGACAGAGAGAAGACATGTCCCCTTTTCTTCGTGCTCTGCCACTTTTCTTTCAGCTCACGTCCAACCCCTGTTGCTCCCTGTATCTTATGGCTTGTTGTCTACTTGCCTCCTGGGCCTTTTTTATTCGTGTTAGTTTTTTCTTGTGTGGGGTGGTGAATGGAAACCCCCAAGTGGCAGAAGAGGAGGAGTAGGTGGGGGGGAGGGGGGGGAGGAGAGAGGAGGAGGAGGAGAGAACAAAGGAAAATAGGGTGATGGTCTGCTTCTGTCGTATTTTAGACAGAGACAGAGAGAGACACACACACACACACACACAAACACAGAGACACACACACACACAGAGACACACACAAACACACACACAAATGGAGAGAGAGAGACACACACACACACGGAGGAGCGAGAGATAGCACACAAGTGAGCTGTTTTGGGGACAGCTGTCACCTAACCCCCAAATAATCAGCTGAGCGAGACAGAAGTGAAAGGCCCAAGGTTGTCAGCCACTCAGCTGTAAGACTTGTATTGCTCAGGGGAAAGGAACGACTGGGAACACAAGGGTAAAACAACAAAAAAACCAATCCTACAACCTCCATGGGGCACCTCTGCTTTAAGGAGTCTCTCAACATGCTGTCTGGTTAATTGCACTTAAGACTCATTACTCATTCCACATGCAGCCGGATGACACTAATTCGAGCAGGATATTCCTGAGTACATCAACACAATGTTCCCCAATTCAGACTAAAGAGCAGTGATGGGAAATAAATGAAACAAAAAGCAGTTGCGTTAAAGATTTTAATCACACCACGCTCCCATAAATTGTACAGCACCAATTTAGGGTAAAGGGGCTGGTCAGCTAGACGCAGAAATGGACAAAGGCACACAAACATGAAATCACCACCTTGGTCTGGAAATGACACTGAAAAAAAATTAGCCTGCGAGCTGTTAGTGCGCTCATGAACAAATCCTTTATTCCCCCTACTTTACAAAGAATTAACCTGCTTATTATAAATGGATAAGCACACGCATTAAAATAGCAAGGACATCGAGGGAACTCCCTTGGCTCTTCAAATAGCACAAGAAGATTTTGTTATATCCAAGGAACAAGCAACTGAAGCCTCAGTTTAAATGCTGGTGAAAGAGGGTGCAAGATGACACAGTGGTTAGCACTGCTGCCTCACAGTGCCAGGGACCCGGATTCGATCCCCGGCTTGGGTCACTGTCTGTGTGGAGTTTGCACACATTCTCCCAGTGTCTGTGTGGGTTTCCTCCGGATGCTCCGGTTTCCTCCCCCAGTTCAAAGATGTGCAGGTTAAGTTTAGTTTATTTTATTAGTGTCACAAGTAGACTTACATTAACACTGCAATGAAGTTACTGTGAAAATCCCCAAGTCGCCACACTCCGGCGCCTGTTCGGGTACACTGAGGGAGAATTTAGCATGGCCAATGCACCTAGCCAGCACGTCTTTCCATCTGTGGGAGGAAACCGGAGCCCCCAGAGGAAACCCACGGGGAGAACGTGCAGACTCCACACAGACAGTGACCCAAGCCGGGAATCGAACCCAGGTCCCTGGCGCTATGAGGCAGTGCTAATCACTGTGCCCAGGTGGATTGGCCATGCTAAATTTCCCCTTAGTGTCAGGGGAACTAACTAGGGTAAATGCATGGGGATTATGGGGATAGGGCCTGGGTGGGATTGTGGTCGGTACAAGACCCGATGGGCCGAATTGCCTCCTGCTGCACCGTCGGATTCTATGATTCTAATGCAGCACTCCCTCGGTAATGCTTGCCCAGTTAATTTGTCCAGTCAGGTTGGCTGAGGAAGCAATGCTATTTCAGAGGGTCACCGATGCAAATTACTTGCCACCTTTGACTAGATAACAACAGCGATTGCACTTCAAAAAAGTAATTAATTACATTTAGAGTGATTCTCCGAGGATGTGAGAGATGCTCTACAAAGTGCCCTGTTCCTTTACATTCTCTGATCTAGCGCAAAAAGGAGAGTGTGGAGAATTAGATTGAATAAATCAACAGTATAAAATAATAGCTTCTAATTACTTGAGCTACTTTTTCTTGCATTATTGATTAAAAGCCACCTAATGCTGCTAAAGTGTGCACAGAAAAAAAACAATTAATACATCCGAGGATTAAAATATTGACAAGCTTGATGCCTGGCTTGGGTCACTATCAGTGTGGAGTCTGCATGTTCTCCCCATGTCTGCGTGGGTGTCCTCCAGGTGCTCTGATCACTGCATCTGCGTCAACTTTTTTTTTGGGTAGTAGAAGCTTACCATAAGCGCACACACACACACACACACACACACACACACACACACGCACACGCGTGCACACACACACACACAGACAGAAAATACAGGTAAATCACAGCAGGTCTGACAGCATCCGCGGAGAGAGAATAGAGCCAATGTTTTGAATCTGGATGACTCTTCGTCAGAGCTAAAAGAGCAACGAAAATCAGAAAAGATTTATACTGGGGTGGGGTGGGGGTTTGTACTAGGGCAAAGGGAATGTAAATGAGGATGAAGGCAGCTGAGAGAGGTGGTAAATGTGTCCATTAAGTGATCAGAATGTGTGAATGGCAGAACGGAGGTACAGATGGTGAAGGCAGCTGGCCTGAAGGCAGGGGGGGGGGGGGGGGAGGAGGAGGAGAGCGGGAATGGAGAAGTGGAAAAATGGAAGTGAGAAAGGAGGATGATAAAAGAAATGGATGGAATGAGATGAAAAGAAGAAACAGAATGAAATAAAATAAACGGAAATGGCGCGAAGGTGGAGGGGAGAGTTCATGCTCTGAAGTTGTTGAACTCAAATGTTCAATTTTTACCATTGTTCTTTCTCACTTCCATTTCAGTGCAGGCTCGATGGGCCGAATGGTCTCCTTCTGCACTGCAGGGATTCAACGTTCCTCACCTTCATAAAATTTCTCAGAAAAGCATACCAAAGTTTGTGTGTGTTTGTGCATGACTGTTAGCTGTCCCACGATTCAAGGATGACATCTACTCAGGTTGCGAGTTTCTGCCGTGGGTCTTCATGTGACCGAACAGGCCAATTCTGGACCCACAGGGTTTTGGGCACCTGGGGCAGGACGAGGCAGTGGGATTCAAAGTGTAGGATCTGCTTCTGTCTCCTCCACCATTTCGCCTCATCATTAAGACATTGTGACTCAAAATGTGATGCAGCTTGATGGACAAGTTGTCACCATTACGAACAATTGGTCGCAAGCCCCTCTCAGTCATTAATGTCAATGCTGCCACACTTCAAGGAGAGCTTCAGAGTGTCGTTGTAGCACTCTCTTTGTCCTCCCTGGAACATTGGCCAATTGAGAGTTGGAGAAAACAGGACCTGTTCGGGGGAGTTGCTTTCCAGCCATCCGATCATAGTCTCCAGTTCATAGTGGTTGATGCTGCAGGGGCTTTGCCTCAATGCTAACCTGTCAAAACTGTAAAGAGCATTTCCAACAACTCCTCAAAGTGAATCCACAATGGCAGCTGATGTGCTCCAGGCTATCCCCCCAGTACCCTGTGGTGGAATCCATGGGGGAACCACCATCGATGAAGAGCTGCAACGAGCAGCATGCATGTGTAGCAGAGACGGGCATCACCCTTGTATCATGTTCTAACTTTGGGGGAATCCCTGGAGAAATGGCATAAATAGCCAGTCACCCTTGACATGTAGGAAATGCAGCAAACTGCAGAACACCGGGACTAACCTCTCTGCTCTTCAACTTAGTCATGCCATGGGATCTTTGGATAGCCAGATGAAACTTCAGTTGTGGATCTCAACCAAAGGACAGCACTCTCCGACAGCGCAGCACTCCTTCAGCACTGCGGTGAAGTGTCAGTCCAGATTTTTGTGTTCAAGCCCTGGCGTGGGACTTGCGACCCATGGCCTCCTGACTCAGAGGTGAGAGTGCATGCCATGGCTGACACCAAAAAAATGCAAGATCCTACTGATATCAGAAACGAGCTGAAAACATTTCCAGGACATTGCATCTTGTAAATCAGTGCTCGACGGACAATGATCTGAACAATTGTGCTTTAAGCAAGTTTTATTTAAAAAATTCAGACCTCCTTATTAAATCATTGCAGAAATCTTGTTCCTTTGAGATAGCCTAATGACCTTCAATATTCACAGTAGTGCTTTGCAATTTTACAAAAAGAAATTGGAGCTGAAATAGCTGCTGATTTGCAATTGTGTCTTTTGTCAATTTACTTTGATTTCTATCGTTTTAATCGGAGAGATTTTCATTTAAAATGTGATCTGGTTCCTTGTCATGCTAATATATGTGCATTGAAATGCCTTGTTAACTTCTTAGAGATGGAGAGTGCTTGGTAGCTATTACGATTCCACAATTACCAGGCACTGCAAAAAAATATGGGGTGAAATCTGCCCAGCTCCCCATTGAGCTGAATGTATTTATTGGTAAATTGGACGAACTTCTCCGAATGCATGAAAGCAATAAAGTGACAGCTTTAATGGCCTCTGCACCTCTCTCTGTGGAAACCTTTTCAGGTTTTGTCGTCAACAGGTGAGAAATAAGAGCTTATTAGCTGCTATGTGAAGTAGAAAATTTTCAAAGCCGTGCAGATGACGCACACAATCTGTCAATGCTGTGGCATGATTGTCTTCTTACGACCAGGGGGCTGGTCTGTGGCAGATGGAACCATTTACACCCCGCTGGTTGTATAACACAACTTTAGAAAGCTTCAGGAAGCTGGTTCTTTCCAGTGTCACCAAGGTGGAGGAGTTAAAGTGACAGCAATCCGTGTTCGGGTAGAAAATGCCACAAAATCCCAGATAGGTCAACCTACATTATTTATATATATAATTTTTTACGTGTACATGAAGGTGCACACATTTCGGACATGTGTAGATCCACCAGTTTAGGATATGTTAAAACAGAAGTAGATCATGTTGTTCTTCATGCACTGTGTTACAACATAAACCCTTTCATAATGAGATACCTTGACGCAGGAGGAGTTCATCATACTTTGAGCTGTCAAGACTGAATAGCATATTGCTATTCAGGGCGGCACGGTAGCACAGTGGTTAGCACTGCTGCTTCACAGCTCCAGGGAACTGGGTTCGATTCCCGGCTTGGGTCACTGTCTGTGTGGAGTTTGCACATTCTCCTCGTGTCTGCGTGGGTTTCCTCCGGGTGCTCTGGTTTCCTCCCACAGTCCAAAGATGTGCGGGTTAGGTTGATTGGCCATGCTAAAATTGCCCCTTAGTGTCCCGAGATGTGTAGGTTAGAGGGATTAGTGGGTAAATATGTAGGGATATGGGGGTAGGGCCTGGGTGGGATTGTGCTCGGTGCAGACTTGATGGGCCGAATGGCCTCCTTCTGCATTGTAGGGTTTCCATATGAAGTAGGAGGTAGGTATTAAAGACAGATGGGCTGTATTAGAGAGGAGGAGAAGTCTAAGAGGAATAGAGCGCATCAGTATAAATTCCAGCCTCTTCTAATTTTCTGCCCTCCTTTCTCAGTTGTAACGCTCTCACCTCTGAGCTCGACGGTTGAGAGTCCCAAGTCCCACTCCAGAAACCTCAGCACATAGGGCTGGATTTTCCGATCTCGCTCATCCCAAAACCGCAAAACCCCGCCCGAGGTCAACGGACCTTTCCATGTTCCACCCTTCGCCCACTCTGATTCTTGTGGCGGGCGGGGGGGCGGTAAAATTCCGGCCATAATCTCAGCTGGCCCTCCAATGCAGTGCTGAGAGAGTGCTGCATTGTTGGAGGTGCGGTCTTTCAGAAGAGATGTTAAGCCAGGGCCCCACCAAAGCCTCCCAGGTCGACATAAAAGATCCCCTAGCACCATGTGAAGACGGTAAGAAGTCTCACAACACCAGGTTAAAGTCCAACAGGTTTATTTGGCACTAGCTTTCGGAGTCTCAGGCCAACGCCGGCATCACCACATCATGGCTACCATCGACACCGCAAACCGCCGGCTCCAAGTGGAGAGGATCTCCAAGAAGATCGCCCATATCGACAGAAGGAGCCCGAGACTCCGAAAGCTAGTGCCAAATAAACCTGTTGGACTTTAACCTGGTGTGAGATTTCTTACTGTGCTTACCCCAGTCGAATGCCGGCATCTCCACATCATGGCTACCATGTGAAGACAAACAGAGTTCTCCGGATTGTCCTGGTCAATATTCATCCTATGACCAACATCACCAAAACAAATTGTATGATCATTATTTCATTTCTATTTGTGGGACCTTGCTGTGGTTAAACTGACTGCCTCACTTCCCCTTCACTACAAAGTACTTCCAATTTGCTGTAGAGTGTGTATTGAGACATCATGAGGTCCTAAAAGGTGCAATGTAAATGCAAGTTATATCTTCCCAAAGGTTCAGAGGTATCATAGATCATAGAATCCCTACAGTGCAGGAGGCCATTCGGCCCATCGAGTCTGCACCGAACACAATCCCACCCAGCCCCTATCCCTGTAACGCCACACATTTACCCTTCTAGTCTCCCTGACATTAAGCGGCAATTTAGCATGGCCAATCCACCTAACCTGCACGTCTTTGGACTGTGGGAAGAAACCAGAGCACATGGAGGAAACCCACGCAGACACGAGGAGAATGTGCAAACTCCACACAGACAGTGACCCGAGGCTGGGAATCGAACCCTGGCCCTATGAGGCAGCAGTGCTAACCACTGTGCCACCGTGCCGCGCCCACCTATCAGCAGCCTTCTTCTTGAGACTCTGGGTGGGATTTTACAACCCCGCTCGTCCCGATACCGTACAATCCCACAGAAGGTCAACGGAAGGTTCACAAGGATGTTGCCGGGACTTGAGAAGCTGAGTTACAGAGAGAGATTGAATAGGTTGGGACTTTATTCTCTGGAGTGTAGAAGATTGAGGGGAGATTTGATAGAGGTGTATAAGATTTTGATGGGTACAGATAGAGTGAATGCAAGCAGGCTTTTTCTGCTGAGGCTAGGGGAGAAAAAAACCAGAGGGCATGGGTTAAGGGTGAAAGGAGAAAAGTTTAAAGGGAATATTAGGGGGGGCTTCTTCACGCAGAGAGTGGTGGGAGTGTGGAATGAGCTGCCGGATAAAGTGGTAAATGCGGGGTCACTTTTAACATTTAAGAAAAACTTGGATGGGTTCATGGATGAGAGGGGTGTGGAGGGATATGGTCCAAGTGCAGGTCAGTGGGACTAGGCAAAAAATGGTTCGGCACAGACAAGAAGGACAAAAAGGCCTGTTTCTGAGCTGTAATTTTCTATGGTTCTATGGATCTTCAGATTGTCCGCCCCTCGCCCGCTCCGATTCCCGTGGCGGGCGGGGCGGTAAAATTCCAGCCTGTGTGTTGTTTAACAAGTGAATCAAGCGTCAAGAGACTGTTTAACCAGGAAGTTTGTTAAAAGTGAACCCATTCCAAGTCTTTGTGGATGCATTTTCCAGAAGGGATCAGGAAAGGGAATGCTGCATTTTCTTTACCCCATCTCTCTGGTTTGGAAAGGATCTCCTGCACCACCCCAGTTGACATTAGTTTATTCAGCACGAACTCAAGAATCAAACCTGGAATCATGTTAGCCTGCAGAGTTAAATAGTATCACACAGCACCCATGTTGTGTGTCATCGGGAGGCCTAGTAAGTATTTTAAAAATAATATTGTTAAATAGCTCCTTGAAGAGACACCGCATTGATAGAAAGACTTACATTTATACAGCATCTTATACACACCCCAAAGCACTTTACAGCCACTCGAGTACTTTTGAAGTGCTGTCACTGTTGTGACATAGGGAAACATAGCAACCAATCTGTGCACAGTAAATCCCCACAAGCAGCAATGAGATTAAGCACCAGATAATCTGTTTGTGGAATAAATATTAGCCCACCCTGGGAGAATTCGCCTGATCTTCTTAGTACCATTAAAACTTATAAACCCACCCACAACACCAGACAGGGCCTCAGTTTAAGGTCGCTTCAGAAAAGCAACATCTCGTGTTAGGGCATGCCCTTTAAGAGACCAGGTCAAGAAACCCAGGACTCAAGCTCCACCCGCCTAACCAGTCTTACACTGACTGTGCTAGGATTAAAAATGTGCTAATAAACTGTTCCAGTTCGTTTAGTCTGATTTGATTTATCATTGTCACAGGTATGAGTATACAGTGCAAAGTATTGTTTCTTGTGCGCTATACAGACAAAGCATACCTGACATAGAGAAGGAGAGAGGGTAGAATGTAGTGTTACAGTCATAGCTAGGGTGTCGAGAAAGATCAACTTAATGCGAGGTAGGTCCATTCAAAAGTCTGACGGCAGCAGGGAAGAAGCTGTTCTCGAGTCGACTTATACGTGTCCTCAGACTTTTGTATCTTTTCCCCGACGAAAGGAGGTGGGAGAGTGTATGTCCGGAGTGCGTGGGGTCCTTGATTATGCTGGCTGCTTTTCCGAGGCAGGGGAAAGTGTAGACAGAATCAATGGGTGGGAGGTTGGTTTGCATGATGGACTGGGCTTCGTTCATAACCCTCTGTAGTTTTTTTGCGGTCTGGTACAGGGCAGGAGCCATGCCAAGCGGTGGTACATCCAGAAAGAATGCTTTCTATGGTGCATCTGTAAAAATTAGTGAGAGTCGTAGCGGATATGCCAAATTCCCACTGACCTCGTGGTTTATTATTAGCATCAATATCAGACCACAAACATAATACTCTGACAGCGCAGCACTTCCTCAGCACGGCACTGGAGGGTCAGCCTGGATTATGTGCTCAAGGATCTGGACTCACGACCGTCTTGACCCAGAAGCGAGAGTCAGGTCTGATAATGAGTCAATAAACCTGCCTGAGCCAGCTCTGACCAGTTAGCATTCAACACCAGTGCAATATGATATCCCACCTGTTAAAGTAAACCAGCCTCCCATCCATTGACTCTGTCTACACTTCCCACTGCCTTGGAAAAGCAGCCAGCATAATAAAGGACCCCACGCACCCAGGACATTCTCTCCTCCACCTTCTTCCATCAGGAAGAGGATACAAGAGTTTGAGTTCACGTACCAACCAACTCAAGAACAGCTTCTTCCCTGCTGCCATCAGACTTTTGAATGGAGCTACCTTGCATCAAGTTGATCTTCCTCTACACCATAGCTATGACTGTAACACTACACTCTCCCCTTTCCTTATCTATGAACGGAATGCTTTGTCTGCATAGCGCGCAAGAAACAATTCTGTTCACTTTATACTAATACATGTGACAATAATAAATCAAAATCAAGAAGATGTTGCTATTCCTGATTCAATACTGGGTTAGGCTGCGATACAATGTGCCACGATTGTGGGGTAGACATGCACAGCTCCCACAGTACAAGCTGCAATGATTTGGGGAGGCGATAAGAGACAAAAGGTTAACAGAAAGAGGGAGAACTGTTTACAGCAGCTACCATGTGCCGCCTAGCAGGCAGTTCGATGATCAATGGAGAAGGACACCTTTGAGTACCTTTGCCATGAGACATGTACTGTGAACGGGGAATCTGGAGCAGGTATTAATTCCAGAATCTCCACAGGGCACTTCTGCTTTAAGAGGATTCTCAACACACTGTCCAAATAATTGCACTGAAGAGTCATTATTCATTTCACACGGAGCTAGATGACACTAATTTGTGCAGCAGATTCCCGGAATACAACACGCCAGTCCTCAATTCAATCTAAAGAGCAGAGATAGGAAAATAAATGAAACAGAAAGCGTTGGCCTGGAAGAGTTTAAAATCAGACTACACTCCCAGATAATATACTGGGATAACTATTTACTGTGAAAAGTCCACTGGGCAAGTGCAAAATTGGACAGAGCTGCAAAAACAGGACAACAGCAAAGGTGACACGGAATCAGGTATTCAAAGCAAAATAACCTTGAAGGAGCTTGTATGAAGCATCTGAACAGCTGACAGGGATATGGCCAAGGAACAATGGAATAAAGGAAGTAAAATGCAAAAAAGGAGCTTTAAAGTTTATTTATTAATGTCACAAGTAAGGCTTACATTAACACTGCAACAAAGTTACTGTGAAAATCCCCTAGTCGCCACACTCCGCCGCCTGTTCGGGTCAATGCACCTAACCTGCACGTCTTTCAGACTGTGGGAGGAAACCCGAGCACCCGGGGGAGACCCACACAGACACAGGGAAAACGTGCAGACTCCGCACAGACAGTGACCCAAGCCAGGAATCAAACCAGGATCCTCGGCACTGTGAGGCAGCAATGCTAACCACTGTGCAGCAGCAGGGCTAACCAGTGTGCCAATGCGAGGTGCAGTCAAAGAGGCTTTTTGTTAGGAGGCTTTTGCAAACAAAGAGTTCCAGAAAGCAGTGGCTGAAGACATCAAGCTGGTAGCTCAATATGTGACGGTGGCGAGAAGTTCAATCTGGAGCCAAACTCTGTTGGGTTAGGACACAGGGTTCAAAGTTACCTGAATGGGACTGAATGAAAGTTGATTAAAATATTCAAAAGTGAGGTAGATAGATAGATTCAAGGATTTTAAGGGATATGAACTGAAGGTGGCTAAAAGGACTCAAGATACAGGTCAGCCATGATCTAACTGAACAGCAGAATAGACTCAAGGGGCTGAATGGCCTACTCCTGTCCCTAAATTATCTCCATATTTTCCAAATATACAGAAGAGGATATGGAAGTTTGCCATTCTCATTCAGTGATTCCTGCAGATGCATAGCAGTAAAGTTACTTTAAAGTTAAAGATTAGTCACAAGTGAAGCTTAAATTAACACTGCAATGATGTTTCTGTGAAATTCCCCGAGTTGCCACACTCTGGTGCCTGTTGGGGTCAATGCACCCTAACCAGCACGTCTTTCAGACTGTGGGAGGAAACTGGAGCACCCGGAGGAAACCCACGCAGACACGGGGAGAACGTGCATACTCCACACTGACAATGACCCCAAAAGCTGGGAATCGAACCCGGGTCTCCTGGCGCTCTGAGGCAGCAGTGCTAACCACTGTGCCACCGCGCTGTCCACAGCAGCGTAAGTAATGCCAGAGTGATGCCACCCCAAGGAGTCAGCGTTTGAGCTCCCAGCTGGCTGGATGGTCAGCAGTCCCGACATGGCAATGAGTGCCACTTCCTTCCGAATTGTGTCAGGGTGAACAGACGCTGTGCGGGGTCATTTCTCTTGCTAATGCGACAGCAAATTCGCATTACAGCCGGCACATTCACTCTGCCTGGCGTAATTTCACACCACGCCGTCCTATTAAAGAGCTGGTTTTAGCACCACGATGCTGTAAATCGCTGTTAGCATCAATATCAGCTCCACTGCAGCTCACTAGAATAAAATCTCACCCAAATGACTTCCTGTCGCATGAGCGCAAAGGCTGCGGATGGAAAAGAAAAGCTTTCTCTATTTAGAAAGCAATAATCCAACAACAGCTGGTGTTGGTTTAAGGGGATTCCAAGTTGTCCATAAATAATAAGTTAAAACCTTGGCCCATCTCCAGCCACACATAAAACTTCTGAGGTCACAGTGACAATGAGGCGGCCCAGGTCAAATGGCTGCATGAAAATCCAGAGATTTGAAGCCTCCAATCAAGACATAGCAGCTGATGCAAAGAATAATGAAGGGTTTAGCAATACCTTCATCTCAGCTAACGGGCGGTGTCAATTCAACACAAGGCAGAACATTTCTGGTTGAAACGAAGATGGAGATAATGGAGAATCCAACCACGGCTCAGTTGACCTCACAGGTGATACTCCAACCCTGAGGGAAGGAAACAACCTTTCCCCAAGTCACCATCTGTTCCAAGATATGAATTCCCAGGTACTTCACAGTTCCTTCAAGTAGCCATCCTTGACGTTCAATGGCATTATCATCGCTGAATCCCCCACTATCAACATTGATCAGAAATTGAGCTGGAACAGCCATATAAATACTGTGGCTACAAGAGCAGGTCAAAGGTTAGGAATCCTGCAGCGAATAACTCACCTCTCGTCTCCGCAAAGCCTGTTCACTATCTATAAGGCACAAGTCAGGAGTTGATGGAATAGTCTTCACTTGCCTGGATGGGTGCAGTTCCAACAACACAGAAGCTTGACATCATCCAGGGGAAAGCAGCCTACTTGATTGGTACCCCTTCCACAAACATCCCCCCGCCACCACTGACAAACAGTGGCAGCAATGTGTACCACCTACAAGATGCGCTGCAGAAGCTCACCAAGGTTCCTTAGTCAGCACCTTCCAAACCCATGACTGCTACCACCTAGAAAGACAAGCGCAGTGGATACCTGGGAACACCACCACCTAGAAGTTCCCCTCTACGTTCCCTCACCATGGACTTGGAAACATATTCACCATTCCTTCACTGTTGCTGGATCAAAATCCTGGAACTCCCTCCATAACAGCACCATGGGTGTATCTATACCTCAGGGACTGCAGCAGCTCAAGAAGGCACCTCACCACCACATTCTCAGGGGCAACTAGGGGTGGGCAATAAATGCTGGTCTATCCAGCGATGCCCACATGAATTTGAAAAAAAATGGGTGGCAGCAGACTGACCATTGACAGCATTGCAGTGAGGTGAAATCCCTACCCTACCCAGTATTGGCAAGTAAGTGCCCAGGGAGTGACCAGGAGCCAGGAACTCTGGTTCATTTATTTTCTCACTTCTGATGCCAGTAAACCAGTTGGGCTGCCCCCAACCCTCCCAGGATAACCTCCGCAAGACCAGGAAACAAACCTGGGACTTTGATGATCTGCGTAGATTGTTGCTCTCCCAGATAATGCTTTAATCTGAGGCACCATTGGAGGCGCTTATGTGTTTGTACTGACAGATTGTAAGATTGTTGCCTCAAGTACTGAAATGTTCTGCCAACCAATAGTACAACCCCCACAGACAGTCAAGTGAATGATCGCAGGAACACTCACACCAGTCATCCCAGTGCTTAGACCACATACCATTATCATCACCGTCCACTCTTACATCATACTTCAACTAATTTAACAATCATTCTTACCCCTGGATAAAATTCCTTCATGGATCACTAAATGCAGTTCTTTCCTTTTACTTGTTCTCAGGATAGTGCTTATGTTGCGAAGGTCATAGAGTCATTGAGGTTTACAGTATGGAAAACAGGCCCTTCGGCCCAACTTATCCATGCCGCCCAGTTTTTAACCACTAAGCTAGTCCCAATTGCCCGCATTTGGCCCAAATCCCACTATACTCATCTTACCCATGTAACTGTCTAAATGCTTTTTAAAAGACAAAATTGTATCCGTCTCTACTACTACTTCTGGCAGCTTGTTCCAGACACTCACCACCCTCTGTGTGAAAAAATTGCCCTTTTGTATCTCTCTCCTCTCACCTTAAACCTATGCCCTCTAGTTTTAGACTCCCCTACCTTTGGGATACAATGTTGACTATCTACCTTATCAATGCCCCTCGTTATTTTATAGACCTCTTTAACATTACCCCAAAGCCTCCTATGCTCCAGGGAAAAAGGTCCCAGTTGATCCAGCCTCTCCATATAACTCAAACCATTGTCCTGGTAGCATCCTAGTAAATCTTTCCTGTATTCTTTCTAGTTTAATAATATCCTTTCTATAATAGGGAGACCAGAACTGGACACAATATTCCAAATGTGGCCGTACCAAAGTCTTGTACAACTTCAACAAGATGTTCCAACTCCTGTATTCAATGTTCTGACCAATGAAACCAAGCATGCCAAATGCCTTCTTCACCACCGTGTCCACCTGTGACTCCACTTTCAAGGAGCTATGAACCTGTACCCCTAGATCTCTTGGTTCTATAACTCTCCCCAACGCCCTACCATTAACTGAATAGGTCATTTAAATGGCAGATGGAGTTTAATTTAGATAAATGTGAGGTGATGCATTTTTGATAGATCAAATCGGGGCAGGACCAAGACCCACTGGCCCAGTTGATCAAGATCCCGTTGCAATGCTAGATAACCTTCCTCACTGTCCAATGTGCCACCAATCTTGGTGTCATCTGCAAAACTTACTAACCATGCCTCCTAAGTCTGCATTTATTGTTCTTCCCTAGGTGCCTTCTCTTTGAATCACTGCCACCCTGGTAGCAGTGCTATATCCATAGTGCTATTGACAGGGATTGCCAGGATTTTCCCCATTAAACCAAGACCCGCTTCAAGTGGACATAAAGAATTCAACATTGAAAAAGAGTAGGGGTGTTCTGCCTTGTATTCTGGCCAGTATTTATGCCTCAACCAACATCAGTAAATAGATTATCAGAACATTTATTCCACTGCCACTTGTAGAGAGTTTGCTGTGCGCAAATCGGCTGATGCCTTTTCCACATTACAAGACTGACCATTTTTCAAAACTGCCTCATTGTCTCGACATTTTGGGACATCTTGACATTGTAAAGGGAACAATGCAAATCTCTCTGCAGAGGCAGGATAGAGTAAAGCTCAGACATAATGGCGTTCTCATTTGTCCAACATGGTGGCAGAGATGCCAGGGCTCCAAGATGCTGACGAAATAAAACTGGGTGAGTTGCAGCACTGCATCTTGTAGATAGCATTGCAATTAAGCATTTGCTGCTCCCACTGCAGCCTGCATCACATCAGAGCGACCAAACACAGACTGGCTGACCGCTTTACTGGACACCTTCGGTCCGTCCGCAAGGAGGACCCAGGCCTTCCTGTCACTTGCCCTATCAACACTCCATCCTGCCCTCACGTTTACATGTCTGTCCTTGCCCTGTTGCAATGCTCCAGTGAAGCTTTATGCAAAACGGAGGAACAGTGCCTGATCTTTTGATTAGGCACTTTGCAGCATTCCGGACCGAACATTGGGTTCAACAACTTCAGAACATGAACTCTATCCTCCAACTTCACCTCATTTCCATCAATTTATTTTCATTTTTCAATCTTTATTATCTCACTTTCCATCCTTTTTTTCCCCTTACCACTGTCTTCCCTCCCCCCACCCCACCAGGGCCATCTGTTACCCGTCTCAGGTTGTCCTCTGACACAATGTCTTCCTTTGTTCTGCCATTTACACATTCTGATCCCCCAATTGGCCGCTATCAGCACCCTTCCTAACCATGATCACTGCCATTTATATTCCCTTTGTCTTTTTGTCTATGACACCTTTGTTAATCTTCTCCATCTCCACCAACCACTGGCTCTCTCTACAGCCCCCGCAGCTCACCCCACCCTCTTCACCCAACTATAAATCTCCATCCTATTTTCTATTGTCTTCAGCTCTGACAAAGGGTCATCCAGACTCAAAATTTTGGCTCAATTCTCTCTCCACAGATGCTGCCAGACCTGCTGAGATTTTCCAGCATTTTCTGTACTCGTTTCAGATTCCAGCATCCGCAGGTTAAGCACTGTGCTAAGACAGAATCGTTAACTTGTGCCAAAGGGAATGGGGGACGTCAGCTATTTTACCAGCACATGCTATGTAATCAGAGGCATTTTACACAAATGCATTAAACAGTGCCTCAGCTCAACTGCTGCTGAAACCCTCACTCATGTCTTTATTACCTCTAGAATTGACTATTCCAATAGTCCCCTGGTTTCCCCAGCATCCTCAAACCTCTCCATGACCATCTCTCTAACCTTATGTCCAGTGGTACCACCTCCAAGATTGCTACAATCCTCCAATGTTGATGGCAATGCAAGTCGCTGATTTTCACTGATGCACCATTGTCCTCATCTACCTGGACCCTTGAGTCTGAAATTTCTCCTTAAACCTCTCTGCTTCTTTTTCTCCTCCTCCAAGAAACTTCTTAGAACTTCTCTTGGTCACCACGGTGGCACAGTGATTAGCACTGCTTCCTTGCAGCGCCAGGAACCCGGGTTCGATTCCAGTCTTGGGTGACGGTGTGGAGCTTGCACATTCTCCACATGTGTGCGTGGATTTCCTCCAGGTGCTCCAGTTTCCGCCCACAGACCAAAGATGTGTAGGTTAGGTGGACTGGCCACGCTAAATTGCCCATTAGTGTCCCAAAATGTATAGGATTCCTGGATTAGCCATAGTAGATATGTGGAGTTATGGGGATTGGTTGGGGGAAAGGGCCTGGGCAAGATACTCTGTCAGAGAGAGTTGGTGCAGACTCGATAGGCTGAATAGCCTCCTTCTGCACTGTGGGGATTCTATGAACCTGCACTAATATTGCTTTATGGGGCTGTCGGTGACAAATGTTAACACTCCAGTGATGTGCCCTTAGAACCTTTACGATATTAAAGCTACTATACAGATGTACAGTGTTATTAACCTCTTCAGTTAAAGTTACTTTTTTAAAAAGTTTATTTATTAGTCACAAGTAAAGCTTACATTAACTCTGCAATGAAGTTGCTGTGAAATTCCCCTAGTCGCCACAATCCGGCACCTGTTCGGGTCAATGCACCTAACCAGCACGTCTTTCAGAATGTGGGAGGAAACCCACGCAGACACGGGGAGAACGTGCAAACTCCACACAGACAGTGACCCAAGCTGGGAATCGAACCCGGGTCTCTGGCGCTGTGAGGCAGCAGTGCTAACCACTGTGCTACCATGCCATCCATTTTTACCACTCAAAATGGAATAGAATATATTCAAAAATAATTGATTAACAGTGTGATTTTAGGATTTGGACAATAAATCTTGTGAGCTTTGTTTTTTTTTATAAACAGTTTATGGTATCACCTGCACTTTAATCTGATGTTCCATGCTGCCTTTTACCACTGCTTTGATTTTCTATATTTAACACTGTTCTTCCTCCGGTCAAACTTCAGGCTCCTATTGTAAACTCAAGTGCTTTGAAGCAGACTAAAGCTTAGCATTCCATTCTTCTAAACATAAACAAGTGGTAAGCTTTGTAAATAAAAAGGAAGAAACTTTGGGACTGTGTGCTGAACTACATTGCCTTAGTGAGGCTTTCTTGCTCAAGGAGCACGAGAGGGTGAATAATACATGACAGCTCGTCTCAACAACTCTTAGGAAGTCTCTTCAAAAAAGTTCATGCTACATGTGTGTGGACCTTGGTGCAACTTGAAGGATTCTTGGCAGCTAAGAGTGCTGGTTTATGAATCACAGCCTTCGAGTGAGAGTCCTCTGTATCCTTTCACTTACGGTAAACAGTAAACTTACAAATAGTCAGCATCTGCCTCCCTTCCAGACTTGTGAATTGGCCTTACGCCCAGTTAAAAAGGGGGAGAAATCAGACACTAGCTGAGTAGGTGACTTTCTTTTTGGTTTCCTGACCTGGCCTAAGAGGCCTCCTAGTCTTTCTCAGTTGAAAACCAAAAAAAAACGTGGTTTTAAACTAAAACACTCTCGCCTTTCAAAAAGTCAAGATGTTTTAACAACAATTACTTAATTTTAATTTATTTTTTGTTTTCCCCCCCTTGGCAAGTCTGATGGTTTTAAAACACTTGGTTCAGAGGGCAAATGGACCACACTGCATCATGGAGCGGTGTTTAGTCACTCTTGGGATGCGAGTGTTTCTGGCTAGGTCAGCATTTATCACCCTTCCCCAATCGTCCATGAGCTGGTACTGGAGAACAACCGAGTGGCTTGAGGGCTGTCAATCACATTGCTGGGGATCTGGTGTCATGGGTAGGCCAGACCGGGTAAGGAGAACAGAGCAAAAGAAAGAACAAAGAACAGTACAGCACAGGAATAGGGCCTTCAGCTCACCAAGCCTGCGCCAATCACGTTGTCCTATCTAGACCAACCACCTGTATCCCTCTGCTGCCCGTCTGTTCATGTGTCTATCCAGTTAAGTCTTAAATGTCACTAACGTATCTGCTTTAACCACCTCACTTGGCAGTGCATTCCAAGCCCCCACCGCCCTCTGTGTAAGAAACTTCAACCCCTCCCACATCTCTACTGAACTTTTCCCCCCTTATCTTGAACTTGTGCCCCTTTGTATTTGTCATTTCTGCCCTGGGAAAAAGCTTCCAACTGTTTACCTCATCTATACCCCTCATAATTTTATAAACTTCTATCAGGTCGCCCCTTAGCCTCTGTCTTTCCAGGGAGAACAATCCCAGTTCATTCAATCTCTCCTCATAGCTAATATCCTCCATACCAGGCAACATCCTGGTAAACCTTTTCCGTACTCCCTCCAAAGCCACCACGTCCTTCTGGTAGAAATTGGACACAGTATTTCAAATGTGGCCTAACCAATGTTTTAATAACTGGAGGGCAGATTTCCTTCCTCTGAAGTTAACCTGATGTGTTTTTACACAATCTGGTAGTTTTGTCATATTAACAAGATTAGTTTTCAAGTTTTTAGGTGTCCAGATCACCAACAACCTGTCCTGGTCCCCCCCATGCTGACACTATAGTTAAGAAAGCCCACCAACGTCTCTACTTTCTCAGAAGACTAAGGAAATTTGGCATGTCAGCTATGGCTTTCACCAACTTTCACCAATAGAAACCATTCTTTCTGGTTGTATCACAGCTTGGTATGGCTCCTGCTCTGCCCAAGACCACAAGAAACTACTAAAAATCGTGAATGTAGCCTTATCCATCGCGCAAACCAGCCTCCGATGCTTTGACTCTGTCTACACTTCCCACTGCCTCGGCAAAGCAGCCAACATAATTAAGAACTCCACGCACCCCGGACATTCCCTCTTCCACCTTCTCCCTTCGGGGAAAAGATACAAAAGTCTGAGATCACGTACCGACCGACTAAGAACAGCTTCTTCCCTGCTGCCGTCAGACTTTTGAATGGACCTACCTCATATTAAATTGATCTTCCTCTACACCCTAGCTATGTCTGCAACACTACATTCTGCACTCTCCTTTCCTTCTCTATGAACGGTATGTTTTGTCTGTATAGCGGGCAAGAAACAATACTTTTCACTGTATACTAATACATGTGACAGTAATAAATCAAATGGTTCTGATCACAAACTAATTAATTAATTAAATTCCTCCAGCTGCTGTGGTGGGATATGAACTCATCGGCTGGTTTTGCCACCCCCCATCCCCACCCCACCCCCAATGGGGGGGGGGGGGGGGGGGGCGGGGGGGCAAGTAAAATATGCGGGGTGGCTAGCTCTCCTGCCCACTTGTTTAAGTTTAGTTATTAGTGTCACAAATAGGCTTACATTAACACTGAGCCACACCCCAGCACCTGTTCGGGTACACGGAGGGAGAATTTTAGCATGGCCAGTGCACCTAACTAGCACCTCTTTCGGACCTGTGAGGTGCTCCCCAATAAAAAAAAATAGGTGGGCGGGCCTGAAATCAGCAGCCTGCCATTTTAAAATTAAAAATAATTAAAATGGTCAATTGAACTTCTTACCAGGTTAATTGACACAAATAACACGCTGCTCACACCGTTATAGGGTTAACGTGGACAGGCAGGCAGGAATGGTCAGGCATTTTTAAAGCAAGCTGCTCAAAAGATGAGAAGTTAGGCCGCTATGCAGAAGAGTCCAATTCAAACATTGGACTCAAACGTTAACTCCATTTCTCTCTCCACAGACGCTGCCAGACCTGCTGAGCTGTTCCAGCATTTTCTGTTTTATTTTAGATTTTCAGTATCGGCAGTATTTTGCCTTTATGTTGATATATTATGAATGCTGTAAAGGTGGGAACGGCGTATTCTTTGGATGGGTGCCACGGGTAGCCCCCCCCCCCCATCCAAGATGCTACAGCTTCTCCCCCCAACCACCCCCACCCCTTCCACCTCCACTTTGTTTCCCCCCCCCCCAAAAAACCTGCCCTAAAAGCCCAGGACTTGCCTCACTCCAGACGGCCGCCCCTCTTGCTCGTGGGCCAATCCGCTGTCCCGGCAGCTTCCACCACTCAATTCCGGTCTACCGACCAATCAGTCTGGCCGGCAGCTCGCAACGGTGGGGCCACTGAGCGGTGGAAGTCACGCTCTCATTCGGTTTACCCCAACCGGTAGCATCTTGTGGCAGCACAGGTGTGTTGGCTGTCAGCGGGACGCTTGTGGTAGGGAGGCAAAAAAAATCAACCCCCCCACCCCCCCCTCCCCACCATGAAATCCAGCCACATGTCTCTGGAGCAATAGCCTGAGTACCTGGGTTACTAGGCTAGTAACATCATCACAATGGGTGGGATTTCCGCCCCTCCCACCCCAATGTAATTTCCATTGGCCGCTAGCGGAATCTTCTGATCTCGCTGATGGTGACAGCGCTTTGCGTGGCTCGCCCACCATCCAGCCGCCAAGGGACCCAGTACTGGAGAGGGGGGGGGGGGCCTTCGGTGGGAGTGGAAGATCATGCCGACAGACAGGGGCTGGAACACCCTGCTCTGTAAACCCCCCCCCGGTACCTGTAACACTCCCATGTGCTCAGGCCCAACCTCAGGTTAGTGAACTGGTAGAGAAGTAGATTTGGGGCAGGGGTAGGGGCTGACAGGCTATTGTCTTCCCACCAGGACTGAAGGCAGCCCGTCGTTAGGCCACCCATCAATCTGAGGGCACAGAAAATCAAAACGACACACACCAGGGGCCGGGGTTCGATTCCCGGCTCGGGTCACCGTCCGTGTGGAGTTTGCACGCTCTCCCCGGGATCTGCATGGGTTCCCTCCCACAGTCTGAAGGACGTGCTGGTTAGGGTGCATTGACCCAAACAGGCGCCGTAGTGTGGCGACTAGGAGAATTTCACAGCAACTTCATCGCAGTGTTAATGTAAGCCTTACTTGTGACACTAATAAATAAACTTTAATTAATTAAAGGGAGTGAATGGAAACAGCCACAATCTACAACAAAGCACCTTCAAATATTTAAATTTAAATGGTCCTTTCTGGATTGGGATCGTTGCTCCGACAACACTTCATAGAAATCATAGAAACCCTACAGTGCAGAAACAGGCCATTCGGCCCATCGGGTCTGCACCGACCACAATCCCACCCAGGCCCTACCCCCATATCCCTACACATTTGCCTGCACATCTAACCTCTAATCTCCACTAAGGGGCAATTTTAGCATGGCCAATCAACCTAACCCGCACATCTTTGGACTGTGGGAGGAAACCGGAGCACCCGGAGGAAACCCACGCAGACACTAGGAGAATGTGCAAACTCCACACAGACAGTGACCCAAGCCGGGAATCGAACCCAGGTCCCTGGAGCTGTGAAGCAGCAGTGCTAACCACTGTGCTACTGTGCCGTCTTGTATGTCATTTGGGGTTGAAGGTTTTAATACTTCTTCCTTGGCTAATAGCAGATGGTGGAATTTTACACAAACAAGTTATTGGGTAGATTTTCTGCTGAGCGACTGCATTGCCCTTGTCCCAGTTGCCTTTGCAGCCACTTTCAACCAGCCAGTCCCCACCCACCCCTTGGGTCTTTGCTGATTCATGCATTGGGGTCAGGTGACGTCAAATAAGCTTCAAAGCAAAAACCACCGCTGACGTAACAAAGTCGCACCCAAATAATGAACAACTGTTCTGCCAGCTGAGCCTACTGAGCAGCAAAAACACAATGGAACCATAAAACGCGGTTGCTGAATAAACGCAAGCAGTGCATGCCTTCATTGATTGGCACAGTGAGACTTTACAAGTGTGGATGGACTTTTTATAGTCCGTAATTGGCAGAAAGCCGAGTTCATACACAGCTGATACTGTTCATACTGAGCCCACCTTACCAACCGACAGCAGTGGGTTTTAATCACACGTGCTTCAAGTCTCTCTGTTCATACACTTACATTTTCAGACATAAACCAGGTTCAGTTGCAGTGCTTTTGGCCTGCAATCCTTTGTTAAATCACATCTGGTCCCCGTCTTGGGTATTTTTAAAAAAAATTGTGTTACAGGTTTTCAGGATGGCAGCTCACATTTCTCTGAAGCTTTGTTCCCTCATCAGCCGACAGTTTTCCTTTCCAAACCCCAGCCAGCGTCTGGACACTGTAGAACAATGACTGGTGACTGGCTTGTCTGGAATATGCATTTATAGAAGCCCTACAGTGCGGAAGGAGGAGGCCATTCAGCCCATCGAGCCTGCATTGACAACAATCCCACCCAGGCCCTATCCCCGTAACCCCACATATTTACCCTGCTAATGCCCCTGACATTAAGGGACAATTTTACATGGCCAATCAACCAAACCTGCACATATTTGGACTGTGTGGGGAGGGGGGGAGAACCAGAGCACCCGGAGTAAACCCAAGCAGACACGGGGAGAACGTGCAAACTCCACACAGACAGTGACCTGAGGCCGGAATTGAACCTGGATCCCTGGCGCTACAAAGCAGCAGTGCTAAACACTGTGCTACCATGCTGCCCAATACTGACCGCGAGTTCACTATGTAGATTTGACTTGTGCCCATCATCAAGAATTGGGAGCGGGGTTGGGGAGTGCCTAATTTCCATTTGGTGGGCAGCTGATTCATCATGCCAGTTTCACGCTTGGATGGCAAGTCAATTTCATGTGCTAGATATTCCCTTGGTTAACTGTCCCCAGCCACTGTCATAACTGGACATTACGCATCTGCAAATCAAAGTGAGCCTGATGTTTAGATAACTGCAGAGGTCTTGTTACTGGGCTCCTGTTTGCTGGAACACTTTGCACGCCACCAAATAATTTCTCCTTCAGTAGTGGTTCAAAAAGTACAATCTACTCAGGATATAAACTATTAGATATGCAGGTGAGCGGAATTTTTAAAAACACAATGGATTGTAAGGATCTGAAATGGATGAGAGGGCCTTGAAGAGGGTGCAGAGATTTAGAACAAGAGAAAAGAACAAAGAAAATTACAGCACAGGAACAGGCCCTTCGGCCCTCCAAGCCTGCACCGACCATGCTGCCCGACTCAACTAAAACCCCCTACCCTTCTGGGGACCATATCCCTCTATTCCCATCCTATTCATACATTTGCCAAAACGTCCCTTAAAACTCACTACTGTATCCACTTCCACTACCTCCCCCGGCAGCAAGTTCCAGGCACCCACCACCCTCTGTGTAAAAAAATCTGCCTCGTACATCTCCTTTAAACCTTGCCTCTCACACCTTAAACCTGTGCCCCCTAGTAATTGACTCTTCCATCCTGGGAAAAAGCTTCCGACTATCCACTCTGTCCATGCCCCTCATAATCTTGTAGACTCCTATCAGGTCGCCCTTCAACCTCCGTCGTTCCAGTGAGAACGAACCAAGTTTCTCCAACCTCTCTTCATACTTAATGCCCTCCATACCAGGCAACATCCTGGTAAATCTTTTCTGTACCCTCTCCAAAGCCTCCACATCCTTCTGGTAGTGTGGCGACCAGAATTGAACACTATATTCCAAGTGCGGCCTAACTAAGGTTCTATAAAGCTGCAACATGACTTGCCAATTTTTAAACTCAATACCCCAGCTGATGACGGCAAGCATGCCGTATGCCTTCTTGACTACCTTCTCCACCTGCATTGCCACTTTCAGTAACCTGTGCATCTGTGCACCCAGATCCCTCTGCCTATCAATACTCTTGAGAGTTCTCCCATTTACTGTATATTTCCTATCTGTATTAGGCCTTCCAAAATGCATTACCTCACATTTACTAGAATGATACCAGGGTAAGGAATTTCAGTAATGGAATTGTTCTCTCTCTCTCTAGCAGAGAATATTAAGGGAACATTTAGTTCAAAATTATAGAGAATTTTGCTTAGAGTAAATAAGGAGAAAGTGTGTGCAATGGCAAGGGTGGAGGGGTTGGGGTTAATAATCAGAGGGCAAAGATTGAAGGCAAGTTTATTTATTAGTGTCACAAGTAGACTGACATTAACACTGCAATGAAGTTACTGTGGAAATCCCCTAGTCGCCACACTCCGTGTTTGGGTACACGGAGAGAGAATTTAGCATGGCCAATGCACCAAACCAGCAGTAATTGGCAAAAGATCCAGAAGGCAGGTGAGAATTATTTTTTTTTAAAAAAAGGTGAGTTGCAGCCTGAAAGACTTTTTAATAATCCTCTTCAAAAGGAAAATGAAAAGACACTCGAAAAGAAAAGATTTAGAGGGCTTTGGGGAAGGACCAGGGGAGTAGCTCTTTCAAAGAGTCACCACATGCTGTTTATTCATATATTTCATCGCATACATTTTCTCCAGTGGCCTTTGTACTGGAAGATACTAAGAATTGG
Source organism: Mustelus asterias (assembly GCF_964213995.1). Taxonomy (NCBI): domain Eukaryota; kingdom Metazoa; phylum Chordata; class Chondrichthyes; order Carcharhiniformes; family Triakidae; genus Mustelus; species Mustelus asterias. The sequence continues at coordinate 30,731,340 of NC_135827.1, forward strand.
CCCACGGCGAAAGTGTGGAATGGGCGTTGGTGAATTGGCAACTCTTTTTACACCATAATCAGTTTTCCAAGGAAAGTGGGCTATCGAGTCATTACTCACCAAGAACCAATTTCATTCCCATTGAACAGCAAACCGGTCACCAACAAGCTACAGTCAGGGCAACCAATACAATCACTATAAAGCTTCCTATATCTTCAGAATCCGGAACAATGAGGGTGCTCCCCCTGTTCCAACGTTCAATGTAAAATGGTCCATTAGTTCCCATAGGACCACAGAATCCCTACAGTGCAGAAAGAGGCCACCCAGCCCATCAAGTCTGTACCAACTCTCTGAAAGAACATCTTACCCAGGCTAATCCGCCATGGTTAAGCCACCTAAGCTTGGGTCACTGAGAGGCAATTTAGCATGGCCAATCCATCTAACCTGCACATCTTTGGACTGTGGGAGAAAATCGGAGCACCCGGAGGAAACCCACGCAGACACGGGGTGAAAATGCAAACTCCACACTGTCGCCCAAGGCTGGAATCGAACCTGGGTCCAGCAGTGCAAACCACTCTGCCTCCCTAGTAACTGGCATAAGTAAAAAGAACATAAAATTCCTGAAATTGCTAGCAACATTGAATTTCAACTCTTGGGATCAGCCTGAAAGAGTCGAATAAATAATATCAGCAGGACAAAAGATCCATTTTTCTCACATTCATCATTAAAATGGCTGGATACCATCATTCTGTTGCTTTTTGTTCTGAGTTCCTTCATTGAAATAGATAATGGATAATTAGCCATAGTCAGAAGGGGCCATAAAGAACACTGATCATTCATATAATCCCAGGCTAACTGCTCCCCAAGCATTGGCTCCAAATTGGCTTTTTCGTTAGCAAGGAAAAGCACAAAAGTTCCAGGTCCAATCTAAACCTCTGACCCGAGTTCCACCTTTTCAACACATTGCAGGTTTGCAAAAGCTTTTAAATTTCCACGCAACGCCTTTAAATAAATAACTGTAGCCAAGAATTGGGTGGCATGGTGGCCCAGTGGTTAGCCCTGCTGCCTCACAGCGCCAGGGAACCGAGTTCGATTCCCGGCTTGGGGTTACTCTCTGTGTGGAGTTTGCACGTTGCTGCCAGACCTGCTGAGATTTTCCAGCATTTTCTCTTTTAGTTTCAGATTCCAGCATCTGTAGTAATTTGCTTTTATCCAACGTTCTGCGTAGGTTTCCTCCGAGTGCTCCAGTTTCCTCCCACGGTCCAAAGATGTGCGGGATAGGTTGATTGGCCATGCTAAATTACCCCTTAGTGTCAGGGGGATTAGCAGGGTAAATACGTGGGGTTACAGGGGTAGGGCTCGGGTGGGATTGTGGTCGGTGCAGACTCGATGGGTCAAATGGCCTCCTTTTGCACTGTAGGGATTCTATTCTATTCTTCTACAAGAAGAAAAAAAAAGAATGTTTTTTTTATAACCAAAAGAGAAAATGCTGGAAAATCTCAGCAGGTCTGGCAGCATCTGGAAGGAGAGAAAAGAGCTGACGTTTCGAGTCCAGACGACCCTTTGACAAAGGATCAAGTGGACTCGGAACGTCAGCTCTTTTCTCTCCTTCGATGCTGCCAGACCTGCTGAGATTTTCCAGCATTTTCCCTTTTGGTTTCAGATTCCAGCATCTGCAGTAATTTGCTTTTACCCAACGTTCTTTTAAAATGTGTGTGAGTGGAAAGGAAAATATACAATTCCAGCAATTTCCTCCTGGTTTATTTAAGCAGTGGGGAAACGAACGAGAGCGAAGTGGGAATTTGAAAAATCCAGGTGAAAGCCGGCTATTTTCAGTGTTTACTGGTGCAAATCATCACGAAGCAATTCCTCCCACAAAAAAAAAAATCAAGCTGCAAAAAAAAAACCTTTCAGGGATTTTACACAAGAGCTTTCTCAGTAAATGGAATTCCAAGATTCAGAGCTGATGTGTGAAACGCAGCTCTCCGTAAAAGCCCTCAAAGCAGATGGCACGAGAAATGTGGTCGGGGTAAATCTACTGAGAGAGAGAGAGAAAGAGACTACCCTGGATGCTGTAAATCCTCAATAGACTGAGGAGGTCAAGAGCGAAACAAAGAAGGAAACTCGATTGGTAAATGACATTCCTCTGGATCGGAACAGGAAAGGGAGCCGAAAGGCCTGGTCTTTGCTTTTATGGTGCCGGTAACTCTAAACCCAGCTTTCTCCAGGTGTAAAGGCTAATTCTCCATGGACGTCACAGTCATAGTTTGGAATGATCCAAAAGGGGCCTGTCAGGCTGTCGGGCATGGGGTGGTAACCTTTTGGATTGTGGGACACAGGTACTTCAGCCCCATAGGGCAGTGGTGCCCCTCGGCCCATCTTGTCCATGTCAGTCCGAGGATACCCAGGGGCCCTTTCTAAACCCACCTTCCTGTACCTGGCCCATACCTCTCCGGCTTACAGCACTTCAAGTGCAGGTCCAAGTACTTAAAGAGTAAAGGTGGTGGTGCCTCCACCACCAACTCTCGGGCAGCGAATTCCAAATACCCACCACCCTCTGCATAAAAAAAGTTCTTCCTCGTGTCCTTGGTGAGACCACATTTGGAATATTGTGTGCAGTTCTGGTCACCTCACTATAAGGAAGGAAGGATGTGGAAGCACTGGAAAGAGTGCAAAGGAGATTTACCAGGATGCTGCCTGGTTTGGAGGGTAGGTCTTATGAGGAAAGGTTGAGGGAGCTAGGGCTTTTCTCTTTAGAGCGGAGGAGGTTGAGAGGCGACTTAATAGAGGTTTATAAGATGATGAGGGGGATAGATAGAGTGGATGTTCAGAGACTATTTCCTCGGGTGGATGTAGCTGTTACTAGGGGGCATAACTATAAGGTTCGTGGTGGAAGATATAGGAGGGATGTACGAGGTAGGTTCTTTACTCAGAGTGGTTGGGGTGTGGAATGGACTGCCTGCTGTGGTAGTGGAGTCGGACACTTTAGGAACTTTCAAGCGGTTATTGGATAGGCACATGGAGCACACTAGAATGATAGGGAGTGGGATAGCTTGATCTTGGTTTCGGAAAAGGTTCGGCACAACATCGTGGGCCGAAGGGCCTGTACTGTGCTGTACTGTTCTATGTATGTCCTTTCTACACCTACTGCCACTTATTTTGAATATGTCCCCAAGTTCCAGAATTCTCCACCAAGGGAAAAATATTATCCCGTCCACTCTATCTCTTCCCTTCATAATTCTGTGCACCTCTATCAAGTCAACCCTCAGCCTTCTTTGTTCCAAGGAAAATAACCCCAACCTATCTAATCTCTCCTCATAGCTACACTTTTCCAGCCCTGGCAACATTCTTGTAAACCTCCTCTACACTCTCTCCAGATCAATTACGTCCTTCCCGTAATGTGGTGACCAGAACTGCACACAATACTCCAGTTGTGGCCTCACCGGTTTTTTTATACAATTGGATGGACACACAAGACCACACAGCCCATCGGGCCTGCTCCGCCTCCAGTACAATCATGACTGATCTTGGACTTCGACTCCAATTTTCCCACCCACTGCCCAGATCCCTAATTCACTGAGACACCAAACATCTGTCTATCCCAGCCATAAAACCCCCTCTGGGGGTAGAGAATTCCAAAGATTCACAATCCTTTGAGTGAAATAGCTTCTCCTCATCTTAGTCCTAAACAATCAGTCCCTTATCCTCAGACTGTGCCTCCATGTTTCCGATTCCCGACCAGTTGGGAAAACAATTTGTGATGATGCAGCCCATTTTTGCTGAAATTGTAATTGTAAATTTAAGATGGACAGTGTTTGGCATCCAAGTGTTTCACCGTTGGGCACGGTAGCTTTTAGATAAACAACCAGAACTTTGTGGAAACTGCATATAAATGGAAAAACAGCAGGAGCATCCAGATTGTGAAGTGACGTGCCCTTCTAATTTATACCCTCTTGTTGCCCACCCTCCTCTCTGGAGCCAGCTGACCTGTCCCGGGGTTATGGCACCATAGTTACTGGACACACTCCTGGATCTCACCCAAGCTCTTGTTTGTAAAATGAAGTGTTCACAACGCAAAACAAAGCAGCTGCCCCCAACTCTACGATCACTGGTGATCTTTTTAACTCATTTGTGGAACATGCGCGTTGCTGGCTGGCCTAGCATTTATTGCCCATCCCTCGTTGCTCTTGGAGGGCAGTTGAGAGTCAACCACATTGCTGTGGCTCTGGAGTCACATGTAGGCCAGGCCAGGTAAGGATGGCAAATTTCCTTCCCCAAAGGGCATTAGTGAACCAGATGGGTTTTTCCGACAATCGACAATGATTTCATGGTTATCAGTAGATTCTTAATTCCATTTTTTTTTCATTGAATTCAAAATTTTGCCATCTGCTGAGGTGGGATTCGAACCCGGGTCCCCAGAACATTAGCCGAGTTTCTGGATTAATAGTCTAGGCCATCACCTTCCCTAAATCTAGTAATCCACTTCAGGTGGATCAAGAATCAAACCAGATACCTTCCAGAACAGCTAACTTGGAAGATCACTTCCCAAAAATCCATCAAGCGGGGAGCAACCGTTACAATTCCATTCAATCTCACAGCTCTGCAACACCCGCCTAATTTAACTTAAATGCCATCTGCTCGACTCGCCTCAACTGCTCACCAGGATAGTGAGTTCTACATTCTAATCGCTCTCTGTGTCAAAAAGTTTCTCCTGAATTTCCTATTCGATGAATTTGTGGATATTTTCTATTTAGTGCCGTTATAGTTCTGGAACAAAATTAGTCCTGCGCATTAGCTGCCTCCCAAGTTTCTTCTGTGTGAACTCTCTCTCTCTGTTGGATCAGTGCCCGTAGTTCTTGTGAAAAGTTACAGGTCTAACCATTGGCATTACAAATGACTCATGGTGCCAGCGATAAAATGCTTCTCCCAGATTTCCCCAGCAGATCAGACATTTCAGTCGGTGGTGACAAGCGCTCAGAAGCTTAAGCTCCATTATTTTATCTGGATGCCGCCTCCTTGCTAATTTACTTTAGCATCGAGCTACCAAAGCTCAGCTTCTTCCGATCTCTCAGCAGCTGTCGCAGCTCAGAATGCTTTCCCCCAGTAAAAGCCAAGGAGTGCAGAGCTGGGACGCCGGAATTGATTTACAGCTTTACCAGCTGAATTAAGCTAATGATGTGTAATTACATTCGCTGCAATATCATGTATGTGACACATCAGTACTTGTTTGGACTTGGTTCAGTAGATAACGTAGAGGAGGTCACATTAAGTCAACTTCCCAAGCTTTGTCTTACCCCATTACAAAGCTGCATCTCATCATCGGCTGTAACCTCCGCACACAATCACAGTCTGATGTACGAGATGTTTTCATGACTTGTCAAGGCTTTGGACAATAGGCTCTCTTCTTGACAAATGATAAGGTTGAATGGATAGTAGCTTACAAGGATAATAAACAAGCGGTTCAAAGTGTCAAGGCATATTCTCATCTCAACAATTGACTCCCCTCTCTCTCCCAGTGTTTCACTCCTCCACGCACACACCACCCCTCTTCACACACCCACCCCAGGCACCAGCCCCCTGCAGACATTACACCCATACCTCTCAGTGTCAGCGTCCTACAGTGCAACAGTGGCTACACTTCAAAAGTATTTCATTGGCAATAAAGTGTTTTAGGACATCACAAGATCATGAATGGCACCACACAAGCCACAGTGATTAGCAGTGCTGCCTCACTCAACAGCTCCAGCGATCTGGGTTAAATTCTGGCCTCGGGTAACTGTGTGTGCAGTTGGCACATTCTCCCCGCTCTGCGTGGGTTTCCTCCGGGTGCTCCAGATTCCTCCAACAGTCCAAAGGTGTGCAGGTTAGGCTGATTGCCCGTGCTAAATTGCCTCTTAGTATCCCAAAGATCCATAGATTAGGGGATTAACGGGGTAAAGTGGATAGAGTAAGATGCCCTTTTGCAGAGTCGGCACAGACTCGATGGGCCGAGTGGCCTCTTCTGCACTGTAGGGATTCTATAAGTGCAAGTCTTTCTTTCTTTCATTTGGCCTTTCAGAGCTGAGGTAAGCCTCCCCTCAACTGAGTTCTCGATAAACATTACAGTTTATGATCAGAAAGATGACCATGGGAAAAAAGGATAACAGGGCACTGATAAGAAAGAAAGAAGTGGATCAGGAGGTTGATCGAGGCGATGCAGGTCAGATGATATTAAGAAAGCTGGCAAAAAATCCAAGAACAACAGAGGTACAAGTCAAGGAGTTAAGTCAGCCCTGAATAAAAGTAGGGATATTAATCCAGAAGAGGAAGAATTGCAGAAACACAGGAGTTGTTTTATTGGGGCAAGTGGTGACTAAACAGTCTGAACAGACTTATTGGGTAGTATTTGACGGAGGTGATGGGAATCTCATCCACTGGCTAGAGAGCCACCGAGAGTTTAAGTTTATTTATTAGTGTCACAAGTTGGCTTACATTAACAATGCAATGAAGTTACTGTGAGAATCCCCTAGTCACCACACTCGGGCGCCTGTCCGGGTACACTGAGGGAGAATTGAGCACGGCCAAAATCGCCGAACTCTTTCGGACTGTGGGAGGAGACCAAAGCACCTGGAGGCATCCCACGCAGACATGGGGAGAACATGCAGATTCCGCACAGACAGTGATAAACAGCCGGCATAATCAAGGACCCCACACACCCTGGACATACTCTCTTCCACCTTCTTCCGTCGGGAAAAAGATACAAAAGTCTGGGATGATATACCAACCAACTCAAGAACAGCTTCTTCCCTGCTGCCATCAGACCTTTGAATGGTCCTATCATATATTGAGCTGATCTTTCTTTTCACCCTACCTGTAACTGCAACAATACATTCTGCATCCTATCATTTCTTCCCACCCCCCTGTACTCTATGAACGGTATGCTTTGTCCGTATAGCACAAGAAACAATACTTTTCACCGTATCCCAATACATGTGACAATAACAAATCAAATCAAGTTAAATTCCACCCAATGGGTGTCTTGTGGACAGTTGCGTTTGTCGTAAACAGCAGTGTGGCGACGATTTTAGAAATGGGTATAATGCATCATCCATCATCTCCCCATCCATTGATTCTGTGTACGCTTCCCGCTGCCTCAGCAAAGCAGCCGGCATAATCAAGGACCCCACGTACCCCGGACATACCCTCTTCCACCTTCTCCCGTCGGGAAAAAGATACAAAAGTCTCAGGTCGCGTACCAACCCCCCGACTCCAGAACAGCTTCTTCCCTGCTGCCATCAGACTTTTGAATGAACCTACCTCGCATTAAGTTGGGATCTTTCTCTCCACCCTGGCTATGACTGCAACACTAGAATTCGGCACTCTCTCCTTTCCTTCTCTATGAATGGTATGCTTTGTCAATATAGCGCGCAAGAAACAATACTTTTCACTGTATGCTAATACATGTGACAATAATAAATCAAATCAAAATCATCCACAAGAGTTCTTCTTTTAGGGAGTCTTGTGCATTCCACCCTGTGCAGAGAGTTTTTGTCTCTAATCTGGATTCCAGTGCTCGGCAGTAGTTCTATTTGTAGACAGAATTATTTCATAATGTACTTGCTGCACTATAAAAGAAAGACTTCCAATAATATAGTTCTTTTCACAATTCAGAACAATCCTCCCACCAACTATGTATTTTTTTGAAGTGCAGTCACTATTGGAATGCAGGAAATGCAGCAACCAATTTGTACACAGCAAGTTGTACACAGCCAGATAATCTATCTTAAAGACATTGATTGAGTGTTAAGTGCTGGTCAGGTCAGAGAGTTAAAATCTCCTGCTATTCTTTGAACTGGTGACGTGGGATCTTTGACCGTGTTATTTAGACCCACAAAGCTGTGTTTGTGAGTTTATCCAGTGAGTAACTAAGATCAGGACACTGACAAACCACCAGAAAATTTTTCACCGAAGATACAACAAATATCAGTAACTACAAGGTACAACAAGTTCCAAATTCTCACTCCCTTGGAGTAAAGACATTTCTCCTGAACTCCCTATTGGATTTATTAGTGACTATCTTTTAATTGTGGCCCCTAGTTTTGGATATCCCTACAACTGGAAACATCCTCGCAACATCAACCTTTTCCTTTTTATAACTCTAAGACTTCTGCCAGATCTCCCCTCGGACTCCCTTTAAAAAAGCCAGAGTAGCCCGAGTCTGATCAGCCTTTCCCCCACTACACCGGGCGCCACGGTGGCACAGTGGTTAGCACTGCTGCCTCACAGCGCCAGGGACCTGGGTTCGATTCCCGGCTTGGGTCACTGTCTGTGTGGAGTTTGCACGTTCTCCCCGTGTCTGCGTGGGTTTCCTCCCCGGATGCTCTGGTTTCCTCCCACAGTCCAAAAGCCATGCTGGTTAGGGTGCATGGACTCGAACATGCGCCAGAGTGTGGCGACTAGGGGAATTTCACAGTAACTTCATTGCAGTGTTAATGTAAGCCTTATTGTGACTAATAAATAAACTTTAACTTTAGCAAGTTTCTGTTCACAGCAGTGAACAGCAGTGGCCACAAAATCTATCTTAAAGACATTGATCGAGTGTTAAGTGCTGGTCAGGTCAGAGAGTTAAAATCTCCTGCTATTCTTTGAACTGGTGACGTGGGATCTTTGACCGTGCTATTTAGACCCACAAAGCTGTGTTTGAGAGTTTATCCAGCTGCACTGACAATCACTGATATAGAATCTTTAACATAGAGAATAATTCAATGCTCTTCATAGAACAGGCATCAGGAAAACAGATACTGAATCAGGATTATTTGAAAAAGGATCCAAGTGCGTCAGAAGCAGTTCAGAGAAGGTTCACTCGACTCACGGCTGGGAAGAAGGTCTTGTCTTACGAAGAAAGTTGAACAGGTTGGGCCTATATCCATTGGGCTTTAGAAGAATAAGAAATGATCTTATTGAAACATACAAGATCCCAAGAGGACTTGACAAGGTGAAAACCGGGAGGGTGTTTCCTCTTGTGGGGGAGACTAGAACTATGCGGCACTGTTTACAAATGACAGATCTTCCTTTCAAGACAGAGATGAGGAGAACTAGATCTACAATTAGATCAGCCACAATCTTATTGAATGGTAGACCAGGCTCAACAGGCCTAATGATCTCTTCCTGCCCTTTTGTTTAAGACTGGGAAAGGAACACTTGGCTAAAGAGGTGGGTTTTGAGCAGACCTTAGAAGGTGGAGAGGTTTAGGCAGAAAATTCCAAGAGAATACCTCTCTATTCTTCTTCTTTAAATGGTTCAATCCAACAATAAACATAATAACTGCGAGAAATGACAAGAGGCGGCACGGTGGCACAGTGGTTAGCACTGCTGCCTCACAGCGCCAGGGACCTGGGTTCGATTCCCGGCTTGGGTCACGGTCTGTGTGGAGTTTGCACATTCTCCCCCGTGTCTACGTGAGTATCCTCCGGTTTCCTCCCACAGTCCGAAAGACGCACTGGTTAGGTGGATTGGCCATGCTAAATTGACACTGGTGTCAGGGGATTAGCAGGTTAAATATGTGGGGTTACGGGGATAGGGCCTGGGTGGGATTGTGGTTGGTGCAGACTTGATGGGCCGAATGGCCTCCTTCTATACTGTAGGGATTCTATGAAGAGCTGGCGAAAACAGTTGACATTTCGGCTCTACAGAAAGTTGTATTCCCTCCCCTTATACTGAGCCTAACTCCACCCTTTGCAGGTTGGGAGACAACTTGGGCTGGGTGGGACTCACTGTGTGCACTCGGCACCGTGTAATCATAACCCTTTATGAGGCCATTTATGATATTACATCTTGTGCACAAAGGAAATCTTCTCTTCCCGAACTATATGCTATCACGACAGCAATTGTAATTGATGTGTCACTGCAGTTATAATTTAGCAAACTACCTAATTACAGAAAAAGATGAAAAGAAACTTATCTGGCATTATCCAGCACACAGTCCAAGTTCCAGGTCGGCTACTGAACTTTAGACAAAGACATTGACCGTACAAATCATCAACAGGATGCAACACTGATGGGAAATGTTCATATGATCAGATCAATCTCTTGTCAGGAATATATATATTCCAGCACTCGCAAGTTCTAGGAACACTCGTTTTGCCTCTCAAAGTGCTGCCACTTCCCTGTTACAATGAAATTGATCCATGAAATAGGAACAATAAGGAATTGCATTTGTTTAGGTAAAACAATGAACCGAAAGATCCTGTCTCGGGGGCAGGGAATTCATATGGTGTTCGTGGAAGTGGAAATGACTAGGGTTGGGAAGCATTTTCCGATCAGGGCCATTGTGATCTCCTGGACTCGTTTCGATCGCCTCAGGGGGTCGGAGAGGAATTTCCCAGATTTTTTTTCCCCCATATTGGCCCTGGGGTTTTTCACTCTGGGTTTTCGCCTCTCCCTGGAGATCACATGGTCTGGAATGGGGGGGTGGGGGTGAGTTAATAGGTTGTAATGAACAAAGTATCGTAGCTGTGAGGGACAGCTCGGTGGATAGGATATTGGTATGTAGATAGGCTGGAAAATTGGGCGGGGATCCTGGATTCAGGATTCAATCCTGGACCGGGGAGCGGCGCGGGCTTGGAGGGCCGAAGGGCCTGTTCCTGTGCTGTATTGTTCTTTGTTGAAAGGCTACCTGCTGATTTCAGGCCAACATTTAAGACTCCAAAGGCACTACTCCAAGTGTTCTAGGGGATTAGTATTTTCCTGGCGACTCCAACAAAGCTCTCTCCTATCATTGAAGCTTGTGGGATCTTATTGTGCAAAAGAAAATGGTTTCCATGCTTAGCCACACAACAAATGACAAGTCAAAAGTAGGCATTTGGTGAACCAATTTTGGGATGTTTGAGAGACAAGTAAAATGAGAGGCAAGTCTTAGTTCTTTCTTATGAATAAACATAAGCAATCCTAAAGAATAAAGTCAATAACCCTCCTCCCTCCCCTTCGGCACACAATCTCATCAGGAATTTACTGTGATTCATCTCAGGAAAGGCACGCAATAGCCAAGCTGTTTCAAATAACGCCTATTAAATTAAGAAACATGGAACTCTCTAAACGCAAAAGGAAACCGGCTTGCTCTCAGCTATCTCCATCAGCACAGAAGGTAAACTGGTTCCAAAATTGGCTGCAACACAACTGGTGACAAGGGCCTACCCCTGCATGAACACATGAATTAGGTGCAGGAGTAGGCCACTCAGCCCTTCGGGCTTCTGCTGCCATTTAGCAAGAACATGGCTGATCTGATTGTAACCTCAACTCCACTAGCTCTGATAACCTTTCACCCCCTTGCTTAATCAGGAATTTGTCGAACTCCAACTTAAAAATCTTCAAAGATGCTACTTCCACCGCCTTTCGAGGAAGGGAGTTCCAAAGATTCGCAATGCTCCGAGAGAAATAACTCTCCTCACCTCTGTCCTAAATGGGTGACCCCTTAGTTTTAAACAGTGGCCACTAGTTCCAGACTCTCTTACAAGACAAATCATCCTTGCCACACTGACCCTGCCAAAACCCCTCAGGAACTTTATCAAAACCCATCCGGATGCTATAGTGTATGTTTAAATCAAGTTGCCTCTTACTCTTCTGAACTCCAATGAATACAAGCCCAGCCTGCCCAATCCAGATATTAATCCAATAAACTTTCTCTGAACTGTTTCAAATGAATTTACTTAAATAAAGAGACCAATATTGTACACAGCACTCCAGATGTGGTCTCACCAACATCCTGTACAACTGAAGCATAGCCTCCCTCCTTTTGTATTCAACTCTCCTCTTGATAAATGATAACATTCTATTAGCTTTCCTAATCACCTATTCCCATCAGCTTGATATTCAGAGCAATGCTACCATGTGGGATGGTGATGATGTCTCATCAGAAGAGAATAGGTTTTATTAAACACAGGTCATTGCATTCACACACTATACAATTAGCTGGATCTCGGAGTCCAACATGGCCAGGCGCTGCCTATAACGTATGCCATGAGGTGGAGATGCCGGCGTTGGACTGGGGTGGGCACAGAAAGAAGTCTCACAACACCAGGTTAAAGTCCAACAGATTTATTTGGAATCACGAGCTTCAGATGAAGGAGCGGTGTTCCAAAAGCTCGTGCTACCAAATAAACCTGTTGGAGTTTAACCTGGTGTTGTGAGACTCCTTACTGTTAAAACGTATGGGGCAGTGGTGGGTAGAGGGACATGCAGACATCCCACTTTCTCAATAGAAATGGCACGGTGGTTAGCACTGCTGTCTCAGCACCAGGGACTAGGCATTGATTCCGGTCTTGGGTGACTGTGTGGAGTTTGCACATTCTCCGAATGTCTGCATGGGTTTCCTCCGGGTGCTCCGGTTTCTTCCCACAGTCCAAAGATGTGCAGGTTAGGTGGACTGGCCATGTTAAATTGCCTCTTAAGGTCGCAAGATGTGGGGGTTAAGGGGACTAATGGGGGTAAATACATAGGATTATGGGGATAGAGCCTGGGTAAAACGCCCTGCCAGAGGGTTGGTGCAGACTCAATGGGCCGAATTACCTCCTTCTGCACTGCAGGGATTTTATTCTGGGCGACACGGTGGCACAGTGGTTAGCACTGCTGCCTCACAGCGCCAGGGACCTGGGTTCGAATCCCGGCTTGGGTCACTGTCTGTGTGGAGTTTGCACGTTCCCTCCGTGTCTGCATGGGTTTCCTCCGGGTGCTCCGGTTTCCTCCCACAGTCCAAAGATGTGCGGGTTAGGTTGATTGGCTATGCTAAATTGACCTTAGTTTCAGGGGGGATTAACAAACACTCACCACCCTCTGAGCATAAAAGCTGCCCCTCTGGGCCCTTTTGTATCTCTCCCCTCTGACCTTAAACCTACGCCCTCTAGTTTTAGGCTTCCCTACATTTGGGAAAAGATGTTGACTATTTTTGGTGGGAATAATGTAGGGAGGAGCTACACGATAAATGGAAGAACCATAAAGGGTGTAGAGACGCAGAGGGACCTGGGGGTGCAAGTCCACAGATCTTTGAAGGTGACGTCACAGGTGGAGAAGGTGGTGAAGAAGGCATATGGCATGCTTGCCTTTATAGGACGGGGCATAGAGTATAAGAGTTGGGGTCTGATGTTGCAGATGTATAGAACGTTGGTTCGGCCGCATTTGGAATACTGCGTCCAGTTCTGGTCGCCACACTACCAGAAGGACGTGGAGGCTTTGGAGAGAGTACAGAGGAGGTTTACCAGGATGTTGCCTGGTATGGAGGGGCTTGGTATGAGGAGAGATTGGGGAAACTGGGGTTGTTCTCCTTGGAAAGACGGAGGATGAGGGGAGACTTAATAGAGGTGTATAAAATTATGAAAGGCATAGATAGGGTGAACGGTGGGAAGCTTTTCCTCGGGTCGGTGGTGACGTTCACGAGGGGTCATAGGTTCAAGGTGAAGGGGGGGAGGTTTAACACAGATATCAGAAGGACATATTTCACACAGAGGGTCGTGGGGGCCTGGAATGTGTTGCCGGGCAAGGTGGTGGAGGCGGACACACTGGGAACGTTTAAGACTTATCTAGACAGCTATATGAACGGAGTGGGAATGGAGGGATACAAAAGAGTGGTCTAGTCTGGACCAGGGAGCGGCGCGGGCTAATTGTTCCTTGTTTCTCGTTTCAAGGCTTCATTCTATGATCATCTTGCTGGTGCCAGTACAGAGCGAGACTGCGGATAGTTGGGAACCTGTCTCGGGGACAGGGAATTCATATGGTGTACGTGGAAGTGGAAATGACTAGGGTTGGGAAGCATTTTCCGATCAGGGCCATTGTGATCTCCTGGACTCGTTTCGATCGCCTCAGGGGGTCGGAGAGGAATTTCCCAGATTTTTTTCCCCCATATTGGCCCTGGGGTTTTTCACTCTGGGTTTTCGCCTCTCCCTGGAGATCACATGGTCTGGAATGGGGGGGTGGGGGTGAGTTAATAGGTTGTAATGAACAAAGCATCGTAGCTGTGAGGGACAGCTCGGTGGATAGGATATTGTTATGTAGATAGGCTGGAAAATTGGGCGGGAATCCTGGATTCAGGATTCAATCCTGGACCGGGGAGCGGCGCGGGCTTGGAGGGCCGAAGGGCCTGTTCCTGTGCTGTATTGTTCTTTGTTGTTGTTGTACCTTATCTGTGACCCTCATTATTTTACAAACCTAAATTAATAGACCTAGGTTAATCGGAGGGGTCATGGGGATAGGATGGGATTGTTGTCGGTGAAGACTTGATGGGCCGAAATGGCCTCCTTCTGTACTTTAGGGATTCTATGGTTCTATGAACAGTAAGCAACTCGCAGGGTTAACAGTGTCTCATGATGCAGAGTGCTGCACATTTACTTCTCAACAAGGGCCTTCCTTTTCTCAGGCTGAAGGAGTTTCATGCTGGCTCACTCTAACCAGCTCTCATTTCATCTCATCAATGATGAACACATTTCCGCTACAAATTTTAGCCAGTGCCTTACAATTGAGACAGGAAGCAGCCAATTTACAAAAAAGACACAACAAGCACTTAAGACTTTGTCAGCAGGAAGCACGGATTACTCAAACCTCCCATTAACCAACGGGATTACAAACACATTGCAGGGACTGCACCCTCAATTATTTGGAGACTTGACATCCATGTGAGGCGGCCCTTCTCCTCCTCCTCCTCCTCCCCTGTAAGGAAAGGCAAAAAATTGGGGGAAAGAAATGTGCAACATCAAAACATGGGCAGAAAACGTGGTTCACAAGTTCTTCCAGAAGAAGATCAAAGGTGAAATGTTTCACCCGTAAAGTGAAATGCCGCACAGGAAAAAGGAAAAAGGAAAAAAGTCTCCAGTGAAGTCACTGAACTTTCCAGGAAAGCTTTTTAAAAAAACTTCATATGTGCCTTAACACTGCGGCACCGTGCAGAGTTTGACTAACAGACAAACCACAACAACGGCTGGTGTCGAAAGTGAAAATGTTGTTCGCGCTCGCTTGAGGCTGTGGCAATTTATTAGGGCACTCCGAATGGGAGTTTCATTCTGTAGCTTGACTGTGCTACAACTAGCCATGATTTAACTGAGGAAACTAACTGTGAATTGTGAATGAAGAGAAGAGAATAATGCAAGAACACTGACGGAGAGTACTGGCACGCCAATTCGCAAGATAGGCACCAGAGAAAAGTTATTTCTGACCCATTCAGGATATCGTATGCCTCTCGATGGACCAAAGGGCTTCTTTCTCTGCTATAAAGCTCTGTGTCGCTAGGACCCTCCTCCACCAACCTTCTCACTCACCAACTTTTACAGATGCACCATAGAAAACATTCTTTCTGGTTGTACCACTGCTTGGTATGGCTCCTGCTCTGCCCAAGACCGCAAGGAACTACAAAAGGTCGTGAATGTAGCCCAATCCATCATGCAAACCAGCCTCCCATCCATTGACTCTGTCTACGCTTCCCGCTGCCTTGGCAAAGCAGCCAGCATAATTAAGGATCCCTCGCACCCCAGACATTCTCTCTTCCACCTTCGGGAAAAAGATACAAAAGTCTGAGGTCACGTACCAACCGACTCAAGAACAACTTCTTCCCTGCTGCTGTCAGGCTTTTGAATGGACTTACCTCGCATTAAGTTGATCTTTCTCTACACCCTAGCTATGACTGTAATACTACATTCTGCACGCTCTCATTTCCTTCTCTATGAACGGTATGCTTTGTCTGTATAGCGCGCAAGAAACAATACTTTTCACAGCAAGTTAATACATCTGACAATAATAAATCAAATCAAATCAAATCAATCCATCCCAGGTCTCTTCCATTCTTGGTGTGAACAAAACATCCTGAAGAATGGTTCCAGGGGTGAGAAACTTCAGTCATAAGGATAGAGTAGAGAGGTTGGGACTGTTCTCCTTGGAGAGAAGAAGGCTAAGAGGAAATTTGACAGAGATGTACACAATGATGAGGGTGCTGATCAAAGTGGATAGGTAGAAACTGTTTAAGAGACATCTGGATGGGTACATGAATAGGGAGGGAATAGAGGGATATGGCCCGAGTACGGGTAGAAGTTTTTTTTTAAGTTAAGGCATCATGATCAGCACACGCCTGGAGGGCTGATGGGCCCTGTTCATGTGCTGTACGTTTCTTTGTTCTTGCTTGTTCCCACTCGTAAAAGGATCAAGAATGAAAGGGACACAGATTTTAAATGATTTGCAAAAGAAGAAAATGCGATGCGAGAGAAAACATTTTCACACGGCGAGGGGTTGGGGTCTGGAATGCACTGCCTGGAAAAGTGGGTGGAGGCAGGTTCAGTTGAAGCATTCAGGAGGGCATCAGATAATCATTTGAATAGAATCAACGTGCAGGAGTATGGGGAAAAGGCAGTGAAATGGCACTAAGTCATGACGCTCATTTGAAGAGCCTGTGCAGACATGATGGGCCAAATAGCCTCCCTCTGTACCCTAATAATTCTGTGATCTGGCCTCTCGATGGGCCTATGTTTTTCTTTTCGTTGGAGCCTGTGGCTCTTGTCCATCCATCACTTGACGAAGCGTTTTAGATTTAACATTTACTATCCTACATGCCTCGAGAAATAACTCCCTTAATCCACTTCCTTTCACGGCTGAGTAACTTCGAATTCCCCCAGCCTTTCCAGGCAACTTATTGTTGGACGATCTCTTAAAAGAATGCAACACAGGTCAGGTCATGAACTGAAAGGTTGAAGCTAAAACCATTTATACGAGGCACATGAAACCCAAGGTTCTATCTCAGCCTTCCGCCTGAACAACTCAAAGACCAGGGAAGAACTTCATGGCCAGTTCTGTGGCTGACCAGTCACCCTTGATCCAATACCCAAATAACTTGGCATCCCTCTTGATTGTACATTGACCTACTGGCAACACCTCTGGAACACAGAAGCGAAGGTCGAAAGATGAGCGTGAATCTCGTATGGAAAACTAGTGGGCACCACCTGAGACAGGCGGCACGGCACGGTAGCCCAGTGGTTAGCACTGCTGCTTCACAGCTCCAGGGACCTGAGTTCGATTCCCGGCTTGGGTCACTGTCTGTGTGGAGTTTGCACATTCTCCTCGTGTCTGCGTGGGTTTCCTCTGGGTGCTCCGGTTTCCTCCCACAGTCCAAAGATGTGCGGGTTAGGTTGATTGGCCGTGCTAAAATTGCCCCTTAGTGTCGTGAGATGGGTAGGTTAGAGGGATTAGCGGGTAAATGTGGAGGGATGTGGAGGTGGGGCCTGGGTGGGATTGTGGTCGGTGTAGACTCGATGGGCTGAATGGCCTCTTTCTACACTGTAGGGTTTCTATGATTTCTATGACAGCAGAGCCAACATTGTTTCATCCACCCTGGCCTACCTATTGTGGTTTGCCAGTTAGTCGAACTCTGCATGGTGCTGCAGGTATGAGGTTTTTTTTTTAAAGCTGTCCTGGAAAGTTCCCTGACTGCACTGGAGACGGCATCTTTTTCCCCACGGCATTTTACTTTACGGGTGAAACATTTCACCTTTGATCTTCTGGAAGAACTTGTGAACCATGTTTTCGGCCCATTTTTGGCGTTGTACATTTCTTTCCCCAATTTTTTTTGTCTTTCCTTACTGGGGAACGGAAGGAAATGGAGAACCCCCTCACATGGATGTCAAGTCTCCAGATAATTGAGGGTGCAGTCCCTGCAATGCGTTTGTAATCCCGTTGATTAGAGTCAGAGATTTACAGCATGGAAACAGGCCCTTTGGCCCAACTTG
Organism: Mustelus asterias; assembly: GCF_964213995.1. Classification (NCBI taxonomy): domain Eukaryota; kingdom Metazoa; phylum Chordata; class Chondrichthyes; order Carcharhiniformes; family Triakidae; genus Mustelus; species Mustelus asterias. Next base: position 30,749,048 of record NC_135827.1, read on the forward strand.
TCCACGCCACCCAGTTGTTACCACTAAGCTAGTCCCAATTGCCCGTGTTTGGCCCATATCCCTCTATACCCATGCAGCTGTCTAAATGCTTTTTAAAAGACAAAATTGTACCCGCCTCTACTACGACCTCTGGCAGCTCGTTCCAGACGCTCACCACCCTGTGGGAGTGAAAAAATTGCCCCTCTGGACCATTTTGTATCTCTCCCCTCTCACCTTAAACCTGTGCCCTCTGGTTTCAGACTGCCCTACCTTTGGGAAAAAATGTTGACTATCTACCTGATCCATGCCCCTCATTATTTTATAGACCTAAGTTAATAGACTTAGATTAATGGGAGGTTTGAAAATGCTGATGCTCAGCTTGGCTCAGGTCCCACCAGACAAAAATGGGAGATCTCCACCGCTGGACTATTTCTGGGACATTGACACAAATGAAGCTCAAGTGACTTCCTCCTGCTAGTACACCCTGAATCCCCTGACATCAGCAGGCTCCTCAACACCACCGGCTGACAGCCAAAGTCCTCCCACTGACACTTGACCTTAAAAGACAATGCGTGCACCCATTGGAAACCCTTTAGTCTCCTACTGGAACACACTACACATCCTGCAAACAGACAATGGCGCCACTTCTCCTGGGTGACTGCAATCCACAATCTGGGAACGTACGCGATCTGTGAAGTGCCAAGGTTTCAACCTTCCACGGAAAATCTGAGCAATTCTCAACCGCTTGAGGCCGGGCTCGGGACGATGTGGCCACCCGCTCCACAACTGGAACACGAGGAACAGCTCAAACTTTTGACCATAGCCATCCAAGCCAGACCATCGCCATCCCAGCCAGACCATCACCCACATACCAAGTTTCTGCCAGAGATCTCCATTCCTGGTGGCATTACAACTATTCACCCTGCGTTTGCGGATGCAGTTGAATGGGTTGTTAATCTTGGCATCAAACTATAACTGCTTCCCCAGCCACACAAATATTTTTTATTGAAATCTCAAAATCTTGGGAGTGTCACACTTTTGATGTATGACAGGCTCAGAAGATGTGTTTGTTTTAAGTAGAAATTTTGGAAACCACGGGCTAAGGTGTAAATTCTCAGATTGCTGCTCCCAGAGTGTAATTCATGTCAATGTGACAATACAGCACCTGGAGGAAACCCATGCAATCATGGGGAGAACGTGCAGACTTCGCACAGACAGTGACCCAAGCCAGGAATGGAAGCTGTTCTTGAGTTGGTTGGTACATAATCTCAGACTGCTGTATCTTTTTCCCGATGGAAGAAGGTGCAAGATAAGATAATATGTCTTGGATGCGTGGGGTCCTTGATTATGCTGGTTGCTCATCACTGTCTGTGTGGAGTCTGCATGTTAGAACATAGAACAGTACAGCACAGAACAGACCCTTCAGCCTACGATGTTGTGCCGAGCTTTATCTGAAACCAAGATCAAGCTATCCCACTCCCTATCATCCTGGTGTGCTCCATGTGCCTATCCAATAACCGCTTAAATGTTCCTAAAGTGTCTGACTCCACTATCACTGCAGGCAGTCCATTCCACACCCCAACCACTCTCTGCGTAAAGAACCTACCTCTGATATCCTTCCTATATCTCCCACCATCAACCCTATAGTTATGCCCCCTTGTAATAGCTCCATCCACCCGAGGAAATAGTCTTTGAACGTTCACTCTATCTATCCCCTTCATCATTTTATACACCTCTATTAAGTCTCCCCTCAGCCTCCTCCGCTCCAGAGAGAACAGCCCTAGCTCCCTCAACCTTTCCTCATAAGACCTACCCTCCAAACCAGGCAGCATCCTGGTAAATCTCCTCTGCACTCTTTCCAGCGCTTCCACATCCTTCTTATAGTGAGGTGACCAGAACTGCACACAATATTCCAAACGTGGTCTCACCAAGGTCCTGTACAGTTGCAGCATAACCCCACGGCTCTTAAACTCCAACCCCCTGTTAATAAAAGCTAACACACTATAGGCCGCCTTCACAGCTCTATCCACTTGAGTGGCAACCTTTAGAGATCTGTGGATATGGACCCCAAGATCTCTCTGTTCCTCCACAGTCTTCAGAACCCTACCTTTGACCCTGTAATCCGCACTTAAATTAGTCCTACCAAAATGAATCACCTCACATTTATCAGGGTTAAACTTCATTTGCCATTTTTCAGCCCAGCTTTGCATCCTATCTAGGTCTCTTTGCAGCCTACAACAGCCCTCCACCTCATCCACTACTCCACCAATCTTGGTGTCATCAGCAAATTTACTGATCCACCCTTCAGCCCCCTCCTCTAAGTCATTAATAAAAATCACAAATAGCAGGGGACCAAGCACTGATCCCTGTGGCACTCCGCTAGCAACCTGCCTCCAGTCCGAAAATTTTCCATCCACCACCACCCTCTGTCTTCGATCAGATAGCCAGTTACCTATCCAATCGGCCAACTTTCCCTCTATCCCACACCTCCTTACTTTCATCATAAGCCGACCATGGGGGACCTTATCAAACGCCTTACTAAAATCCATGTATATGACATCAACTGCCCTACCTTCATCAACACACTTAGTTACCTCCTCAAAAAATTCTATCAAATTTGTGAGGCATGACTTGCCCTTCACAAATCCGTGCTGACTATCCCGGATTAATCCGCATCTTTCTAATTGGTCGTAAATCCCATCCCGAAGGACCTTTTCCATCAATTTACCAACCACCGAAGTAAGACTAACCGGTCTATAATTACCAGGGTCATTTCTATTCCCTTTCTTAAACAGAGGAACAACATTTGCCATTCTCCAGTCCTCTGGCACCATCCCCGTGGACAGTGAGGACCCAAAGATCAAAGCCAAAGGCTCTGCAATCTCATCCCTTGCCTCCCAAAGAATCCTAGGATATATTTCATCAGGCCCAGGGGACTTATCGACCTTCAGTTTATTCAAAACTGCCAGTACACCCTCCCTCCGAACAACTATTTCCTCCAGCCTATTAGCCTGTAACACCTTCTCTTCCTCAAAAACATGGCCCCTCTCCTTGGTGAACACTGAAGAAAAGTATTCATTCATCACCTCGCCTATCTCTACTGACTCCATACACAAGTTCCCACTACTGTCCTTGACCGGCCCTAACCTCACCCTGGTCATTCTTTTATTCCTCACATAAGAGTAAGAGTGTTCTCCCCATGTCTACGTGGGTTTCCTCCGGGTGCTCCGGTTTCCTCCCACAGTCGAAAGACGTGCTGGTTAGGTGCATTGGCTGTGCTAAATTCTCCCTCAGTGTACCCGAACAGGCACCGGAGTGTGGCGACTTGGGGATTTTCACAGTAACTTCATTGCAGTGTTAACGTAAGCCTACTTGTGACACTAATAAATAAACTTTACTTTCAAGTATGTACAAGTTTCTACAGAGAATTGAGAGATATGGTGAGAAGACGGATTCAAAGCAATAAAGATGGTGAGTATGTTCAGCTGATGGTCATTTCCTCATTAGTTCTATAACTAATTAACATCCTACTGAAGATACAAAGGAACACAAAAAAAATGACCAGAGGCTGCACCGTGGTTAGCACTGCTGCCTCACAGCGCCAGGGATCTGGGTTCGATTCCCGGCTTGGGTCACTGTCTGTGCGGAGTTTGCACGTTCTCCCCGTGTCTGCGTGGGTTTCCTCCGGGCGCTTCGGTTTCCTCCCACAGTCGAAAGATGTGCGGGTTAGGGTGCATTGACCCGGAATGTGGGGACTGGGGGAATTTCACAGTAACTTTGTTGCGGTGTTAATGTAAGCCTTACTTGTGACTAATAAATAAACTTTAACTTTACTTTGTGTAAAATGGAGAGGGGAAACCGACCCAGACCTCTCTTATCCATGTGCTTATGATACCACCACCCACCAACCAACCCCCCACCCCCGAAGCACTCATCACAAATTTCAACGCACTCAATTTCGACAAGGGTAATCGGTATGTTTTGGGCACAACTTTGAGAGCCAGCACTTACACCCTGCTCCACCCAGCCCCACAGAGAAAATTCCAACCCAACAATTATTTTAAAACTAAAAATCAGCGCCTTGTAGCTGCTCATTATAATGATTCATAGAGGAATATGTTCTGGGATCTGTAATTTTAATACGTTCTTTAAGCCCCACGTAAACTGTCCAAACAAGCTCTCATGTTGCTATACATCTTTTTACTGTTATATTAACGCTGACATTTTTATTTGCAGTGCGTTTTGTGAACTAAGCTTCAATTGAAGAAGAAATAATACCTTATAAAACAATTCACAGCAACATTTACAGAAAAAAAATACTTGGCATAATGAAGTAGTGTTTATAATATTCCAAGAACACAATAGCCAGTGGGCTGATAAAAGCAGCCATAAAACTACTTAAATGTTGATTTAAAACAGATAGTCAACTCTTTTACATTCTTACTAGAATCCTACGTGGAAAAGGGGAGAGGATTTTTTATTGCACTATAATAGAATTTTAGTGTGTTATCTAAAGCACAAGTTCCAAACCTAAAAACCATTGGTGTTGAGGTATAAGAGGTGATCAGGTTTCTACACACCCCAGTGTCCCAAGAGTGATCAATTTGGAAACCCCAAGAAATTTAAATATTTTTCAGTTGACAATAAACTGTTGGGGTAGAGTGGCAACTAAAGCAAAGGACAGAGTCAGTGTGAATCTAAACTTTGGTATTTTGTGTCTTTATTTGCCAGGGCTCACAGAATCCCTACAGTGCAGAAGGAGGCCATTCGACCTGTCAAGTCTGCACCAACTCTCTTAAAGAGCATCTTACTGAGTTCCAAACCCTGTAAGCCCACATATTTACCCCATTAATCCCCCTAGCCCAGACATCTTGGGACACTAAGGGGCAATATAGCACAGCCAATCCACCTAACCTGCACATCTTTGGAGTGTGGGAGGAAACCCACGCAGACACGGGGAGAACGTGCAACCTCCACACAGACAGTCACCCGAGGCTGGAATTGAACCTGGATCCCTGGCAGTGTGCGAGACAGCAGTGCTAACCACCGTGCCGCCCATACTGTTGACAATTTTTTCTTTTGCTATGTACGAATAATAAACATTTCCTGCCGTGAACACACAGGTTCCCTTTGGGTTGCTGACACCATTTTCTAAAAGCTGTGACAGGAGAACCTCTGGAGTCCACTCTGTCCCATATGGACGAGTGCCAAGGAAGTTACATTCGCTTTCAATGCATTCTTTTGGAGCGTGTTCCCATTCACAGGAGTCCCTGTAGTGTGTTACAGTCCAAAGGCAGTCCTAAGCAGCATAATGCCTATCGTAAGGGGCGTTGAGGACCCATTCCCCCATTTGCAGGGGGTCCCTTCAACTGCAAAGGGTCACACTCACAAAAGGAATACAGGTGAAATCACTGACTTAAGGAGATGGATCTCAGTACAGCTCTCCTGCCCTCTCTACTTGTGATAGGGTTGGTGTTCAGGCTCCACAGTGGAATGGGGAAATCTGGAAACACATGACTTGGTGTTTACATCTGTGAAACCAGTTCCTTAACCTGATGACACATTTCCAGACCCACATTCTAGTAGGTATATGGGGCCATCAGGGAAAAGAGATCTGTAGCATGGAACGGAGCCAGTGACATTCACCTCCTTCACCTGCCGAGATATAAAAACACCTCAGGCACTCCTGCCAAACAGGTGACAAGATGAGCTAGTTTTAACTGGGATCTCATCATGCCTGAGTCTGTCCAAGCCTTGAGCCAGTGAGGTCTTGGCACCATAAATTGCAGTATATTTTTATATTTGTATATATGGAGAGTACAGTTTGTTATCTCTTTCATTGTTTCCAATCAAACCGGACACAATGGGTGAGATTTTATGGCCTTGCTTGTCCCGAAACCGTAAAATCCCACCCAAGGTCAACTGACCTTTCCATGGTCAGCCCCTCACCTGCTCCAATTCCTGGGGTGGGCGGGACAGCGAAATTCCGACCAGTGTGTTAATTTCAAAACCCAGATTACTGAACACTATGATATGTTGTTCATTTCCGATTTGATCAGGGAAACAGAATCTTAAAGCACAGAAGGAGGCCATTCGGTCCATTGTGCCTCGCTGGCTCTTTGAAAGTGCTGTCCAAATTGTTCCACACCCCCGCTCTTCTCCCCACAGCCCTGCAATTAAACTCACTAGATCAAGTACAAAAAGGCTTCTCTGTCGCTGTGAAAAATTAATTTTTCCGTTCATGCCAACCCACGTCTTTCCCAGACCATGAAGGCATCAAGCCAGCCGGCATGTAGCCTGGTGACACAGCCATTCTGCAAACTACTGGAAGGTGTCAGGAACATGATTCCGGGAAATTCATGTCCCAAATTGATGCAGCGTTGTGAGGAGGGCTATACCTAGCCATTGCTCAGTGCTTCTCACAAGTGTTTGGAGTCAGGAATATAATATGGGCAGAATGGTAGAGGTGCACAACCAACCTAACAGCACCACACATGTTAGGTATTGAAGGTAATGTCAGGGAAATCTGTCAGGAAATGCCAAGAAATTGGAATATTTTTCTGTTGGTAATATTCTTGGCATTTTTTTAAACTGTTGGGGTATGGGAGTGGTAATTAAAGCAAAGGACAGAGTCAGTGTGAATCTAAACTGTGGTTTGATATGGTAATAAGTCTAGCAGGAGTTCAAACAGATATTTACACAAGGTAATTTAGTAAGGATGTTTACAGAACAGGAGCAGATTTGAATGGATTGTCGTGACTGAAAGGAAACAATATCCAAGCTGTGAAAAAGGTGTCCTAGGTGAAGTGTGAATAGAGTGAGTTTACTTTTCTTTTATATTCTAGAAGCTAAAGTAAAGAGATGGAATCAATTAGTTCTGGGAGTGAGAATTTCTAAAAAAGAGACTGGGTGAGACAATGGAGAGATCAAAGGGAAAGAACGTATTTAAGGGGATACTGAAACCTATGAAGGAGCTGTTTTAGGTTTCAGCAGACAGCAGTGATTACTGGTCAAACTCCCAGCCAGAACAAAGTCAGATCTAAAAAAAAACCAACTACTGGTAACCACAGAGGGCACCCCAACAGAAATTAAACACACTGGTCCAAACTCTACCACCACGCCCGCCATGGAATCGGAGCAGGTGAGGGTCCGAAAACGCAAATCACCGTTGATCTTGGGTGGGAATTTCCGGTCTCGCCCGAGCGAAGATGTAAAATCCCGCCCAATGTGTGGCAAAAGTTGCTGGAGTTTTATGGATCTTAAAATCTATAAGGTGTTGCTGAACAGACGGTGATGGTTGGGTCCGAAGGTAGTTAAACTAAGATTGTTTGGAACGGGATTTAAAGTATTGGTACTACGTGAAGCCATTAATTTTTAAGTGTGATTCTATTTTATTTTATTGTTTTTTTTTCCTCTGGTTCTAAGAAACATTTACTTCACTGCAAAATCACCACAAGTGGTTAGGGACTTCATTTCTGGATTTCAAAACCTTTCTTTATGCTACACAAATTGCAAAAAAGTTAAACGCAAGGGAAGTTGCTTCAATAAATAAAAGCAAATTACTGCAGATGCTGGAATCTGAAACCAAAAGAGAAAATGCTGGAAAATCTCAGCAGGTCTGGCAACACCTTTAAGGAGAGAAACAGTGGGCGTCACGGCGGTTAGCACTGCTGCTTCACAGCTCCAGGGTCTCGGGTTCGATTCCCGGCTTGGGTCACTGTCTGTGTAGAGTTTGCACGTTCTCCCCGTGTCTGCGTGGGTTTCCTCCGGGTGCTCCGGTTTCCTCCAACAGTCCAAAGATGTGCAGGTTAGGGTGATTAGCTAAATTGCCCCTTAGTGTCCTGGGATGTGTAGGTTAGAGGGATTAGCGGGGTAAACATGTGGGGTGACAGGGATAGGGCCTGGGTGGGATTGTTGTTGGTGTAGACTCAATGGGCCGAATGGCCTCCTTCTGCGCTGTAGGGTTTCTATGATTCTATGAAAAGGGCTGACATTGAATCCAGTTGACCCTTTGTCAAAGCTTTGAGCTCTTTTCTCCCCTTACAGATGCTGCCAGACCTGCTGAGATTTTCCAGCATTTTCTCTTTTGGGAGCTGTTTCAAGTTTCTCTTCTGGGATTTGAACAGCTTGGCATTTAACATCAGCCGTGCAATAGCCTCGTTTGCGGGGTGGGGGTAATTAGCTGTGGTCCACAAAGGACTATAGGTTAGAGAGATTAGAGAGATTAAATGCTCAAGACAATTAGAGAAATATCTCCTCAGAGGCTGGTGTCCCTTCATTTACAAACTCAATTCCACTCCTCAGAGCACTTTAGGTAGAAAGTCAGAATCCGAAGTTCCAGAGGACCTGACACTCCCATATTTATATACAGGTGAGGCTCCCTGATTGGGCAGGCAATTATTGCCTCAATCAGGAGCTCATACTCCAAGGGGTCAATCTCATGGACCTCACTGAAGTTATTACACTTGGTTTGTTAGCTTGAGAGACACCACTCTGCATATAGTGTTGGACAAGGCAAAAAGGCATTACTCCATGAACTACCACAGCCGGTATGAGAATAGAACTCTCATCATAACTATGCTGAATAACAGTTTGCATTTCTATAGCACTTTTAACATTGTAGAATATCATAAGGCTCTCCACATACGTCCTTGGCACTCGCTCCAGGAACTTTCTGCTCCTCCAATGTCTCAGTTTGTTAGTGCACTGCATTGGATGAAACTGAGCAACAAGGGCGGCACGGTAGCACAGTGGTTAGCACTGCTGCTTCACAGCTCCAGGGTCCCGGGTTCGATTCCCGGCTTGGGTCACTGTCTGTGTGGAGTTTGCACATTCTCCTCGTGTCTGCGTGGGTTTCCTCCGGGTGCTCCGGTTTCCTCCCACAGTCCAAAGATGTGCAGGTTAGGTTGATTGGCCAGGTTAAAAAATTGCCCCTTAGAGTCCTGGGTTGTGTAGGTTAGAGGGATTAGCGGGTAAAATATGTGGGGGTAGGGCCTGGGTGGGATTGTGGTCGGTGCAGACTCGATGGGCCGAATGGCCTCCTTCTGCACTGTAGGGTTTCTATGATTTCTATGATGAAGTTGTTCAGAATAGAATAGTTAATGACACCGGCATCTCCACATCATTAGTTAATGAGGCTGGGGGAAAAGTTGACTTGGACTCCCACTGCTGTCCTGTGGGCATCCCTCAACCGAGTTCACTTTGGGAGATCGAGTGAGGGCGAAAGTGAAGCTCGACTGTAATGCTGTCCATGGACAAACAGTCCAATACTGTTCATCTTCAAGGTGAGGGAATTTTCACAGTACTTGTGACACTAATAAATAAAACTTCAAACTTAAACATGAAGAATGGTCACTTGAATGATGAGAACTGCTTCTCTTGAATAACATTGAACATAAAATCACTGCCTACTCAACAGTAACATTTTTGGAAGGACAGTTTCAACATTCCAGAAATTGGAGGATAAACAACGCAAGGAGATTAAGTTGAGGGAGGTTTGACAGAAGTGTACAACATTATGACAGGTCTTGATAAGGGTAGACAAGGAAAATCTGTTTCCCATTAGCCGATAGTACAAGACTTGGGGAGACAGATTTAAGGACTTGGGCAAGAGATGCAGAGGGAATGTGAGGAAGAGCTTTGTTTTTAAACACAGCGAGTAGTAATTGCCCGAAACTTGCCTCTCACAAGGGTGGTAGAAGCAGAGACGATTTGTGGTTTCAAAAGTAAACTGGATGGACACTTGTAAGGAATAATCTTGTAGGGCTGCAGGGATAGAGCAGGGGAATGTGCCTGACTGGATTTCTCCAGAGAGAGTTGTCGCAGACTCAAATGGGCTGAATGGCCTCAGTCTGTGCCGTGAATGACTCTAAATGATCGGAGGAAGGAACAATGAGAGTTCCAGGGTGGGAGAACCCCGCTCAAATTGATATGTAGACAGGGTCAAGCAAGACAAGTGATAGAGCAGCAGGGCTGAACTTTACCTCTCAGTTCTGGGCTGGAATGAATCATCAAGCCAATTTTCCTCTGGCGGCAGGGCAACTGGATGACACTGCAGTTCTGGAGCAACATGAATAATCTAAGAGAACCCGTGGCAACGGAGCACAGACTGAGTACGCGTTTCAAGCTAAACTCAAATGTTAACAGTATTCACTGGGAGGTACATGAATATGCTACACATTCACGATGCTAAAAATATTTAGACTGCCCTTGACAATAGGCATCAGTGGTCTCTTATTGTCAACGGTGGTTGAGTTAAGACGTCTACCGTTCCACATTTTGCAACAAATGCCACAATCCAACAACCGTCTGATGTGATAATTACCAACATTTGTGGGTGCTGTCAACAATAGCAAAGAAGAAAGAAGAAACTGAAGTGGCAGAGACAGGAACACTCGTTGAAACAGCTAAGAGGATGTCAAATGTGCCCGAGATGGTAGCAGGAAGAGTGGCTGCAGAGTTTGGAGAAAGAGCCATTGACATCACATTGCCCTGTTGATAATTTAAACGTTTGCTGCACAATGAGATAATTCTGGACTGTTTGCTTTTTGATTCACTCTTTCATGAAAAAAGCAAACATTCATAAATACCCCAACACAGGGCACATTGTGTAGGCTTCAATACGCTGATTATTGGCACTCCCCATTGTCTGCAAGAACTTTTATGGGAATTGGGATTCATTTCTGCATCAACCGGTTAGAAGTCAATTAAATGTTTTTGTAGGAACTTTTCAGACAGTATGTTCTGATTCTGATAAAATAAAGTAACTGCTTTCCAAATTATTAGCACGTTTACTATATATACCCCTGACAGACGATGCTTCACTCCAGAGTAGAAATTCATCAAATTGCTTCACTCCTCCCAAACCAGCATCGCTACCAAAAGCGACAGCAGCCAAACTGCTGCCCGTCTCTCTACTTCAAAGCCCCAATTCCTTACAGGCCCAAAGTGGAGCCTCAAAAACAGCCCCCCCCCCCAACCAATACGATGGAAAAAGCAGCATTCCCTCACTAGTGTGTTGTACAAATCGGATTAGACCATGTCCTGGGGTGGGGCTTAAAAGTCCATAACCATGCGTGGTACCGACTGAATGGCCCAAGCGGTGAAGGTCGAGGATTTCCTCCGGTGAGCTCCAAAAAATATATTACCGGAGTTTGCAGTGATAAACATGGGTGACCTACTGGCACTGCCAGATAAACACCCGAATGTCCATCCTTATATAAAAAGGAGACATGTTTGGTGAGATCACATGAATCGGTTAAATTTTATTCTGCAAATCCCACTTGCATAGATATGAAAATCACGTCCCAATATTTTCCAGTGGCAGTCAAACACCAATAGCACTTGAACATAAAAGCCCCTTAAGTGGCAACAAAAAATACTGGCAGCAGGTGGCCTTCTGGCTGAAGCATTAATAAGCAGCAGTGTGGAGTGATACTATTCCTCTACGACTAACTGATCTCAGCTTGAAGGAGGCCTCTCGACAGGAGAACGGGTCTTTTTCAAAAGTCTCTGATCAGGCAGTTGAAGAGTGAGTGATAGCAGGCAAAACAGGAAATGATACCCTTTCAGTAAATGAAGCTACATACCGCACAGGGTTCATTACACAACCCTGTTGTTACGTGTAATCTTGTGATCTGGCGGCTCCACATCACAATCCAATTTGCTTAACAAATCAGTGCAAAGTGGAGGAACATAATGCAGGGCCGTCTCTGAAGCTTGACGGCGACAAACTGTAGTGGCAATCCCACCTCAAAGCTCTGGATTGTTGTACTCTTACAACCTGGGCAGCACCCCAGGTGGCACGGTAGCACAGTGGTTAGCACTGCTGCTTCACAGCTCCAGGGTCCCGAGTTCGATTCCCGGCTTGGGTCACTGTCTGTGTGGAGTTTGCACATTCTCCTCGTGTTTGCGTGGGTTTCCTCCGGGTGCTCCGGTTTCCTCCCACAGTCCAAAGATGTGCGGGTTAGGTTGATTGGCCAGGTTAAAATTGCCCCTGAGATGCGTAGGTTAGAGGGATTAGCGGGTAAATATGTGGGGGTAGGGCCTGGGTGGGATTGTGGTCGGTGCAGACTCGATGGGCCGAATGGCCTCCTTCTGCACTGTAGGGTTTCTATGATTTCTTCACCGTGGTTAGCACTGCTGCCTCACAGCACCATGGGGACCCAGGTACAATTTCCGGCTTGGGTCACTGTCCGTGTGGAGTTTGTACCTTCTCCCCATGTCTGCGTGGCTTTCCTCCGGGTGCCCCGGTTTCCTCTCTCTGTCCAAAGATGTGCGGGTTAGGTGGATTGGCCTCACCAAATTCTCCCTCAGTGTACCCGAACAGGCGCCGGAGTGTGGCGACTTGGGGATTTTCACAGTAACTTCATTGCAGTGTTAATGCAAGCCTACTTGTGACTGTCTGTGTGGAGTCTGCATGTTCTCCCCATGTCTGCGTGGGTTTCCTCCCATAGTCCGAAAGATGTGCTGGTTAGATGCATTGGACATGCTAAGTTCTCCCTCAGTGTACCCAAAGAGGCGACTGGGGGGAATTTTCACAACAATTTTATTGCAGTGTTAATGTAAGCCTACTTGTGACACTAATAAATAAACTTAATCTGCTTTGCCGCAAAAGCAGATGGCAGAGGCTCCCTGAAGATTTAAGTGGTGCGTTTCTCACTGTTCCATGGAATAGGAAGGAATGAGTCTCCATTTAGAAGAGGGGCGATTAATAAGCCAGAGTTTTGACCAAGTCAACTGACTCTGTCACAACCCCTCCATACACGTTGAGCAAAGCATTACAAGAATGTGTGGGGGCATTCGCCCACAAATGGCCTCCTTATGCTCAACCCCAGCATCTTTATAAATACACAAGTTGGTGGATTTATACGAAGGGAATGAGTGTCACATCAGCAATAAGTTGCTTGCTGTCATTTAACGAGCTACAGAAGAGATTTTTTTTAAAAGGACAGCAGGGGGTTCTAATTGGCAGCTCAATCTCAAGGCAAACGGGCACATTTATTTTGATTATGGTCTATCACAGTCAATCTGTCAGCTCCTGAAGTGTAAAAACTACACCTACCGCCCCACTGCAATGTGCCTGTCGCAATCTGCACATGCACACCCAGGAGCGGTCTCTGGACAATGATCACAACCAATTACTGCCCCCCCCCGCCCCGTTAGCCAAGACACCACTCAATTCCTTTCCCTCTTAAGCAGAAAGACGTTAATCTATGTGCATAAAAGGGTATTTAGTACTATTTTCAAGAGGGGAGTAGTATCAAGCAACAGGCAAAGCAGAGAAAAGTCTACATTTAAGAACATAAGAACTAGGAGCAAGAGTAAGCAATTCAGCCCCCCCCCCCCCCCCCCCACTCCTTTCTAGGTGTAACACCAAAGAGGCTAGATTCCTTTTACGGGGCCAGGCTTTCTGCTCTTGCCTTCACCCGAATAATGTGGCCGCTGCTGCCCTTGGCCTGTGGCTCATGTCCTCTTCCCAACATAGCCCAGTCCATCACGCAAACCAGCCTCCCATCCATTGACTCTGTCTAAACTTCCTGCTGCCTCGGGGAAAAGCAGCCAGCATAATCAAGGACCCCACGCATCCCAGACATTCTCTCTTCCACCTTCTCCCATTGGGAAAAAGATACAAAAGCAGAGAGTGGTTGGGGTGTGGAATGGACTGCCTGCAGTGATAGTGGAGTCAGACACTTTAGGAACATTTAAGCGGTTATTGGATAGGCACATGGAGCACACCAGGATGATAGGGAGTGGGATAGCTTGATCTTGGTTTCAGATAAAGCTCGGCACAACATCGTGGGCCGAAGGGCCTGTTCTGTGCTGTACTGTTCTATGTTCTATGTTCTAAAAGTCTGAGGTCACGTACCAACCGACTCAAGAACAGCTTCTTCCCTGCTGCCATCAGACTTTTGAATGGACCTACCATAGAACCATATTATTAAGCTGATCTTTTTCTACACCCTAGCTATGACTGTAACACTACATTCTGCATCCTCTCTTTTCTTTCTCCCCTAACGGTACGCTTTGTCTGTATAGCGCGCAAGAAACAATACTTTTCACTGTATCCCAATACATGTGACAATAATTAATCAAATCAGAAATATTGACCAAGGCTGCCTGATGTTGCAGTGGCAAGCGAGGGTGCGCACTTAACACTTGGCTGTGGTACAATAGTAAGGACTGGCCATCAAAACGTGCAGGCCTCCCACTGACACAAACCAGATAACCATTTTAATAGTTAAAATTTACTTCCATGCACTTCGACTGTGTCATGGGCGGTTGCGTCAGAGATGTAATGATGTAACACTAATACAAGTATGGGGGTCACGGTGGCACAATGGTTAACACTGCTGCTTCTCAGCCCACCAGGGACCTGGATTCGATTCTCAGTTTGTGTCACTGTCTGTGTGGAGTTGGCAAGTTCTCTGCCTGTCTGCGTGGGCTTCTTCCGGGTGCTCCGGTTTCCTCCCACTGTCCAAAGATGTGCGGGTTAGGTGGATTGGCCATGCAAAATTGCCCCTTAGTGTCAGGGGGGCCAGCTAGGGTAAATGCATGGGATTATGGGGATGGGGGATTGTGGTTGGTGCAGACTCGATGAGCCGAATGGCCTTCTTCTAGAACATAGAACATAGAAAAGCTACAGCACAAACAGGCCCTTCGGCCCACAAGTTGCTTACCTTCTAGGCTCATCTATAACCCTCTATCTTACTAACCTCCATGAACCTATCCAAAAGTCTCTTAAAAGACTCAATCGAATCCGTTTCCACCACCACTACCGGCAGCCGATTCCATGCACCCACCACCCTCTGAGTGAAAAACTTACCCCTAACATCTCCTCTATACCTACTCCCCAGCACCCTAAACCTGTGACCTTTCGTGACAACCATTTCAGCCCTGGGTAAAAGCCTCTGGGAATCCACTCTATCAATATCTCTCAACATCTTATACACCTCTATCAGGTCACCTCTCCTCCTTCGCCTCTCCAAGGAGAATAGACCTAGCTCTCTCAACCTATCCTCATGAGGCATACCACTTAATCCCAGCAACATCCTCGTAAATCTCCTCTGCACCTGTTCTATGGCTTCCACATCCTTTCTGTAATGAGGTGACCAGAACTGGGCACAGTACTCCAGGTGGGGTCTGACCAGGGTCCTATACAGCTGCAGCATTATCTCCCGATTTCTAAACTCAATTCCTCTATTGATGAAGGCCAGTATTCCATACGCCTTCTTAACCACAGCCTCTTCCTGCGATGCCGCTTTGAACGTTCTATGAACCCGGACCCCAAGATCCCTCTGTTCTTCCACACTGCCAAGCGTCTTACCCTTAATATTATATTCTTCCATCCTATTCGACCTGCCAAAATGAACCACCACACTTGTCTGGGTTGAAGTCCATCTGCCACTTCTCCGCCCAGTCTTGCATCTTATCTATGTC
Organism: Mustelus asterias; assembly: GCF_964213995.1. Lineage (NCBI taxonomy): Eukaryota > Metazoa > Chordata > Chondrichthyes > Carcharhiniformes > Triakidae > Mustelus > Mustelus asterias. The sequence continues at coordinate 30,764,465 of NC_135827.1, forward strand.
TCATTGCAACTGCTGACATCCTTCTACACTATCCACAACACCTCCAACCTTTGTGTCATCAGCAAACTTGCCAACCTATCCTTCCACTTCCTCATCCAGGTCATTTATAAAGATCACAAAGAGCAAGGGTCCCAGAACAGATCCCTGGGGCACCCCACTGGTGACCGACCTCCACTCTGAAAAAGACCCATCTACAACCACTCTTTGCCTTCTGTGGGCAAGCCAGTTCTGAATCCACAAAGCAATGTCCCCTTGTATCCCATGCCCCTTCACTTTCTCCATAAGCCTTGCTTATGGGCACCTTATCAAACGCCTTACTGAAATCCATATAAACCACATCTACCGCTCTTCCCCCATCTAAGTGTCTAGTCACATCTTCAAAAAACTCAATCAGACTCGTAAAGCATGATCTGCCTCGGACAAAGCCGTGCTGGCTACTTCTGATCATACTATTCCTTTCCAAATGTTCATAAATCCTGCCTCTCAGGATCTTCTCCATCAACTTACCTACCACTGAGGTTAGACTCACCGGTTTATAATTTCCTGGGCTATCTCTTCTCCCTTTCTTGAATCACGGAACCACATCCGCCATCCTCCAATCCTCCGGAACCTCTCCCGTCTCCATTGACGACGCAAAGATCATAGCCAGAGGATCAGCAATCTCTTCCCTCGCCTCCCACAGTAACCTGGGGTACATCCCATCCAGTCCCGGCGATTTATCTAACTTGATGCTTTTCAACAGCCCCAACACATCCTCTTTCCTAATGTCCACATGCTCAATCTTCTCAGTCCACTGCAAATCTGCATTGCAACTACCAAGATCCTTTTCCACTGTGAATACTGAAGCAAAGTATTCACTGAGTACCTCTGCTATTTCAACCGGTTCAATAGAGACTTTCCTACTGTCACATTCTGCACTGCAGGATTCTATGATTCTTACAGGCCTCAAGCAAAAAACACAGGACCAGCACAAGGTCAAAGAGAAGGATTTCATGTGGATTCAGTTTAAATAAAGTGTTGCTCTGGGACTTATCACAATCCAGCCTTCGAGACAGATCTTTAGTGCATAAACTAATGTCTTAATAATACAAAATTTCCAGCTTTTCAGTAAAGCATTTTTAAAAAATTATGGTTGAAAATTAAACATTTTATTTAAGAAGCCTGAAACACAAGATGATTGGGCCCTTTGCACCTTCTCTCCTTGACACACTTAAACTCCTGACGGAGAACAAACTTGAATTTACATGATGTCTTGTCATGTCTTCTGGGCATCTCCGTGTCCTTCACAAACTGTGCAGTTGTCGCTGTTATGTGGGCACACACAGCAGCCATTTTTGCACTTAGGTGTCTTACTAAAAGTCAGTCAGTTGAATGACTAGAAACAGTGTTGTTGGCAGCAACTGATGGAGGAAGTGGCACGGTACACTGGTAGGACTCTGTCCTTCTTCAAACAATGAGGCGGGATCTTTAGTGACAACCTGACAGGGAACTTTCTTGGCACCCCTGTCTGAAAACCAGCACCTCTGACAATGCAGCATTTCTTCGGTACAACAAAGCGTTGGCCTGAACTACGTTTCCCAAGACCTACAGTGAGGTTTGAACCCATGACCTTCTGACTCAACACAGTGAAGGGAGCTGACAACTGAACCAAAGTGACACTTAAAGAGGCTAATAACCACAGGTTAAACCTCCAGAAACAAAAGACACTGGAACTATTCCCTGACTACTGTGAATGGAAGTTCTGGTATGATCACAACATCACAACTTGCTTTGCTGGGCATCTCATCATTTTCCAACTACTCCTGATATTTCTGATACACGGTAAGAAGTCTCACAACACCAGGTTAAAGTTGGACTTTAACCTGGTGTTGTGAGACTTCTTACCGTGTTCACCCCAGTCCAACGCCGGCTTCTCCACATCATTTCTGATACCAAGCAGGATGCCTCTTCAGGCCATTAAACAAAATGTTTCTCAAAGTAAGGACTGCCGCTTCTAATTTCGTGAACTTGTTTCAAGCTAAACATCTGTGCCAGGTGTTTTCATGCTCACGGAGCAGTGCGGATTTGTTCGACAGATGTGGCAGGCAGACGGTGCTGGAAATTGATAACAAAAAACCAGGGTGAAAAAACACTTACCGAAGATCTCTCCATTTTTGGCATACTCAGTCACAAGATACAGCATGTTTTGGGTCTCCATCACCTGTTAGCACAAGAGAGGCAGGAAGTCATATATAACAGTCACAACACATCTCGAAACTATTGAGATTCTTACAAAAGACATCTATTGGTGTTGGGGACCTGAACAATCCTGGAAATACACAATACGCAAAACACTGAAATCAAGGGTTTATCACTTAGACCTTCAATCTTTATCCCACAAAAATGTTTTGTTTAAGAGCCAACAGCAATAGTTATGAGATTATCCTGCAACACTTAAAGTTTATTTATTAGTCATAAGTAAGGCTTACATTAACACTACAAATGAAGTTACTGTGAAATTCCCCTAGTCGCCACACTCCAGCGCCTGTTCGGGTCAATGCGCCTAAGCAGCACGTCTTTCAGACAGTGGGAGGAAACCGGAGCACCTGGAGGAAACCCATGCAGATACGGGGAGAATGTGCAAACTCCACACAGACAGTGACCCGAGGCTGGAATTGGACCTGGGTCCCTGGTGCTGTGAGGCAGCAGTGCTAACCACCGTGCCACCGTGCCATCCACGAGGGAGGCTTTGACGGAGGAAAGCACAAAACTATGATTCAGCCCATTTTTTCATTTGGAGGTTCAGGCTCCACATTGAACTCCTAATGTTGCCACTACTCAGAAAATTCTGTTCAACTTTTATTGGTTTTTGCGCTACACTGGGCAATTTTTACACTTTGTTGGCGAGGCCCTTTCAGTGCGGAATGAGGGACGCAAACTATCAGTCCAAGTTCCAAACTCCATCCGCTACTTGAACCTCCCATATTATTCAACCCTGATGCAGCAAGGTGAAAGACTCGGTTTTGAACTCGAGCCAAGTGTCCCCCGTCATCTTAAAAAATAAGTCATTCATAATCAGCACGCCTCGGGATATCCCCTGCAATGTGATGAATCATTCAGGTCAGCAGCCGACTTTCAGTCATTTGGAAACCAGCCAACAGGAATGCGTGAAGGAGTCCTGCGATATTGACATAAGGTGGCGTACACAATGGTGACAGGTTTGAGATGGGGACGTTATAGGCCGCGTCACAATAAAATGCTGCTTCCTCACAAAAGGTAGGAAGCAGCTCTTCCATCAGGATTGCAAGCTCACAACCCACACTCAAGATGAATCATAGAAACATAGAAGATAGGAGCAGGAGGAGGCGATTTGGCCCTTCGAGCCTGTTCCGCCATTCATCACGATCATGGCTGATTATCCAAATCAATAGCCTAATCCTATGCTTTCTCCCCATAACCTTTGATCCCATTCGCCCCAAGTGCAATATCAAGCCGCCTCTTGAATACATTCAATGTTTTGGCATCAAACTACTTCCTGTGGTAATAAATTCCACAAGCTCACCACTCTTTGGGTGAAGAAATGTCTTCTCATCTCCGTCCTAAATGGTCTACCCCAAATTCTCAGACTGTGACCCCTGGTTCTGGACTCCCCCACCATTGGGAACATCCTCCCTGCATCTACCTTGTCTAGTCCTATTAGAATTTTATAAGTCTCTATGCAATCCTCCCTCATTCTTCTGTACGAGGATCAGTTAGTGCATGCTGAGCTTGGGACAGCGCATTCTCTAACTGATTCTCCCGCTCCGTCAGACAATGAGAAAGCAGGACTTCAAATCCTTTCATATTGCTGCCGCTCTCTTTATCCAGGCTGATATGGCCTTTCATGTTAAACCCTCAATTAAACCTGTACACCATGTGTACATCTTCCAATATCCTATTGCAGGACCAATATCCATCAGGCCAAACGGCACAGTCCTGGCGCAGCACCTCTTGGAGTGCCCAACCCACAAGCTGTGAAATTCTACATCACAACATGGAGGCAGTAACACTCAACTTCTGCAGGGTCAGAAAACTGGCAGTGATGGAGCAGCCACCCATTCAACACCTTGCTCCAATTATCCCATCTGCTGAAATCGACGTGAAGCAAAATCCATCCTAGTGTACAACAGGTGACTGATCCACCACCTTCTGTTTTAATTCAGTAACACCCACCACCAGTTAAAGACATGCGACTGGGATGGTGAAAGCGATGGTGCAGTATGACACACTGATCTTTCGTCATGCCAAATGACATCTGGATTAACAGAGTGAACATTCTCTTCGCTGCTTCCATGTGGTCCAATGTGAATAGGACCTTTTGAACCCTAAATTATGTATGGAAAACTATATTCCCCACAACCCCTTCACTATTCAACACTTTTTGGGAATGTTACCCAGACAAAGCCAAAGGATAGTTAGAGTGAGAAATAGAAAGAATGGGTCAACAAGGAGTGAACATCTGGGTTCGAGGGTGGAGCAGCATAGGGACAGCATTGATCTGCACCTAGCTGCACTAGAGCGCTTGGTACGGCGTACCTAAAATAGGAAATGTTCCATTCTTAAGCACCAGCATCACTGAGCTTGCCAAGTATAAATAAATACCTGTCGGTATTTTTAAGTAGCGAAAATAATTATTTCACATCTTCAGGCACTTAAAAAAGATCCACAGTTACACTCTAATTCCACACAGTTACAGCACGTGATGTTAAAACCTGTTGGACTTTAACCTGGTGTTGTTAAACTTCTTACTGTGTTTACCCCAGTCCAACGCCGGCATCTCCACATTATAAACCTGGCCATACTTGACCATTGCACAGAGATTGCCAACCGCAGACCTGGGGTAGGAATTTTCCTCTCCCGCCCACCACGGGAATCGTAGTGGGCGGGACAGAAAATTTGGCGGACCACGAAAAGGTCCGTTGACCTCGGGCGGGAATTTCTGGTCTTGGGACGAGTGCGGCTAGTAAATCCTGCCCCTAATTTCCAGGATATTACCTTGAACAACCTGGGGAAAAAATAACCGAGGATTTTTTTTTAAAGAAGAGGATACTTTCCTTTAAACAATTTTATGAATTAGTTATAAAAAAGTTGGCGATAAGAAAAAATATTATTTGATTGACAACCGATTATTTCCAATTGGCATAGGATAGCAATGAGTCACAAATTTGGATGTGTTGGTTGACACTGGTAGCAGTGAGAGGGAATGTTCAGTAGAAGGCAAGTGATGGGAGCTCAAGTTCCACATCAAACCAGAGTTAGCTACCGTGCCCTTGCTTGTTTCAGCCAAAATCAAGAACAATGGGGACTGCAGGTTGTCAACCTGAAGAGGGGACAAATTGAAGGGAAAGGGAAGGGATGTAGCAAGAGCAGCCAAGGGAAGAAGCAGATCTTCTCACCCTTGGACGGACAGCGGCCCGAGAAGATCACAGTGAGAAGGAAAGACGACGACAGATTTATTCATTTCTCCTCCCAACCCAAATTTTTTTTTAAAAGTTCTTCTCCAGCTTGGTTTCCCCCAAACCCCAGAAAATGCCCTCTCTCACAAGACAAAGACAAGGTTGTCTGAAGTTAGCCCATGAAGCGACAGCCAAATTTTCACTACACCCAATCTTCTTGCCCCCTGAGCAATCATTCAGACTCTTTTTGGAGATCCATTGCCCTGTGTCGGTGCCTTCTACTTGGTTTGAGATTAAACATCTTGGCCAATGGAAAATAAAAGCTAACAGTACATAACAGGCTGCTGCTCCACTATGAATCCATGTCACGCTGCTGCCAAGTCCAATTCCGCCCAACAAACGTCTAAATCGAGTTATTAAAAGATCCACAACAAGAGTTTTTAAGTGTTTGGCACAGAGTCAAGTCTTTGTTGTATCCTAAACAGCCAGAATGTGGGAGTGGGGAAATGTTTATTCATGACAATGACAGCTGGGCAGTCAGAAAAACTGGTTGGTACCATGACTGGCAAGCAGCATGAAACAGTATCACATTGCCAGCCACGTAAACTAAAATCACACAACATTACAGCACAGGAGGCGGCCATTCAGCCCATCAAGCCTCTTTTAAAGAGCTACACAATTAGTGGAACGAGGCGACTTCTTGCAAGATGTGCCCAGCACACCTTCGAATTCTATCTTTTACACTCGTTCTATGCTTCTAAAACTTCATTCTAACTCTTTTAAACTCTCTAACAATGATGTTTCTCTACACCCTGCTATGACTGTTAAGACTACATTCTGCCCTCTCTCCTTTCCTTCTCTATGAACGGTATGCTTTGTCTGTATAGCACGCAAGAAACAATACTTTTCACTGTATACTAATACACATGACAATATTTATCAAATATCAAATCTTACTCTTGGTACTGCCATCACGACATCACCTACCCAAGAACTGTAATGCTGTTTTTCTCCGCTTTATAAATATCCAATTACCTTTCTGTATCTGCTTCCATCACCCTTTCAGGCAGTGCATTCCAGATCATTGCAGCATGCCGTGTGATCCCCTTGAGTTCTTTTACCAATTTATCTTAAATCTGTGTCCTGTTGTCACTCTGCCAGCGGGTTCAACATTTTTTATAAATACATCCCCTCTCTCTGTTAAATCTTCACTTACCTTTCCCACTCCAAGGAGAACAATTCTCCACCTCCTTCATCCCCAGTATCATTTTGAAAAATCTCCTCCACCCCCCTCCAAAGTCTTGATATTCTTCCCAAAGTGTGGCATCCAAAATTGGATGCAATATTCTAGCGAGTGCTGAATCAGTATTTTGTAAAGAGTAACCTCCTTGCTTTTGTACCCTGTGCCTCGATTCATATAGATCCGGTTTGTTTTTAAGAATAGCTGTTATCAACAGGTCTTGCCACCTACAACAATTGGTCCATGCGACTATATGCATAGACAGAGATAGATAGGTTCTTGATTAATATGGGGATCAGGGGTTATGGCGAAATGGCAGGAGAATGGGGATGAGAAAAAAGATCAGCCATGATTGAGTGGCAGAGCAAACTCGATGGGCTGAGTGGCCTAATTCTGCTCCGATGTCCTGCAATCCCCGCCTCCCCCCCAACTTTAAAATTAAACCATTTAGTTTCAATTGTCTCTCCTCACTTTTCCCACCAAAAATGCATCAGGTCACACTTTTCTACATTAAATTTTACCCGTCACTTTCTACCTATTTCACTAGTTTGTGTACTATCATTCACCCGGTTTACTACATTTCCAAATGTCATGCCAACTGCAAACTACACTCAAGCCCATGTTACTAATATCTATCAAAAGAAATGCAGCGGTCCGAATGTCAATCCCTAGGCAACACCACCAGATAGTTCCTTCCAGTCTGAAGAACAAGCATTTTCACCACTGCTCTCTGCCTTTTAGCAAATTTCTTAACTACACTACCACTTTGTTTTAATTCTGTGCTTTGGTTTTGCTCACAAGTCTATTATGTGGCCTGTCATAGACTAAACCATCAGAAACAAGCAGTTCACTCCCACTTCCAGGGCGACTGAGTCAGCACTAGTCACTAAACACAGACATAAATAACATATAAATTTAAACACATGTTACGTTTGTTGGAGGCTACAAAGAATGTGAACGTCAGCTTAAAATATATTTTGTTTTTTCTGTCTGGATGTGAATCACTTCATTTTACCCCCAGCTCCTCCTCCAGCTTGCAATGTTCACACTCCGTCAGGGACCTCCAGTGATACCCTATTCTCAACGCTGGCTTGTTGTCTAATAGTTACTCGAACTTAGGCAATATCAGTCTGGTGGAGATGGCTCTGCAGCAAAGCCAGGAAGACGATGGTGCTCTTGGTTTGCTCCGTACATTCCTACCGTCCTTTCCAGCTGAGCAACGCTGGGCAGTGATCGGGAACGAGGGCCTTGGATACCTTGTCAACTGTTCCACCTCACGCCAGCTAATTTCAGATGCAGTGAAGGTCAAGCCTGGGGTACATATCACAACTAATGTCCTTTAGGAAAGGAAATCTGCCATCCTTACCTGACTCCAGAGCCACAGCAATGTGGTTGACTCTCAACTGCCCTTGGGCAACTGGGGATGGGCAATAAATGCTGGTCAGCCAGTGACACCCATGTCCCACGACTGAATTTTTATAAAAGGCCAATGTGTAATGATGTTATTCAGGTGGTTACGACATGCTCCATAGTCACCAACCTCCCTATCGTTCATTACATCAGTTTTCAGATTTATTTTGGACTGTAATGCAGGGAGTTTGTAACGAGGGATGCGAGGGTTGGAATGACCTTTAAGTTAGTTATTTACACTGATAGTGTGCCAAGGGAGTATGACATATAGGATTCTCAGGGGACTTGACAGAGTAGTTGCTGAGAGGTTTCTTCTTGTGGAAGAGTCGAGGACCAGAGGCCATAATCTCAAAGTAAGGGGTCTCCCATTTAAGACAGAGATGAGGAGGAATTTCTTCTCTTGGAGGGTAGTGAATCTATGGAATTCTTTACCACAGAGGGCTGTAGAGGCTGGCTCATTAAGTATGTTCAAGGCTGAGATAGACAGATTTTTAATCAGTAAGGGAATCAAGGTTATGGGGATATGGTGGGAAAGTGGAGTTGAGGATTATCGCATCAGATCAGAAATGATCTCACTGAACGGCAAAGCAGACTTGATGAGCCAAATAGCCTACTTCTGCTCCTATGTCTTATGGGAGTGGAAATATTGAATATTCAGTGACTGCAAATGGAAGAGATACACCCACAATCCAACCCCTACACAACTCAAGTCCGCAACCAGTACAACTGAGAAACTTTAATTTTCAAGGTAAGAACTTATTTTCTAAAATGCAAATTAGTTTTATTTCTCTCTTCCCCCTTCCCCAAGCTAGTGATAAAAGCTGGAATATAATTTTTAAGAAAAGAGGGTGCAAGTTAGAAAATCCTTCCAGAGAGCCTCATTCTGTCACAGGATCTGGTGGAGAACTGACCGTGGATATCATCAGCACAGATGCTGCCTGTGTGGGTTGCGGGTGCAATGAAAGACCAATATGGAGAGGAGCTCCCATCCCACAATAGTGGTGGCCTGGCTGATTTTTTGGCTTTTATTAAATGGAATTCATTCAAAAATGGCCGAGAGCGCATCTTGCTGAGGTGTCCTCAATTTCACAGAATCATAGAAACCCTACAGTGCAGAAGGAGGCCATTCGGCCCATCGAGTCTGCACCGACCACAATCCCACCCAGGCCCTACCCCCATATCCCTACATATTTACCCGCTAATCCCTCTAACCTACACATCTCAGGACACTAAGGGGCAATTTTAGCATGGCCAATCAACCTAACCCGCACATCTTTGGACTGTGGGAGGAAACCCACGCAGACACGAGGAGAATGTGCAAACTCCACACAGGCAGTGACCCAAGCCGGGAATCGAACCCAGGTCCCTGGAGCTGTGAAGCAGCAGTGCTAACCCACTGTGCTGCCATGCCGCCCGAATTTCTTTTTATTCATTTGTGGGACATGGCATCGCTGGCTGGCCAGCATTTGCTGCCTATCCTTAGCTGCCCTTGAACGGAGTGGCTTGCTAGGCTATTTCGGAGGGCAGTTGAGAGTCAACACATTGCTGTGGCTCTGGAGTCATATGTAGGCCGGACAAGGTAAGGGCGGCAGATTTCCTTCCCTAAAGGGCATTAGTGAACCAGATCGGTTTTTCCGACAATCAACAATGGTCTCATGGTCATCAGTAGATTCTTAATTCCAGATTTTTCTTATTGAATTCAAATTCCACCAGCTGCCGTGGCGGGATTCGAACCCGGGTCCCCAGAACATTAGCTGAGTTTCTGGATTAATAGTCTAGCGATAATACCACTCGGTCATCGCCTCTCCAAATTACTTACCTTGTACTGCAGCTGGATGCTTCTCTGAAATTGGAAGGCCTCCATGAAGCTTATCTGCTGTCCTTGATTGGACAGGAACCCTGTCTCCATGCTGACTAAGGACTTGCCCACCTGCAACTTGACTCAGATTTCCCACTGTGGGTGGGTTTCTCAGCCAAAAGCAAACCCAGCTCCTGTTTCCCACCTCATTGGTGAAAACTCAGCCCCAAACGTTTGATTTCTTAAGAATGTTGGACAGCCAGCAAATAAAATGCTCAACTGCTGTCACTCCAAATATCCAAAGTGTTACCTCTTTGCAGATACTTGTCTGCATTCAGGTGCAGGATGGCAGCGTGAATCTCTTCCAAACCAGGTCCAGCACAGCCAAGAGCAGCTGGAAACCACAGTTCCCCTTATTCGGCCCCTGGCTTAACAAGGCACATTATTAGACTTACCCCGGGTTCCGGAAAAAAAATTCAAACCTTTCAAAGAAGTGTTACTCCGAACCTAACTGCATTCTGGCACAGTTAACCCACCAGCGGCCTCAGCATTTGCTACAGGGAAATAAACACACGGAGACAGAGTGGTTAGCGCTGCTGCCTCACAGAGCGCCAGGGACCTGGGTTCAATTCCCAGCTTGGGTCACTGTCTGTGGGGAGTCTGCACGTTCTGCCCGGGTCTGTGTGGGTTTCCTCCGGGTGCTCCGGTTTCCTCCCACAGTCCGAAAGACGTGCTGGTTAGGGTGCATTGGCCATGCGAAATTCTCCCTCAGAGTATCCCGAACAGGCGCCGGAGCGTGGCGACTCGGGGATTTTCACACTAACTTCATTGCAGTGTTAATGCAAGCCTACTTGTGAAACTAATAGCTAAACACTGGAAAATGCACCAGAAATCAACCGGACTGGGACACCTGGGTGCAGATTTATGCTTTATCGGAGCTGTAGGGTTTTGGAGTCTGAGGCAATTGGAACTCGAGCTTAAAGCCACAAAGCAGTAGGTTCTCTATCTTTGAACACATGTATATATTTTTGTTAGTATTTCCACATCAGTGCTGGTGATGTGCCCGGTCAGTTCTCCACCAGATTCTGTGACAGAATCTCTGCACCAAAGTCCAGGGGTCGGACAGCCAATTATTTGTCCCCGTGAGGATAACAGCCAGGGACTCGGATCGAGCTGCGAGTAAAGTGAAACAGGTGTTCCCAAGTTCCCAGCTGGGATAACCAGTTCCCTTTGATCAAAAAACTTGTTGCCGCAAGTGGAGTTTCCAATTACATCTTAATTTAATCCCTCTGCACTTCAGTGGCTCAAACGTGACCGTCAAACCTGGCAGGTGGATAGAAATAATTACACACATACACGTGCTCTCTTTCTCTCTTCAAATCAAGTCTCTCTTCTCCACTTTGTTCCCATTTCCAATCTGCTCCTCTTTTCTCAGTCAAAAGTCTTTCCTACTCAATCTCCCTCTGAAGACTAGAAGACTCTGGCTGATGCTCACAAGCTAAAGCTGAGAGAGCAAATATATGTTGCTATGGATGGAGGTTGGTGGCAGCAAGCGAGGGAGAAAGAAGATGATCTTTACAGGGGTTGTCGTCAAAGGGGCTTATTTATTTCTTTCAAGCTGGTGCCCACTGTTGAGAAATGTTGGTGCTGTGCAATGGAATGTGAAGGCCTCAATTTCATGCTGATCTCTGGGACTGTACTAAATTTTTAATGCCACACTGGGGAAGGTGATTCTTATGCAACCAACTGCCAGAAAATGGGGAAGCAGAACAAGCCAAAAGACTAACATTTAAAGTCACACCCACTGGTTGCTTGTAGCTCACCCCATAAAATTGTTGAGTGGGCCTCAAAACTGGCGGCCAGTCTTTCTGCTTGAAGCAGCTATGTGGAGGGTTGCCAACTCTGGAGGTTTCATCGCATGACCTTCTGCCTCGAGGTGCCCCATCCCCCGCACTCTTGCTATTGGTAGCCCAACAATAGCAGGCAACAGAAGCACTGGCGCAGTGGTATTGTCAATACACTAGCAACTCAGGGTAACGCCCTGGGGACCTGGATTCGAATCCCACTGCAGCAAGTGATGAACTCAATTAGAAAGTCTGCTGATGACCCTAAAAATATTGTAGAGCAGCACAGTGGTTAGCACTGCTGTGACTGCATGGACTTCCTCTGGGTGCTCCGGTTTCCTCCCACAGTCCAAAGATGTGTAGGTTAGGTGGACTGGTCATGCTAAATTGGCCCTTAGTGTCAGGGGATTAGCAGGGTAACTACATGAGGTTATGGGATATGGCCTGAGTGGGATTGTCGTCAGTGCAGGCTCGATGGGCCAAATGGCCTCCTCCTGTCGTGTCAGGATTCTATGATTCATTGCAGATTAAAGCTTCATCGAAGTAGTGGGGTTTTGGAGTCCGAGGCAATTGGAACTCTAGTTTAAAGCCACAAAGCAAGAGGTCTCTATCTTTGAACGCATGTATATATTTTTGTTAGTATTTCCTTTGCCTTGTACCCACTGTGCCTTGAACCTAGAGTCCAACACATGTGCTGGTTAGGTGCATTGGCCATGCTAAATTTTCCCTCAGTGTACAGGCGCCGGAGTGTGGCGAGACCTGACCACTGATTCTTTCACTGCTGTAATTGGGAGTTCAATTGCTTTATCTGGCACCTGCCCAATTCCTCCGCTCCTCTCCCCTCCCCCCACCCACGATGAAAAATAGAGCAATGATTTAATGTTGTTGTAACTACCCTTTCCTCTAACCCCTGTTCTCCCCCCACCAGTGGAGCCAGAGCCTTCAGTGGCCATCTACTCCAGAACTCTCTTGCCGAAAAGGCGGCGAAAACAGAATCTTTGAACATCTTTAAGGCAGGGGCAGATACATTCTTGGTAAGCAAGGCGGTGATAGGCTATCAGGATGCAGATTCGAGATATCTTTCAGATCAGTCATTATCTTATTAAATGGCAGAGCAGGCTCAAAGGGCTGAATGGCCTACTCCTGCTCCTTGTTTGGATGCCCCATGCATCACAAAGTGAACGGGCGGCACGGTGGCACAGTGGTTAGCACTGCTGCCTCACAGCGCCAGGGACCCGGTTTCGATTCCCAGCTTGGGTCACTGTCTATGTGGAGTTTGCACGTTCTCCCCATGTCTGCATGGGTTTCTTCCCACAGTCTGAAAGGCGTGCTGGTTAGGTGCATTGACCCGAACAGGCGACTAAAGGAATTTCACAGTAACTTCATTGCAGTGTTAATGTAAGCCTTACTTGTGACTAATAAATAAAACTTTACTTTAAAAGAAATAAGTTCTGCAAAGAGTTTATACAACCCAATGTACAACTCAACAGCGTAACCTGCCCCTTTTAAAACAATCTGCTGAGGCAGAGGTGACTAATGCACTAGTTCTCATGGCGTTTGCCATTTGCTGTTTAGTTCCCAGTTGGTTCAAACCTGCCAAAACAAGGCGATGTCTTGCAGTCTAGTCAAGATCCCAGTAATTGGGAATCCACACAAAATAACCACCAGAACGACAAACAAAGGATTAAGAAGCGTCATGTTTAATAACTTGATTATAGGAATCCAATGATTTTAGTCTGTAACTGGGCTGAAATACGATTGAAAGATTAGGCATTTAAGGTTGCGTGCTTGAATAAGCTCTTTTATTTTATCAATTGGTACTTTATATCTGGAGGAAACATCATTGAAATGGATGTGCAGCAAGTCAGAACAACATGTCTGCCAAACAAAAATATCCTAAACGAGATCAGCACGGAGCAAAAACTTGGTGGCGCTGAGTGGAGACAAAAGCCAATAAAGTCAAACCCAGCCTAATAAATGTCTGGTTCACCCTCTGCTACGTGTTGTATCAGCTTGGAGAAAATCCCTCATCATCCAGAGAGGAGGATATCAGTGGTGCTAAGTGATTGAGCGCATGCTGGAGACCACCAGAGTGTGTTAAACTTATGATAGACATAGAACAGTACAGCACAGAACAGGCCCTTCGGCCCACGGTGTTGTGCTGAGCTTTATCTGAAACCAAGATCAAGCTATCCCACTCCCTATCATCCTGGTGTGCTCCAACTGCCTATCCAATAACCGCTTAAATGTTCCTAAAGTGTCTGACTCCACTATCACTGCAGGCAGTCCATTCCACACCCCAACCACTCTCTGCGTAAAGAACCTACCTCTGATATCCTTCCTGTATCTCCCACCATCAACCCTATAGTTATGCCCCCTTGTCCACCGCCCATCCACACGAGGAAATAGTCTCTGAACGTTCACTCTATCTATCCCCTTCATCATTTTATAAACCTCTATTAAGTCTCCCCTCAGCCTCCTCCGCTCCAGAGAGAACAGCCCTAGCTCCCTCAACCTTTCCTCATAAGACCTACCCTCCAAACCAGGCAGCATCCTAAATCTCCTCTGCACTCTTTCCAGCGCTTCCACATCCTTCTTATAGTCAGGTGACCAGAACTGCACACAATATTCCAAATGTGGTCTCACCAAGGTCCTGTACAGTTGCAGCATAACCCCACGGCTCTTAAACTCCAACCCCCTGTTAATAAAAGCTAACACACTATAGGCCGCCTTCACAGCTCTATCCACTTGAGTGGCAACTTTTAGAGATCTGTGGATATGGACCCCAAGATCTCTCTGTTCCTCCACATTCTTCAGAACCCTACCTTTGACCCTGTAATCCACATTTAAATTTGTCCTACCAAAATTAATCACCTCACATTTATCAGGGTTAAACTCCATTTGCCATTTTTCAGCCCAGCTTTGCATCCTATCTATGTCTCTTTGCAGCCAACAACAGCCCTCCACCTCATCCACTACTCCACCAATCTTGGTGTCATCAGCAAATTTACTGATCCACCCTTCAGCCCCCTCCTCCAAGTCATTAATAAAAATCACAAAGAGCAGAGGACCAAGCACTGATCCCTGTGGCACTCCGCTAGCAACCTGCCTCCAATCCGAAAATTTTCCATCCACCACCACCCTCTGTCTTCGATCAGACAGCCAGTCACCTATCCAATCGGCCAACTTTCCCTCTATCCCACACCTCCTCACTTTCATCATAAGCCGACCATGGGGGACCTTATCAAACGCCTTACTAAAATCCATGTATATGACATCAACTGCCCTACCTTCATCAACACACTTAGTTACCTCCTCAAAAAATTCTATCAAATTTGTGAGGCACGACTCGCCCTTCACGAATCCGTGCTGACTATCCCGGATTAATCCGCATCTTTCTAAATGGTCGTAAATCCCATCCCTAAGGATCTTTTCCATCAATTTACCAACCACCGAAGTAAGACTAACCGGTCTATAATTATCAGGGTCATTTCTATTCCCTTTCTTAAACAGAGGAACAACATTCGCCATTCTCCAGTCCTCTGGCACTATCCCCGTGGACAGCGAGGACCCAAAGATCAAAGCCAAAGGCTCTGCAATCTCATCCCTTGCCTCCCAAAGAATCCTAGGATACATTTCATCATGTAGGAACCTCAGTCCAAAAGCTTGATACCCACGGTTTATGCCATCATATTTTTTCCTTTCTTAAATGGATTGGTTCCGTCTTTCATGCTCAATCAAAATTCCATTGCGTTAAGATTACCTTTTGCAGACTTTAGCACTCCTTACCAGTTGGCTAATTTTAGGTCACTCTTCCTGACTCACTGTCCAACTCAAGTATGCAACATGGGGCGGCATGGTGGCACAGTGGTTAGCACTGCTGCCTCACAGCGCAAGGGACCCGGATTCAATTCCGGCCTTGGGTGACTGTCTGTGTGGAGTTTGCACGTTCTCCCAGTGTTTCCCCAGGGTGCTCCGCTTTCCTCCCACAGTCCAAAGATGTGCAAGTTAGGTTGATTGGCCACGCTTGCCCCTAAGTGTCAGGGGAATTAGAAGGGCAGGCGCGTGGGGGTTATAGGGATGGGGGTTGGGTGAGATTGTCATCGGTGCAGGCTCGATGGGCCGAATGGCTACGATTCTATGGCCACCATAAATGTGCAGACTCACTGCAAATTAAGCTAGTGCAAGATCAATGAAAGAAACATCAAACAGCCCCTCAACGATGCTGAAAAGACCACGTTCTCAATGAAAGAGAGTTTGATAAACCTTCTGCTGTTTACTTTTGTGCGCGCCTTGGGAAAAGGTTGTGGTAGACATTTGTGAGATTGTTAAGATGGTAACGCAAGATGATTGGTGGGAAAGTATTCTGTGATTAGTTCTAAAAACTAAACATGGATCATTGTGAAGTGTTTTAAACTGTCTCAACTTTCCAAGAGCCAATTGAAAAGGTCCCGACAATTTGTTTTCTTCTACAGCCACATGTGAAGTGTTCTATATATAAGATATTTACTATATTAATGCAAGTTAACGAAGGCAATGTTCTAAATCAAGTTGACTGCATAGGAATTATTCACATCAATGAGCAATGTGTTTGGCTTTCCTCTCAAGAGATTGACAGATACTCTTACAATGACAATATCCACAGAGGGCGAGATATTTATCAGTGTTTAACAGCATCAATACATGACATAATGATGTAATTCATATTATTGTTTCCACTTGTGGGAGAGTCTAGGACCAGATGCATAATCTCAGGGTAAAGTGTTGCCCATTTAAGACAAAGATGAGGAGGAATTTCTTCGCTCAGAGGGAAGTGAATTTGTGGAATTCTTTACCTCAGAGGGCCGTAGAGACTGGGTCATTAAGTATGTTCAAGGCTGAGATAGACAGATTTTTAATCAATAAAGGCTTCAAGGGTTATGGGGGTATGAGGCAGGGAAGTGGAGTTGAGAATTATCATCTCAGATCGGTCATGATCTCACTGAATGGCAGAGTAGACTCGAGGGGCCGAGTGGCCTACTTCTGCCTCTATGTCTCATGGTTTTATATGATGAAGAAAACAGCACTGTGTTACTGACAGCAACACAAAGTGCTTCCATGTCCCACATAAATTAAAGAGGCATCCTTTGATAATCCCACATGACGCACTGAAATGCCTGGCTGTACAACAGAAAAATTACGAGGGAACAGAAGATGAAGTTGTACCAAACCATGATAAAAGTCAGTGGTTAGGCCTCAGCTATTGCATGCAATTCTGGGGCACCACATTTTGGGAAAGTTGTCAAGAACTTAGGGGAGAGAAAGAGAGAGAGAGAGAGAGAGAGAGAGAGAGAGAGAGAGAGCAAGCGAGAGAGGGTGCGAGAGTGTGGAGGATATTTGCTGAGGTGATGCCAGGGATGAGTGACTCCAGATATGAAACTGGAGAAGCAGAAATTGTTCTCCTTTAAGCACACAGGGGCTTTCAGGAAGATTTAACAGGGGTACCCAAAATTAAGTGGGGTTCTGCTGGAATAAATAATGAGAAACTGTTTCCACCAGCGAGAGAGCTGGTAAACGAAGGACACCGATTTAAGATAATTGGCAAAAGAGCCAGAGAGGACATGAGTTTTTAAGCACTGAGTCATTACGATCTGGAATGGACTGGTGAACGGGTGATGGAAGCAGATTCACTAATAACTTTCCAAATGAAAATTGGATAAACAAAAAGGTGAAAAGGAAAACATGCAGGGATATGCGGAAAGAGTGGAGACCATTTAGACAAATCCCTCAAAAGCTGACACAGGTATGACTGGTCGAATGGCCTCCTTCTGTGCTGTAGCATTGAGAGATAATAACTTTACAGAATCCCTACAGTGCAGAAGGAGGCCATTCAGCCCATTGAGTTTGCACCGACTCTCCGACAGAGCATCTTTCCCAGGCCCCCACCCCCCTATTCCTATAATCCCACAGAGTTACCCTGTTAATCCCCCTAATCTACACATTTTGGGATACTAAGGGGCAAATTTAGCATGGCCAATCCACCAAATCTGCACATCTCTGGACACCAAGGGGCAATTTACCATGACCAATTCACCGAACCTGCACACCTTTGGACTGTGGGAGGAAACCAGAGCACCCAGAGGAAATCCACGCAGACACGGGAGAAGGTGCAAACTCCACACAGCCAGTCACCCAAGGAGGCTGGAATTGAACCCAGGTCCCTGCTGCTGTGAGGCAGCAGTGCTAACCACTGCGCCACCATGCTGCCCTCTTTAGACAGCTTAGGTCACTGAATTTTGGATTGACACAAACCATGTCCCGGGAATCAGGAATTAAGTGTGGTCGAATTCTATTGGGCAACATCTGAGTCTCAAGACTGTTTCACATTCCCATCAACATCAGGACATCTGCATCCATTCTTTATGGTTGTATCACTGCTTGGTATGGCTCCTGCTCTGCCCAAGACCGCAAGGAACTACAAAAGATCATGAATGTAGCCCAATCCATCATGCAAACCAGCCTCCCATCCATTGACTCTGTCTACACTTCCCGCTGCCTCGGCAAAGCAGCCAGCATAATTAAGGACCCCACGCACCCTGGCCATTCTCTCTTCCACCTTCTTCCGTCGGGAAAAAGATACAAAAGTCTGAGGTCGCGTACCAATCGACTCAAGAACAGCTTCTTCCCTGCTGCTGTCAGACTTTTGAATGGACCTACCTTGCATTAAGTTGATCTTTCTCTACACCCTAGCTATGACTATAACCCTACATTCTGCTCTGCTCGTTTCCTTCTCTATGAACGGTATGCTTTGTCTGTATAGCGCAAGAAACAATATTTTTCATTGTATGTTAATACATGTGATAATAATAAATAAATCAAAATCATTGAAAACTCCATAGCTGATCATTGGGCCAATTGGGATGTTTTTTTTAAAACCTCAATTTTGACCCATTCTTAACCTTTCTGACCACACTTTCAGCCTCCTTCCTCCAAAGAAAAATCTCTTCCTTCCCATTTCCTGCTCGGTTTCGTTGTCTTGCTGGTAAAACATCTTGAGAGATATTTAATTATACAAAAGTATTCATAGGCTAATGGTAGCAAAAAGCTAATGAGATCAGTAACACGATGTACATCCTGCAGGATAGCACAGATCCATGTCAGTCTAGGCAGGAACACATTCTCTCTCAATTCATCAATGCACTTGCAAAGTGAACAGATCCCTATTCATTGGACTCCATAAGCTCTCACACAGAGCATGCTCTGATAGAGACCATGTACAGTATGGTGTTCAGGTCTGGGGTCTGTATCTCAAGAAGCATATAAATGCACCTGGAATGGTGGAGGGGAATTTGGGGGCACAGTACAGATGCACAAGAATAAGTCCTGGGTTAAAGAGGGATTAGATCAGGGGAGGTTGGTTGCACAGACTAGCCCTATGTTCTTGAGTATCAGAAAGTCTAGAAGTGATCTACTGGGAGTGTTCAAAATGATTAAAGGATTTGATAGGGTAGATGGAGAGGAACTATTTCCTCTGATGGGGGTATCCAAAACAAGGAATCATAATCTAAAATGACACATAGCGGGGTAGTGATAGGAAGGGGTGTGTAAATCTGGAACTCTCTCCCGCAACAAGTTGTTGAGGATGAGTGTCATTTGAAAATATTTTAGACAAGGAAATTAGAAGTTACAGAACCAAGCCAGTAGATGGACTTAAGATATGATTAGCCATGATCTAATCAAATGGCAAACAGGCTAGAGGGGCCTGTTTAAAAAAAAATGTTCCAGGTTCAGCAACAGATTGAAAGCATCTTGCTCAAGTCTATCTGATTAACTTTCCCAACATTAAGTCGCCTTCTTTTCCAAAGGATTCTTGGTGTGTGGAAACAATATCTCGGTTGATGGAAACATAGAAGATGGAGCAAGAGGAGGCCACTTGGCCCTTCAAGCCTGCTCCGCCATTCATCACGATCATGGCTGATAGTCCCAACTCAATAGCCTAATCCTGTTTTCTCCCCATGACCTTTGATCCCATTCGCCCCAAGTGCCATATCCAGCCGCCTCTTGGATACATTAACGTTTTGGCATCAACTACTTCCTGTGGTAATGAAATAGAAAAATATCTTCTGGGAAGAGGAGAAGATGCCTACACCCAACGGGGATATATTTCGATGTCCTGTACCTGATAGAGTTTGATGATGTGTGGGTGATCCAGAAGTTTCATGATCTGCACCTCTCTGTAGATCTTCTCCAAGTTCACAGCGTCCAGTTGAGACTTGTCGATGATTTTTATTGCAACCTGATGCCCCAATTTGAAAGAGAAAAAGGAAAATGTGAAACATGCACAAGGTTCTCCTGCTAGTGTCTCAAATCCTCAAAAATGCTGCCATCACTGTCACACTTATACAAAACAAAATTTTGAATGCCATAAAAATTGGCACAAATCACGCAGCTCATCAGCAGGTTTGTTTTAAATTTTTATCAACTTTAAAAGGGAAGTCAGAAAATGCAGGAAGCGGAGGAAGTTGGTCGGTTTTCGATAAGGGTTAGGCAGGCTAGCTGCTTCAGATTGTGACCTTTCATCAGAACTCACACTGCGGGTGACACGGTGGCACAGTGGTTAGAACTGCTGCTTCACAGTGCCAGGGATCCAGGTTCGATCCCTGGCTCACTGTCTGTGTGGAGTTTGCACGTTCTCCCCATGTCTGCATGGGTTTCCTCTGGGTGCTCCGGTTTCCTCCCACATTCTGAAAGACGTGCTGGTTAGGTGCACTAACCTGAACAAGCGCTGGACTGTAGCGACTAGGGAAATTTCACAGTAAATTCATTGTTAATGTGAGCCTTACTTGTGACACTAAAATAAACTTTAACTAATCTTTTTAAGATTAAGTAGAGTTAAAGTTTATTCGTGTCTTTTAGTGTCTATCTAATCAGATAGACTTGAGCAAGATGCTTTCAATCTGTTGCTGAACCTGGAACATTTTGTTTTAAACAGGTCCCTCTAGCCTGTTTGCCATTTGATTAGATCATGGCTAATCACTATCTTAATTCCATCTACTGGCTTGGTTCTGTAACTTCTAATTTCCTTGTCTAAAATGTTTCAAACGACACTCATCCTCAAGTAAGGCTTACACTGCAATGAAGTTACTGTGAAATTCCCCTAGTCGCCACACTCCGGCGTTTGTTCGGGGTCAATGCACCCTAACCAGCATGTCTTTCAGAATGTGGGAGGAAACCGGAGCACCCGGAGGAAACCCACGCGGACAACATGCAAACTCCATACACAGACAGTGACCCAAGCCGGGAATCGAACCCGGGCCCCTGGCGCTGTGAAGCAGCAGGTGCTAACCACTGGGCTACCTTGCCGCCCTCTCTCTCCCTCCCTCTCTTTTCCAGATGGCCACTACCCCGTTAAAGCATTCCCTGCCATTTGCCATTTTTAATTTCAGATTTCTAACGTTCACGGGCTCCTTTTTGTTGCCGCTCGAAAGGGAACATTTCTTTCAGACTCTTTTCTCCCCCCAATCTGTGCCATTTACTGACAATTTGTGAGACATGAGCGAGATCAATGGAAATGAAATGCTTTATGTAAGCCAGCTGTGGAGACTGGAACTGCTGGAGATCTGCTCAGCACTCACTGGTACAGTGTTAGGACACACACTGGTACAGTTAATGAACAGCAACAGGTCTGAATCATTTACCAGCTCAATTTTCAATAATGTACCAGAGTGCAGATCATTTTGGAAGGCTAGAGCAGAACAAAAGACAATGATGAAAGGCCATTTACTGTAAGCTGCATAACTGAGGAAAGGCAAGTCTAAATTATTTTTTTTTTAAAGCATAGCTTTAATTAGTTGCCTGGCCCTTTCTCTGACGCTTGACAAAGTAAGTGACACAAGTAATTCTTGCAACAGAAATAAAAGAGTGTAGCGGAGGGACAATTCTGCAAAAGGAAATCTACATGAAAATGATCCATCACAGTGTAAATGGACTGAGGCAAACACTCAGGAGTGAAGCCAGAAATGTTATGGATAGTGCCAATCGTCTAATCCTGCTGGATTACTTTTAGACGATTTTGCAAATGAGAATTAAGTGCGAGTCTTGAACTGGAGCAACACTGTTGTTTGGAATGTGCAATGACATCATTCGGAGTCCATTTTCCCTCTCATGGTCCCCATCTGTACTCACTAGTGAAGTAATCTCCATAAAATATGAACCACATTTCACGAACATGATGTTGCCATGTGCGCTCCCAGCAGGCTTGCCAGGCAGGTTGAATAATGAGCGCTGGGCACGACACTCACGTCTCAACCAATGCCTTTACACCTTTCACGCTCCTGCGCCAGGCAATCCCTCTCACACTCACAACTCAAGCAACAATGTCATCAGGTGAGTGGAGAGGTAGGTTTCACAAACATGGCATATATAGACAAAGACACAATTACAAGATAATTATCTTGCAATTGAGTCCTTGTCTATATATGCCGTGTTTGTGAAACCTACCTCTCCCCTCCCCTGACAAAAGAGCAGCGCTCCGAAAGCTCGTGATTCCAAATAAACCTGTTGGACTTTAACCTGGCATTGTGAGACTTCTTACTGTGCCCCACCCCAGCATCTCCACATCAACAATATTATTGTGCTCTCTCTCACACCAAATGCAGACAGATATCTCCTGGTGTTTGAGTGCTGATCACAGAGCGAGGGTCGCTCTAGGCACTATGAGCAGCACCAAGGTAAGTGAATGGAAATTCTTCCCGGTGGGTGACTCCAATGTAAATCATGTTCTTAAAAAAAAACACATGATTGGATAAAATAAAAGGCATGAGAAAAATAGTCGGGGAGGCAAATTTAACCAAACTGCCCACAGGGACAGTGTCCTAATGGACAGGACCGGAGGTCAGAGAATTCGGGCTGTGATATTGCAGCCACACTCAAATTCATGCTCTCACCCATTCGGGCTCTTTTCTGGGAATGCAGCCTCACTGAACTTCCCTCAAATCCTTCACAAATGCAATTTGCAGTGCAGTCACTACAGGAATTCCCATTCGTTAAAAAGCAGTTTCTGACTGCGAGACACTAACCCAAACTCAACAACAGCAACCCAGGGAAGCCCATAAAACGGGGAAGAAAAACAACCAGGGCCAACGAATGACATCATTCAGTTCAAGATAAGCTACCTGACTTATCTACAAAGCGGAGTGTTTTAATATCCCTACCAAAGCCATTCATTCATTTTCAGCCGATTCCCACAACGGGCGGTTTCTATAATGGTTGGAAGACTTAAAGTCCAGCCCATTGATGTGGCACCGTGCAAGTAAATTAACCTCGAGGAAGAGAAAGAAAGAAGACCGCTCATGACGACTGGATGTTCCAAAGTGCTTTACACAGCCAATGATTTGAATTGTAGTCATTGTTATAATGTGAGAAATGTATCAGCCACCTTGCACTCAGCAAACTCCCCTAAAACAGCAATGTGGTAACGACCAGATAGGCTGATGAGGGATATATACTGACCACGACACCGGGGTAGACACTCCTGCCCTTTCTCGAAATAGTTCCAAGGGATCTTTTACATCCACCTGATGGTGCCTCAATATAACATGTCATAGAGTAGAATCTTAGGAATCCCTACAGTGCAGAAGAAAGCCATAAGACCAGAAGACATAGGAGCAGAATTAGGCCTCATGGCCCATCGAGTCTACTCTGCCATTCAATCATGGCTGATTTTCTTTCTCATCCCCATAACCCCTGATCCCCTTATTAATCAAGAACCTACCTATCTCTGTCTTAAAGACAATCAATGACCTGGCCTCCACAGCCTTCTGCGGCAAAGAGTTCTACAGTTTCACCACTCTCTGGCTGAAGAAATTCCTCCTCATGTCTGTTTTAAAAGGGTTGTCCCTTTAGCCGGTGGTTGTGCCCTTTGGCCCATTGAGCCCACACCGACAATAATCCCACCCAGGGACCTATCCCCATAACCCCACATATTTACCCTGCTAATCCCAAGGGGCAATTTAGTATGGCCAATCAACCTAACCCACTCATCTTTGGGAGGAAACAGGAGCACCTGGAGGATACCCATGCAGACATGGAAGAGAACATGCAAACTCCACACAGACAGTAACCCGAGGCTGGAATTGAACCTGGGTTCCTGGCTCTGTGGGGCAGCAGTGCTAACCACTGTGCCACCGTATTGCCCCCTCATCTGAAAGACAGACCCCTGATAGTGTAGCACTCTCATGGTGCTGTACCGGAGTGTCAGCATAGATTTTTATGCTCAAATTCTGAAGAGGGACTTGAGCCCACAACCTTCTGACTCAGAGGCGAGAGAGTGTGACACAGCTGTCACTTGCAAAAGATTAATTAATTGAAAATATTTTTAATTAAATAGAACCCTTCATTTTGAAGCAACAGAATTTGCGTCAAAATATTTGGCCGCCCCTTTTGAACGCTGAGCTAAGGTGGATGGCGTTCTGTATTAGCCATGGTGACTACATATTTTCACTATGGAATTTTGCATACTGGCTGCACTCGGAACTTTCCGGTGTCCTACAGAGTAACACAGTTGGCTTCTACACAATACAAATACATTGCATGGAAAAAGGGACTTGTTAATATCTAGGACAGGAATCTGCTAAGGGAAGATAGCTGGCATCTCCAATTTCAAGTATTCAGCCTTCATGTCAACAGCCCTGGAATCATTTGGAGCAGCAGTAACAAGAAAGCCTGCACTTTCCACTCACTAGACTTTATAGATTCATACAGTATAAAAAGCTGGCTATTTGGCCCATCATGCCTATGCTAGCTCTTTGAAAGAACTATTCAATTAAGATTTGTGATTCATCTTACTATACAGAATGGTGAGGATATTAATGGGTATACATTGAGAACTCTGCGAGGGAGGTTAGTGTCTCTTTGCAACTTAATTAGTCTCAACGCAAGATTTAGGCTCCATTTTCACTATGGCCAGAATTTTACCCCCCCCCCCCCCCCCCCCAGAATCGGAGCGGACAAGGGGCGGAACATGGAAAGGTCCGTTGACCTCGGGCAGGATTTTACGGTTTCGGGACGAGCGAGGCCGGGAAATCCCGCCTATATGTAAGTAAAATGTTTTGAACTATGATGGTGGGGAGGGTGACAGAAGGGGCAGGGGAAGGCAGAACAAGGGGACATAACCTTAAAATTAGAGCTAGGTCATTCAGGGCTGAATGGCCTACTCCTGTCCCTACAAACCTTAGTACGGTTGGGGTATTAGGTAGGCAACAATGTCAGCCATCCAGGGTCAGAAATATCCCAGCAAACAGCCAAGGGATAAATCAACAGTTGGGCTGTTTTTGACTGATGGAGGAATCATGCCTAAGGCACTGGAATCACCATAATATTGAGGTGGCCTGTGACTCTGGTTTCGAACTACTTTGCGCATTAGTTTTGATGGAAGTTTATTGAGCTGTACATGTTAACTCTGTTTCCTTCTCCACGTATGCTGTCAGACCTGCTAAGCCTCTGCAGTCTTTTTTTCTCATTTTCATTTTAGATTTCCAGCATCCACAGTATCTCGCTTTGCTCTTAGAAACATAGATAATAGAATTGAGAGTTGGCCATTCAGCCCTTCGAACCTGCTCCGCCATTCATTTTGATCATTGCTGATCATCACATTCATTATCCTGATCCTATCTCCCCCCCAATATCCCTTGATCCCTTTAGCACCAAGAGCTATATCTAATTTCTTCTCGAAATCATACAACATTGTGGCCTCAACTACTTTGTGGTAGTGAATTCCACACATTCACCACCCTCCAGGTGAAGGAATTTCTCCTCACCTCAGTCCCAAAAGGTTTACCTCTTATCCTCAAACTATGACCCCTAGTTCTGGACTCCCCCACCATCAGGAACATTCTATCTGAATCTACCCTGTCTAATCCTGTTAGAATTTTACAAGTCTCTATGAGCTTCTCTCTCACTTTTCTAAAGTCCAATGAATATGATCCTAACCTCTTTTATCTGATTCTTGGGCTCCTTGAACCCACTCCACATCACAACTTAGTCATGCTTCCTCCCACGCAATGCTCCCCTCCAAGTCACACACCGTCCTGACTTGGAACAATATCACTGTTCCTTCACTGTCGTTGGGGCAAAATCCTGGAGCTTCCTTCCTAACAGCACTGTGGGTGTACGTACACCACATGGACTGCTGCGGTTCAAGATGGCAGGTAAGTGGAGCTGAGTCCACGAAATGATCAGCCATGATCTTATTGAATGGCAGAGCAGGCTCGAAGGGCCAGATGGCCTACTCCTGCTTCTAGTTCTTATGTTCTTATGGCAGCTCACCACCACCTTTTCAGGGCCATTAGGCACGGGCAATAAATATTAGCCTAGCCGGCGATGCCTACATCCTGTGAAAGAGTAAGAATATCTGTCTTATATATCCTTATGTGGCTCAATGTTAAATTTTTTTTATTAATGCTCCAGTTACTATATAAAGGTCTTATATAAAGGTAAGTTGTTGCTTTCCAGAGACTGGCTGTTCAATACTTGCAACCTACTCTTTGGTTTCAGGGGTTACTTCCAGGATCCAGTGGTCCCAGCAATGAGCTGCACTGAAGGGTACGGGCCTCACTCGAGCGAGACCGGAAATTCCCATCCGAGGTCAACGGATGTCTCTGTTTTCAGCTCCTTGGATCCCATGGTGGGTGAGGTGGTAGAGTTCCAGCGTACATTTCCTGTCCTTTAAAATGATGGGGAGGACCAGACCAGGAAGCTGTTCTCCACCTCAACCTTGATCGGTTAGTGACTGGAAATGTCTAGCTTGGGCGTTGATGTAGCATTCTGCAGTATCAGTGAACCCCTTTGACTGAATGCATGGACAACGTTGGTCCTCAAAAGAGTCGAGGTGGACTCAATGGGCTGAATGGCCTCCTTCTGTGCTGTCCTATTCTATAATTCTATGAAAGAGCGAGGAATTTCAGAGCAACACTTTGGGTGGAATCTTCATGCCGGCAGGATTATCTGGTCCCGTTGTAGTGAAGGGAGATTTGTCTGGGTTCCAAATTTTCCATCCTTGCCTGCAGTGACAGGCAGCGAGGGCGTGAACAGCCGTCAAGATCATTACATCACCTCATTCATTACAACACAATTTTATAGTCTCATGTTTCGGAGACTTTAAAGCTCTGGAGTTATGATAATCTAGATAGGAATACGTTGGCACAGTGATTAGCACTGCTGCCTCACAGTGCTCAAGATCCGGTTTCTCTAACCGCAAGTTTGCACATTCTCCATGTGTCTGCGTGGGTTTCCTCCGGGTGCTCCGGTTTCCTCCCACACTCCAAAAGATGTGCGGGTTGGGTTGATTGGCCATGCTAAATTTCCCCTTAGTGTCAGGGGGATTAGCAAGGTAAACACATGGGGTTATGGGAATAGGTTTTGGGTGGGATTGTTGTCGGTGCAGGTTCGATGGACTGAATGGCCTCCTTCTGCACTGTGGGAATTCTATGAACACAAGGGAGACAAGTGCTGATAGAGTTAGACGGAGTGGAAGAGGCTCATGAGGATTCAACATCCAGCACAGGCCAGTTGGACCAAATGGCCTGTTCCTGCACCTAATTCCATGAAGTGTGAAAAGAACACACTATATCTGTTTTTTAATATAGATGTACAGGCCAGTCCTGAGAATCTTACATGAAGATTTCTCAATAGTGTGGGGCAAGGACTATTTTTTTCATTATTCGGCCTGCTGAGTCCAGTTACTGTAGCACTTTAAATTTGTGCATTGCGAGTCAGCTGAATGATTCATCCTTGACACAACGTTAACTCTGCCAGACCTACAAATGTCATCGAACCTCAGTAACTGTGAGGACTAATCAGCGATTAGCAAGAGCCGTGAGTCACCACTTGGTTGAGTCACGAGGTTTCAGCTAAAA
The DNA here is from genome assembly GCF_964213995.1 of Mustelus asterias. NCBI lineage: Eukaryota > Metazoa > Chordata > Chondrichthyes > Carcharhiniformes > Triakidae > Mustelus > Mustelus asterias. The sequence continues at coordinate 30,792,064 of NC_135827.1, forward strand.
ACCCTGAGCTACTGTAACTTGCCCTGAGCAAAAGCCAGGAGGAGAAAACTCTAATTCTAACTGAACTAATTAAGTTCTAATTGAAGTCAAGTATCAATCTGGCTTTCTACGGTACCATTTTTTTTTTAAAAAACCCATTTCATTCAGGATGAAATGAGGTGCGTTCTCTCTGGCAATGATATGCATCAGCGAAGCAGGGCTCGGAACGGACATAAAAAGGGCACAGCTGTCATTGGCACACTTTTGTTTGGTTAAGAACAATGCTGCGACACAGACCACATTGAATTATGTCGCTCATGTGTGGCCTTGTGATATGGGTCATCTGGGTCCCTTGCCAAAGAAAATATGACAATTATTTTTTTTTTACATGAAGGCACAGAAGCCATAGCTCAGTTGGCAGCACTCTCGACGCGGAGTCTGAAAAACTCAGGCTGCCACTCCCACTGCAGCTACCGAGGGAGTGCTGCACCATCAGAGATGCTGGCCGGAACTTTCCAGCCGTTTCACACTGGTGGGATCTTCCAGCGCACCCTCCCCGCCGGGGCGAGGTGTGCATTCAATGGGAAACCCCGTTGACAACGGCGGGACCAGAAGATCCCACGGTGGCAAGCACTGCTGCCTCACAGCGCCAGGGACCCGGGTTCCATTCCGGCCTCGGGTCACTGTCGAGTTTGCACGTTCTCCCCGTGTCTGTGTGGGTTTCCTCCGGGTGCTCCGGTTTCCTCCCACAGACCAAAGGTGTGCGGGTTAGATTGATTGGCCATGTTAAATTGCCCTTTAGTATCAGGGGGATTAGCAGGGTAAATACATGGGGTTATGGGAATAGGGCCTGGGTGGGATTGTGGTCAGTGCAGACTCGATGGGCCGAATGGCCTCCTTCTGCACTGTTGGGATTCTATGAATCTGCCACCGGGCAATGGCAGGCTACTTCCTGCTGCCGCAAAATGCATAGTGGGTTGTGCGGTGAATCCTCCTCCCACCTTGCTATTTTTCAAATGAAACTTTAAATGGCCGCCCCGTTGTTGTGTGTGGTTCAGTAAGAAGTTTTGAGTTTTATATAGTTAAGTGTTTATTAATTGCTCATAATTCTGTATTTATGTAGGGTCTAAGCTAGGACCAACTCTGTGCTTGCCTCTACACACATCTCTGTCCAGCCCGAGATTGTCAGGTGTTCCTCCAGTACACCACAGTGTGGGCAGCAGTGTGCCCACTCCCACATGAACCCTTTCTATGTCTGACTATTATACAATACCCATCACCCTTTCAGGTGGACATAACTAATCCCATAGCATTATTCCGAGGATTATTCCCCTGATGTCCTGGTCAATATTTATCCCCCACCCGACATCACTAAAAGCAGATTACCTGGTCATTAATTTCTAATGGACCTGGATGCACGTAAATAAGCCGCTGTGTTTCCTCCATTGCAACGGTGAGTACATTTCAGAAGTACGTCATTGGCGGTAAAGTACTTTGGGCATCCTGAGATTGCGAAAATTGCTATATAAATGCAAATTCTCTCTTTTCACATTGACAATGAATGAATTACCAGGATGTGCCTCTAGTTGAAGTAGCAATTACAGCGCTGAGGGCTCAGGGTGACTTTAAATAACCCAGAAAGATTCTGCACTCCTCTCAAAATACACAGAATCTATTTTCTTCAGCACACAGTTTGGATTTTGATGCGATTTCAATTCTCAATCTCTTCCAATCTTCAGCATCATTACCGTTGTAGCTTTTAAACTAAAACAGCAAGCTGATACAACGTCAAAATCTCAAGGGCAATGAGGGATGGGCAATAAATGCTGAGCTTTCCAACAATTCCCACAACACCACGAACGAATACAAATTAAAGGAAAAACGCTGTGCCAGGGTGGTTGGAAACAGGGTTGGTGTGAAAATCCAATACACAGTTTGATCCCAGCCTTGGAGGAGATCATTCAGGGAGTCACAAGGAAAAAAGGAAACTGCTTCCTTGTGGTGGTGTGAAAATCTGTCTTGGGTTTTAATTTTGGAAACACTGCGTTAAATGGAATGCTGCAGCATGGAAACAGATATTCGACCCTCTTGGTTAAGAAAGAGGAGCAGTCCCCAACATATCTCCTGCTGAGGCCAGTCGCTGAGGCACTCAAAGAACAAAGAAGAACAAAGAACAGTACAGCACAGGAAACAGGCCCTTCGGCCCTCCAAGCCTGTGCCGCTCCTTGGTCCAACTAGACCAATCGTTTGTATCCCTCCATTCCCAGGCTGCTCATGTGACTATCCAGGTAAGTCTTAAACGATGTCAGCGTGCCTGCCTCCACCACCCTACTTGGCAGCGCATTCCAGGCCCCCACCACCCTCTGTGTAAAAAACGTCCCTCTGATGTCTGAGTTATACTTCGCCCCTCTCAGCTTGAGCCCGTGACCCCTCGTGATCGTCACCTCCGACCTGGGAAAAAGCTTCCCACTGTTCACCCTATCTATACCCTTCATAATCTTGTATACCTCTATTAGATCTCCCCTCATTCTCCGTCTTTCCAAGGAGAACAACCCCAGTCTACCCAATCTCTCCTCATAGCTAAGACCCTCCATACCAGGCAACATCCTGGTAAACCTTCTCTGCACTCTCTCCAATGCCTCCACGTCCTTCTGGTAGTGCGGCGACCAGAACTGGACGCAGTACTCCAAATGTGGCCTAACCAGCGTTCTATACAGCTGCATCATCAGACTCCAGCTTTTATACTCAATGCTCAGAAAAGGTATATTGACCTTGATGAAAGTGCAGCACAGTCAGTCATCACCAGAATTACAATACGGCTTAAAAGGCTTGTATTCCCTTAAGTATAAAAAATTGAGGGACTATTTTAATTGAGGCATTTAAAATGTCAATGGGTAGTAACAGAGAAACTATTTTTTTTCTGATCAGGAAATTCAAAAACGAGGAGGCACTAGCGGGATTGCACCCTGAATGGCAGAACGTGTGGCGGAGATGGAGGTGGCCCATCGTTGGTGCAATCAGAAGTCAAATGGGGCTTCCTTCCCCATGCCCAACCCCCCTTCCCACCCCCTTAGAACAGTACAGTACAGCACAGAACAGGCCCTTCGGCCCACGATGTTGTGCCCTTCCCCGCCCCACCCATCCCTCCCCCCATCTAACCCCCCCCCAAACCCCCCCCCACCATCTACCCCCCAAGCCCCCCCCCCCCCCTCCCCCACCACGGCAGGAAACCTGTGGCGGGGGTTTGCTGCCAGCAGGATTATATCCTGTGATAGGGATCCTAGACAAGCCGCCTTCCCAAACTTCTTTCTTAATATCCTCACCCCAGTCCTATTCCTAACACTTTCCCTCCTGTTCTATTTTAAAGCGGGTCAGCTAGATTCAACTGGTATCACCAAGATAGAAGCAAAATACAGCGGATGCTGGAATCGGAAACATAAACCGAAAAATGCTGGAAAACCCAGCAAGTCTGACAGCATCTGTGGGGAGAGAGTAGAGCCAACGTTTTGAGTCTGGATGACCCTTTGTCAAGTATCACTCTTGCCTCCCAGGCAGAGAGCCAAATGCTCAAGACACACTGTGGAACTTAAGCACAATATTTAGGCTGATACTTTAGTGCAGCGACAGACAAGGGGCAGAATTCTCCCAAGCAATTTCTCAGTGCCATTATGGCAAGAACAACGGAGTGATCAACGTCAGTCTTTCAGGCATGCACCGTAATCTGGGGAGGGGGGTGCAGAGTGCTCGGGAACTGTTGCGCAAGGGCTCCCTAATCACACAGTGCAATGGGAGACCACCCCTCCCCTCCCCCACCCCAAAAAAGGTATTGCTTTGTCAGAGGTGATGTCCTTGAGATCAAATACTAAAAGCAATGCTCAGCTCCCCATTCTGGTGGTTCAGGGTGCAAGCACCACAGGATCTTCACGATCAGAAGAGCTGGGGAGTTTTGCTGGTGACTAGACAAACATTCCTTCTCAAGGCTTATGGGGAGGAGGCAGGAGAATGGGGGATGAGAATCATATCAGTCATGATTGAATGGCAGGGCAGACTCGATGAACCGAATGACCTCATAATGCTCCTATCTCTTATAGTCTTGCTCCTCCCTCAGACAGCAGCACTGAAATCTAGGTAACTGCTCATTCACCCAATTCGATGTTGGCTAGGAAATAGGATACAAGAATGACTACGCTTCAAAAAAAGAGTATTTTAAAAAAAGGTAGTGAAGCGCTTTGAACAATCAGGGTGATACAAAAGAGTGGAATTTTCCCGTCCCGCCGCCACGGGAATCGAAATGGGGGTGGGGTTTGACCATGGCAAGCTCAGTTGACCTCAGGCGGGACTTTATGGTTTTGGGACGAACAGGGCCATAAAATCCCACCCAAGGTGTTCTACAAGGACGTGGATTATCTGGGAACCTACATATAATGATGTATACCCAGCAGTCAGAGGATTGGAGGTGGAGGATGGAGAGAGTTTAATCCTTACTAAACTCTAAGCCAAATTAATGCATCGTCCATTTTTCTCAGCATTTTCAGAATCTAGGTCAGGGGGTTAATCCCCCCATTCTGCAATCCTGGGAAATCACACACACGTATGCAGGTGCACACACGCACACACGCACACACGCACACGTGCGCAGGTGCACAAAAACACACACACATTTCAGACAATGAAGAAAGCCCCTTAAAATCTATTTCCCCATGGACAAAGTCCCACTTCAGGATCACACTTTTAAAAAAGAACAGGCCCCATTTCTCCTCTCCACAGATTCTGTTGCAGAGTTTCTCATCACAATTCATTACCTCAAGTTCATTAGTCAACTTTATTTATCACTTCTGAACTCTCAAGTGCATTGATGTCATTATCAAAGCTGGACCTAGAACTGCAAACAATATTCCAAATCTGTCCTTAATGGTGTTGTCAAGGTCAGAACATTTTTTTTTCAACTTATCGTCAAATGTCCTTCGTATGCTTCCAGATTACGATATAGCCTTGTTGATAAGAAGTTTTGTGTCGATTGTAAACTTCCACTGGACAGCCAGCACTCAGTTTCCTTTCTACCCATGCAGCAGGAGGCTTTTAACAAAAAAAGCACACGCATTTCAGCATTCCTCATGTAAAAGGTTTCTTTAGCCAAGGAATAGGAAGGCACCAAGTGGAAAGGAAAGGATTTGGGGGAGGGAACGAGTGCAGATTGCATGGTCAAAGAGCCAGGCGTTTTAACAAGGCTTTCAAAGGCACACAGGCAAGACAAGACAACGTGGTTTAGGAGGAGTGTTTCAGAGGGGTGGTCACGAAAGTTGAAGGATTAATCCAGAATGATTAAACAGTGGACAAGTAGTAAGCTGAACTCAGAGAAAATGGAGAGTTGGAGCTAAAATATCTGCCGGTAGCTTGGGCCGAGACCATGGAATCATCTGGAAATGAGGAGGATTTTCACTGATGGAGAATTACAGAAGAGTTATGGGGTTTGGTAGGAGGAGGAAGAACAAATGAACATTAGTTCCAGGGTACCTGATATTTGTGAAGGAGTGGATTGATCAGAGCTCATTTGGGAGACCAAAAATTTTATTTTTGAAGGCTGGAGCAAAAGGGCTTCCTACTCTCCTTTGTGCTGTTCAGTTTATTGAAGTGGCAGCTCTAACTTTTCATTCCTCCTCCTTCAGGTATCATATGCCAACAGGGCATTGGCAACCATGGACTTCCACTGGATTTGTCCATGATCATGTTTGGTAAAGTACTTGCTTTCTGTAGTATGGCTTACAGGAACCTCTCCCACTTTTACCACCTGCCATCAGGTGCACTGGAAAGGATTTACAGCCCGATAATAATACTGTGTGGCCATGTTATGAACACACCTTCCATGGCCATCAAGTCCTGAAAGTGGATTTGAACCCCGAGTTTCCAGCCCAGAGGTAGGGATGCTACCACTGTACAACAAGGTCTCCCAAGCTTTTATCAGCATCCCTCAAGTTACATGATTACGTTCACAGAATTAAAACTGTTTCTTTCAAGACAAGCCTGAGAATGACCATAACCTATTTTAAATTATGCTGAAAGCTGCCCCCATGTTATCAAAATTGCTTCCCTATTTCAACATGCTCAAAGTCAATCAGGACCTTTGAAAGAGATTTCAGATTAATATTTCTAGTAAGGTAGAAGTACTTAAGATTTCAGGACAGGAATAGGAGGGGCTCGGGAGTTCGTTAAAATAAAGAGATGAACAGGTGGTGAGGGAGAGGAATCCACGATGGAATAATTAAACATGGACTCTGGATATTCTGCTGTTGAAACCCTCCGGATATTTGCTTCGACCGAATTTTAAGTGATTTACATTGCACGGCATTGGGGTGGCACGGGTGGCACAGTGGTTAGCACTGCTGCCTCACAGCGCCAGGGACCCGGGTTCGATTCCCGGCTTGGGTCACTTGTCTTGTGTGGAATTTGCACATTCTCCCAGTGTCTGCGTGGGTTTCCGCCGGGTGCTCTGGAGGAAAGCCGTGCTGGTTAGGGTGCATTGACCCAAACAGGCGCCAGAGTGTGGCGACTCGGGGAATTTCACAGTAATGTCATTGCAGTGTTAATGCAAGTCTTGTGACTAATAATAAATAAACTTTTTAAAAAAGCACAATATCAAATGCTTCGTAAAGCAAGGAGGATGAAAAATTGAATATCTCCTCCCAAAAGCAGGGATCACATGAAAAGTGTTCACAGCCAGTAGTCTTTCTGCTATCCCCAGCTACAAATAGGTCACAAAGAGAATAATTTTGGTTAAAACTAAACTTGAATAGGTTTCCGCAAACAGCCGGAACACATCGGCCCAAATCACATCGGGCTAGAGATTAAATCAAAGAAAGGTTCTCTTAAGATACAGCCCTAATGCAGAGAGAGTGTTCAAACCCTGGGAAAACCTCAACTCCCTGGACACAGAATAAATTATATTCGCTGAAACCAAAAGCCAGTTTTTCTTTCCCCCCCACTCTTTCCTTTCCTTTCCTAGGACATGAAATCAACGGAATAGAAATCGCCATCAAATGGCTACTTTCCAGGACCATATTCCCAAAAACGAGAGCTGCCGTTTACAGGACACGTCCCGGCATTCAACATTCCCAGAGCTGTGAACACCAGAGAATTGTCAGCAGTATTGACTATCATTGGCAGGAATGGCACATTGGAAATGTGTTTAGATACACTCACCGAGCTGTTTATTTTTTTAAAGGAGCGATATATACATCAAAACAAGACACATTCTTAAACCACGAGTTTAAAAATGGTTGTTGGTCTTAATGAGTCTGTTTGGCATGTCTGTCCGCACCCCAGGGACCCCATTACACTTGTAATGCATTCCTTCAGCAACACAATCTAATTGTAAAACTCTTCTAGGATCTATTCCAGCGAGATGCAATACATTATTTCCTTTTCTATATAAAAATAAGAGTCGAGAGGGGAAAAAAAAATTCAAAAGACTCATTCATGGTTTTGAAAGTAAATCCGGAAATCTCTGCATCTCTATGGTAACATCAACTGACTTTTTCCCCCCCCCATTAAATGCATTATTCGCACAAAGATCTGGATATTGTATCCCGCATGTAGCGACTTGCAATCTTCATTCAGAGAGCTCATCAAATGAAGAATTCGATACATGTCAGGGGTAGCACAAGATTAAAAGGCAGCAATACAGCTGCAAATGATCATTACTCTGAAGTATCTATACTTTAAAGCCCAGTTTTCGTCCTGCCCTCCACGCAAGGACTTTGCAGAAGAAAAAATAAGATGCGTAATTCTTGCTTTGCACCAAGTAGTTTATTTATTAGTGTCACAAGTAGGCTTACATTAACACTGCAATGAAGTTACTGTGAAAAATTCCCTATTTGTCACACTCCGGCACCTGTTCGGGTACACTGAGGGAGAATTTAGCAATGCCAATGCATCTAATCAGCAAGTCTTTCAACCTGTGGGAGGAAACCAGAGCAGCCGGAGGAAACACAGACACAGGAAGAACGTGGCGACGTTACACAGACAAGAGACCCAAGACGGGAATCGAACCCGGGTCCCTGGCGCTGTGAAACAGCAGTGCTAACCACTGTGCCACCCGTAAAGTAAACCTGAAAGGGCCAATTCCTACAGGCTCCATTTTTTTGTCCAGATCCATCCACTTGTTGAATTAGAATGTTGCAATCTCTTCTTGTGGGCATGTGTGTTTTAAGAACCGAATTCAGAATAGACAACATGATCTGTGTTGGACTCCATATCCATCACCATCAGGGGGAGTTCCCCTTCTGCACTCAAGATTCAAAAAAGTCCAAAAGATGTGCTGGTTAGGTGCATTGGCCATGCTAAATTCTCCCCCAGTGTACCCGAACAGGCGCCGGAGTGTGGCAACTAGGAGATTTTCACAGTAACTCCATTGCAGTATTAATGTAAGCCTACTTATGACACTAATAAAAAAAAGATTCTCACTGCAGCCTCCTACAATCCCCACACCACCCCAGTAAAGTAGTCAGGAAATATCAGCGTGCCAAGTGAGGAAATGGAAAATCCTGACTCTTGTCACCTCCTCCAAACCTTTTACAGGTTTTGAAAATTTCCAGATCATTCTCGGTTTCTCCTGGGATCTACAAGTTTGTAAAAAGAAAACTGTGGCTTGGTGCCCCTTAACTGCTGCCTCTTGAATCATTCCACCTTTTCAATATTCAGGGTGTCTAATCTGAATTGCGACCCACATAGTTATTTTAATTGAGAAACCCAAGTACGCATTGCCAATGAACCTCACCAGTAAAAGCATAGCTGGAAGTGCAACTAAAGAATGCAACAGCTTGAGATTGAGAATGAAATGGCACTAACAGACCACAGTTGCTTTGCTCTTGTGGTTAAATGTCATCTGCATCAAGCTGTGTGTAGATCCTCGGTATGCAAACAATAAGTGTCACTACTTACTGAGATTCTACCTGTCCCCAATGTTGTGAAAGATGGGTCTAGTCAAACTGCCATGGAACGCTCCCAGTCATTGGACCATGGCGTACCACCTGTCCCTCGTGGAAAAACACCATTGACCACAAGTCCATCAGGCAGTGATCTGCACGTAAAGTCCTAGAGGCCTTATGGGAAAAGATGGTGATGGATGCTGTCGGATGGTACCCTGACCAACTGTCAGGGTCATCTGGCAGAATGCCTCATCACCAAAACTTTCAAACAAGCACCAAGATCTAGCTTGGCTGGTGGTGAGAAAGGCCCTCCCCGTTAGATCCTTCCTACACACCTGGAGTATCATCCCATTTGCACGTTGCCCTCGGGGTGACTGTGGTGGGGAAGAGACTGTTGTCCACCTCCTTGTGGAATGTGTCTTTGCAAAGAGGGTCTGGAAAGAGATGAGGTGGTTTTTCATAGAATCGCTCCGGTGCAGGAGGCGGCCATTTGGCCCATTGATTTTGCACCGACCACAATCCCACCCTATCCCCTATCCCCGTAACCCCATGTATTTACCCTGCTAGTCCCCCTGACACTAAGGGGCAATTTGCCATGGCCAATCCACCTAACCCGCACATCTTTTAGATTGTGGGAGGAAACCGGAGCACCCGGATGAAACCCATGCAGACACAAGGAGAACGTGCAAACTCCACACAGACAGTGACCCGAGGCCAGATTTGAACCCGGATCTCTGGCGCTGTGAGGCAGCAGTGCTAACTATTGTGCCGAGATTCATCCCGAGCAGGAGTCCTGTGACGCAGGACTCTGTGCGCTATGGGCTGTTCCCAGAGACGCACTCCAAGACAAAACATCAGATGTTGCTGGAGGATCATCAACTGAAAGACACTCTTTGGTCTGGCTGAAACTTGTTGGTCTTCCAGTACAAAACGTTGTCCCTGATTGAGTGTTGCAGACTGGCACATTCCAAAACCCAGGATTACATGCTGAAGGACATGGTGGTACAATAGTTAGCACTGCTGCCTCACACCGCCAGGGACCCGGGTGATTGTGCAGAGTTTGCACATTTTCCCCGTGTCTGCGTAGGTTTCCTCCGGGTGCTCCAGTTTCCTCCCACAGTCCAAAGATGTGAGGGTTAGGTTGATCAAGCTAAAAAGATGCTCCTTAGTGTCAGGGGAATTAGCAGGGTAAAATATGTAGGGTTACAGGGATAGGGCCTGGGTGGGATTGTTATCGATGCAGACTCGATGGGCCAAATGGCCTCCTTCTGCACTGTAGGGATTCTATGATACAATAAAGCTTGGGGCAGCTGCCACACAGGTGCAATGGGAAGGGTGGCTGCCTAAGACCTTTCAACCACAATGAACCAAGGGAAGCAGAACCTTCAGGCTAAATGACTCACTGAATGCATGCAGTGAATACCACATGTATCTCAGTTGTACTGAAGCACCTCGGAGTGCAACTTGTTCAAAGTAGGGAACCTTTAAAATAACTTTGCAACATTTGTAAGGACCATTGTCAAAATGTCTGGAAAGTTTCCTTGACTGTATTGAAGCATTTCAGAGTGTGTGACTTGATGTATATAAAGAACTGAATATTATTGCTTAGTGTGTTGTGGCCATTTTGAAATGTTTGTAACGTTCTTGCAGAGTTATGAACAAAAAAAAAAGAATCATCCTAAACACAATGTGTGAGGAGTTTATAACGTACTTCACAACATGTCTCATTCTCCAGTTAGATCAAGTGTTGGGCTGTGCTCCATGAAGTCATTCATTCTTCCATCATCTCATTACAAAACCCAGCCCACTGATGATTTCTAAATAAACTCACATTATCCCCACCATGAAAAAGATTTTCCTGCACTTTAGTTTCTAAGCAACAATCCCTCCTTGGCAAAACCAATTTCTCATGAAACCCAAGGATCTTTACACAAGAGCAATGACCTCACATTACAACAACTGCACATACATAAACATACACAAGTGTGTGTGTATATATATATACACATACATATATCGCACGTAGCACATGTCCATCAAACTTCAAAGTGCCAAAAATATTTAAAAGCAAGATAGAAAGGCTGCCATTTGGAGTGGAGCTGAAAGTGGCAAAGTTACAATCACCTGCCAACCTGCAAACCATTCCTTGCCAACACCAATTAAAATTTAGTTGACCTTAGGTTCAGGCTATTTACAACAATTAGACCTGACAGAAAGCAATAGCAGATCAGGCGAAATAAAATGCAAGTTAGCAACAGAATAGTTCATTGTGGGTTTCTTATTCCTTTTGTTTGTTACAGTGCATCACCTGATTTATCCTGGAGTAACTCCACAGGAAAACTGTTGGTGACCTTAACTCAAGCAACTGCAAGGAATAGCAGCATAGTACAGAATTTAGGCAACAGACTAAAAACACTCCAGGATAAAATCTATTAAAAAGAAACACAAGGTGGACTTCTCCCAAGCCCCTGCCAGCAGGTTCAAAGGTGGGCGTTGTTCATGGGATGTAGATGAAGGCCTTTGCCCTCCCCACACCCCCCCCCCCCCCCCCCCGCCCCCCCGCCCCACACACCAGATTCTCCACAGTGTCAGTGGGAATATAAGCCGGCATGAAACATGTTTGGAGCGACATGGTGTGCAGATCTCGGGACTCATCTGAACAATGCCTGGGACTGCCTCCGGAGTTCAGGATGGAAGCCGCCCGCAACCCTGACCACCACAGGAGGTGGTCGGGGTGCATCTTCAGGGAGACCTTCCAGGTTAGGTGTCTGGACGATATCCATTTTCCAGCCTCGGAATGTACCTGGAGGTCCATCTTCATTTTCAGATAGTCCACCTTCTTTCTGCAATAGTGAGTCAGTGACGTTGGGCGCCTTTTCAATTTGGCACCCGGACATGAGGGTGGACTACATGCCATCCAGGACTGCCCTGCCAGGTGGCAGTTAATTTGCATAACAAGATTCCATAAGTAATAAATTGTGATCAGATATCTTTCTTCATTGATTTAGGCTGAAGGAGCAAAAGTCTGACAGCACAATGAGAACTCCTGGCTCTTCTTTGCATTGCACCATGTTCACCTGAATCAGCAGATGAGAGCCTAGATTTAATGCCTTGTTTGAACGATGGCACCTCCCACAGTGCAGCACTCCCTCTTTCCTACACTCAGATCAGGCCAGACTGTGCTCAGGTCTTAAAAAAGTGGGCATGAATCCACACACAACCCTTGATGGAAAGACTGACAGCGTCAGGTAATTTCAGTGCTGCCAGACTTCCAGAGGGTCATCATCATCATGTGTCCTCTGCCCAATGGCAGGCACTTAGTTCATAGTAGTTTTTCCATATCTCCCTATCCTGTGCCAGTCTTTCCATTTGCCAATAACTTCCTTTAATTTTCAAACCATCCAATACTGATATATTCTCCTCCTTTCTTGTCCTCTTTTACCTTGAAATCTTCCCTCCCTAACATCTCTTACAAGTTTGTTTCCTCTCAAGATGTGTCCCACCCAAACTCACCATCTGTTCCTAATTACCTTCAGCAAGTGTCTTTTGTTTATTCGCCTTTGCCACAACATTTCTTCATTTGTTACTTTTGATGATGATGATAAATCTGGGCCTGACAGCAAAGGCGCACCTGACAAACAGGATTCTCATCGGGAGTTCGGGTTGCTGGATTCACTCTATTCCTGAATTAACAACCCAGAATATTTTAAAACTAACATTACCAATAAGTTGAACAGTACGCAGACTGATCATAGAGCCAGTTGGTGTCAGAAACCATGGAGCACTTTAGATTTCTGACCAGCTTGAATTACTGCACATATCTACCAGTTGGATTGTTGTAGTTAGCTTAGAGCAATAAAGTTCAAGTTTAAAGTTTATTTATCAGTGTTACAAGTAGGCTTACATTAACACTGCAATGAAGTTACTGTGAAAATCCCCTAGTTGCCACACTCCAGCCCCTGTTCAGGTACACCGAGGGAGAATTTAGCCTGGGGCCAATGCATCTGACCAGCACGTCTTTCGGACTTGCGGGAGGAAACCGGAGCACCCGGAGGAAACCCACGCAGACACGGGGAGAATGCGCAAACTCCACACAGACAGTGACCCAAGCCAGAGATCGAACCCGGGTCCCTGGCGCTGTGAGGCAGCAGTGCTAACCACTGTGCCACCGTGCCTGCCTTTCTGAATTCTGACGCGACCGCTTCTGAATAATAGAAGATCAGACATTAAGATAATTATGTAATATATTTCTCAATGGATCAAACCTAGTTATCCTCCTCAACTGAAACAAATTAAATAAGCTCACACCTATTTATATAAATAGGACACAGGGTGGAAAAGAGAACCCTCAATGTTTATTTAATTTGTGCGAGGGATGTTCACAGTCCATTTAGAAAGATATCATCCCTGAATTAGCAGCCCTAATTTGCTCATAGAACATGCTGGCAATGCATTAACTTAAATCTCCACATCTTCAACTTAAACCCTTCCATGGACTTCTGCCACTCACCTCAATATCCCGACTAGTCTCACATTCTGACACTCCCTCTACCCCTACACCAGCCTAACTCTCATTCCTCACTCCATGCAAGGCAATTCCTTCAGCTACTGTGGAACTACCATCCACTCACTCACCCTCCCACCCCAACACTTCGGCCTTGCTATTTCCTTCTCCGCCTTTGGAAGGCTCTTTGGCCTTGGATCCGACCTGCCCACTCCCACATTCCGGTTGGGGTTTACTCTTGGTGTCGTGCACTCTCAAGTACTCAGATGTCTCTGTACGCAGGAAAACACGACAGGAATGCAAGCTGCTTTATCCACAATTAAGGGATTTGCCACTGAGAAGAAAAAGTTTCCGCAGAAAATCACTTTGCAGGGAATGGCACAGAAGGACAAACGTTGCATTGATGTAGTTGACAGGCGAGCTTGGAAGTGGCAAGAACATGTTTTTAAGCAGGATGCTGGTGTAACCGAACACCATCTCTGCCTGAATTAAATTCAGGACAGGAAGGCCCATGATAGGAGGCTTAGGGCTGAACTTATAGAGGTCTAAAAAATAATGAGGGGCATAGGTCAGGTAGATAGTCAACACCTTCTTCCAAAAGGTAGAGAAGTCTAAAACTAGAGGGCATAGGTTTAAGGTGAGAGATACAAAAAAGTGTCCAGAGGGGCAGTTTTATCACACAGAGGGTGGTGAGTGTCTGGAACGAGCTGCCAGAGGGAGCAGGAGAGGTGGGTACAATTTTGCCTTTTAAAAAGCATTTAGACAGTTACATGGGTAGGATGGGTATAGAGGGATAAGGGCCAAACATGGGCAATTGGGACTAGCTCAGTGGTTAAAAAAAGGACAGCATGGACAAGTTGGAAGGGCCTGTTTCCATGCTGTAAACCTCCACTCTATCCCACCCGCCGCCAATTAATGACCACTTAAGGACCTCATCTCACCACCCCTGGGATTAACCCAACGGCAGAATGGCCTGTCACCATGCATGACAGCTGTGACCATATGGGCAACTTGTCACCCAAAGGGGGGGGGGGGGGGGGCTGCCACCCTCCTGCCCTTACTTCCAACCCGCCACTGCCTAACTGTTGTGTCTTCCAGCAGATCTTCCTAAGAGGCAGAATGGGTCTCTTGCCAGCTCTCCAGCCATAGGGCAAGACCCCTGACTCGTCATCAAGATTCCGCTCTCTACTTTAGAAACCCACACTGGTTAATGATCACCCGGTGCTGGCTTCTGCAAATCAGGTGGTCATTTAGATAAACTACTGATGATGCAAATAGTGGCTAAATATTATGCAATGCATTTGCAGGAGAGAGCTTATTGAGTAACTTACAAATAGGAATGTTCTTCACTCAGTCAGTCAATCATTAGTTTTCTTGTTCATTTTACATATTAAAACTATTGGAAAATATTAATATATGAGGCTACTCATGGAAACTCAGACAACAGTATTTAATGACACTGGAAATATTGTACCGCAGGATGCATGTTGTATTACTTATCAAATTCTCATCCCTGCTTTCAAATCCCTCCATGACCTTGCCTTCTTCCCATCTCTGTAACCTCGTCCATCCTAACAATAGATCTCTGCACTTCTCCACTTCTGGCGTCTTGCACATCTTGGTTTTCATTTTGTCACCAATGGAATCCGAGGTCTGGCATTCCCTCACTAATCCTCTCCACCTCTCCCATCTCCTTCAAGACATTCCTGAAAAACCCCATCTCTTTGACGAAGCTTTTGGTCACCTGCCCGAATACCATCTTTTGTGGCTCAGCGTCAAAACTGTGGTTGAAGGCAGTCTCCAAGAAGCACCTTGAAATGTTTCACTACATTAAAAGGGGGTGCTATAGAAATGCAAATTGCTGCATCTGCTAAAATGTGGGTATGTGGCTGTTTATGGTTTACAGAGTTTAGCCAGAATTAAACACTGGAGGGGTAATTTTGCTACACGTGGCAATGGGGCCCCTCAGACAGAAGTACAGGTTGCAGCATCTGCCTTAATAGTATTAAATACCCATCTCCTGGGACTCCACACAGAGTAGGGTATTGCTGAATTACTCTCTGGGTTCATACAGGTAATTAAGAGGCTGTTATTGTCAAGTAAATACTGCTTGGATTCCTACAGCTGTCAGTTAAGAGATTACAGATGTCTTGGCTCTGGTATTGTTTTTCTGATCAGATCCTTGGAATCTTTACACTTGCTATGCTAAATTGAGGGTGACACTTGAAATGTGACAAGACAGGGAACATGCATCAGACTTTACCATTTTAATTCGACATAGCATGTTCTGCTCAGAAACAGGCAACTGAGTCCATCCGATGTACACATGCCAATGCTGCACAATAGCCCCCCTCACCCTATAATGATCCAACTTCCTCATGGATACATCTAAATATTTGCATTTGTTGTGACCGAAAAGAGGGGTGAAAGGTTATCAGGGGTCAGGCAGGAATGTGGAGTGGAGGTTAAAAAAAAAAGTCAGACCAACCATGACCTTGTTGAATGGTGGAGAGGGCTTGAAGGGCCAAATGGCCTACTCCTGCTCCTAATTCGCATGCAACTCCTCCACTGTTGTGGCGTTACCAACATACACAAGTATTTACACGCACGTAACTCGAATTTGATGCAAGTCTGAATATATCTGTCTGCTGAGTCCTTTTCTGAAGATACATGGCCAATAGTCTCACTTGGCAGGGTGCAGCTTACTCAGCAGTCAACATCGTTCTTCTCAACGGTGTAAAATAATTGCAAACAATATATACTTCCCATTTGGTCATATATTGGCATAGAGTGGTTTCACTCTTGACAATAAAGTATTGAGTTCACTGAACTCATGTACTACCTCATTTAGAAATACATCTAGCAGCTCTGAAGCAACTCAGCGAACTACGCAAAACAAAATTTCTCAAGTTTGTTCTTGGCCAGTACACTGAAATAAACCCTGCCTTGCCTCGTCAGTTCTGTACATCAGATTACTTCAGAGAGAACCAAGCAAGAGCACTTTGATACTGATTTAGATGGCTTACAAACCCGAGGGGTATGGTTTTCATATTGTTACAGTGTTGTAACTGGTCTGGCTGTCATGGTTGTGTGACAGGTTTTTAGGGACCAATTGGCCTTTTCCTGCCACTCAACCTTTGTTGTTCGTATGAATTTAATGATGCAGAAATCAAGTGAGGACTTCAAGCACTGTACACACCTTCAATCACATCCTGTCACACTGTATCGAGTCCAGAGCAATTGCAGTTTCTTACTAACTAATTCAGCAGATATGTGGGAGAGGGGGGTGGTAAATACCCTTTGTATAGGAAGAAGGTTAAGAGGTGACTTAATAGAGGCATACAAGATAATCAGAGGATTAGATAGGGTGGATAGTGAGAGCCTTTTTCCTCAGATGGTGTTGGTTAGCACGAGGGGACATAGCTTTAAATTGAGGGGTGAGAGATATAGGACAGATGTTAGAGGTCGGTTCTTTACTCAGAGAGTAGTAAGGGCGTGGAATACCCTGCCTGCAGCAGTGGTGGACTCATCAACGTTGAGAGAGTTCAAGTGGTTATTGGATAAACATATGGATGATGTTGGAATAGTGTAGATTAGAGGGGCTTTAGATTGGTACCACTGGTCGGCGCAACATCGAGGGCCGAAGGGCCTGTACTGCGCTGTAATGTTCTATGTTCTATATCATATGGTAACAGCAAAGAAAGCGGCCATTTGACCCATTGTGTCTGTGTTAGATCTCCAAAAGAAGTAAAATCTTCAACATGGAGTTTTACGAGTTAATTCACAAAGTCGGCAGAAACCAGGAAATCTTTCCTAGGTTTGATTGAAATGTAAAGATTTTGTTGATTGATACATTGAGCAATCACTTTCACCAGTTCCACTGTGCAACTGTCATTGAAGTGCTACTCTGCAAATTGGCTCCCTTCCCTGCACAAAAAGAAACAGTACGTATTTGTACACACGGGTAAAAATGATTCCAACCACAAAGCCATTACTGAACACAATGTGCAATCTAGGTATTTTCCTTCTGCTCTTTCATGCATCTCCAACTGTTGTCATAAAAAGAAACAATTATCACCATACTGGGGACATGAAAAATAGAACCCAAAGAATCCCTACAGTGCAGACGGAGACCATTCGGCCCATCAAGTCTGCACTGACTATCCTACCCAGCCCCTCCACCGCCCTATCCCCACGCATTTAGCATGGCCAATCCACCTATCCTGCACATCTTTGGGCACTAAGGGGAAATTTAGCATGGCCAATCCACTTATCCTGAACATCTTTGGAGGGGCAATTTAGCACAGCCAATCCCTGGACCATAAGGGGCAATTTAGCACAGCCACTCCCCCTAACCTGCACATCCTTGGACTGTAAGGGGCAACTTAGCACAGCCACTCCCCCCTAACCTGTATCTCCTCGGATGGGCTCTACTGTTTTCAGAAGAGCATTTATGTCACTGTGTGAAATATCAGGTGGTATCTTTAGGAATCAGGAGAATAGGTACAACATGGTGACATGACCTTCAACTACTAAAAGTTAAGTTTTTAAAAAACCACAAGATTACTTCACTTCTTCGCTTAGAGAATGGAACACACGCTGACTGTACAACTTTGTTCCAGTGTTTTATGACTCTTTACCAATCATTGCTTAAGATAAAGGATTGACGTCCTGGGAGAGGGAGTGGAAACAGAGACCTCAAAAAGATCCGTCAGTAAGATAAACGCATTTCGCATAAACGAACGGGTTGGTGAGAATCACTGATAATGCTACAACTGATATTTCTCCCCACCCCAGGCAGGCAGTTGGGAAACATTACGTTAACATGTTGGTGGTGAGAGAAAGTCTTATCGCACTCAGCCTGCTTGCTCTATTGGCAAGCTAAACTTGGTGAGCAAAAGGTTGCCACCGGTGCCAGCTCGAGGTGACTGCAATAGCCCAAACTAACCGAGTTATAAAAGAAAATAGTCACCTCCTCAAAATGAATTGCCCCTGTGTGCTTTCAGCTGACAAACCGTCTGAAAATAAGTAAACACCTAGGTCACACAATTTCACTCATGGTCTTCTTTGCCCCCCGCCCCCCCCCCCCCCCCCCCCCCACAATTTCACTCATGGTCTTCTTTGCCCCCCCCCCCCCCCCGCAGTTGCAACTCTTCCCTTCCCCCCCTGCCTCTTCCACTGACGTCAAAGTGACTGCAAAGCAAAGCTTGTCATGTAATACCAAGAAGATTCAGGTTATAGAGCTGCGAACAGCATATAATGGGATCGTATAATGGAGATGATGGCATTGCGGTAATGTCCTTAGACTAGTAATCCAGAGGCTGAGGTAAATGCTCTGGGGATATGGGTTCAAATCCCACCACAGCAGCTGGTGGAACTTAAATTCAATTAATAAATCTGGGAATCTAAAGCTAGTCTCAATAACAGTGACCATGCAATAATCAATTGTTACAAAAACCCAACTGTTTCACGGGGAGGTAATCTGCTATCCTCACCTGATCTGGCCTAGATGGGACTCCAAACCCATAGCAATATGCTCGACTCTTTAAACTGTCATCTGAAATGGCCGCGTAAGTCACTCAGTTCAAGGGCATTCAGGGATAGGCAATAAATGCTGCCCTTGTTTGTGACATCCAAATCCCATGAAAGAATAAAATAACATATCTTAGGGCAGAAATTCTTCTGAGGCAGAGACACCAAATGGGCAGAATTGGTATGGCCTCCCATTATAGTGCCTGGCGTTTAATTCCATTGATTACAATGGAACCAAATAGCAGAAACTGTGTACAAATGAGTGACCAATCCCACACCATCCATTCTGCGTCACCACCAGAACCAAATTCTCAAAACTGTTAGGCTCCAGAGTTGCAGTTCGATGGTAAAACACGATGCAAGTCCTGCTTCTTCATAAACTCACTTTATTGTGTTGCACGACTCAATATACGGACCAGCACTCAGTGCCACCTGTAGCCCCTTTATAGATCAGTGACTTATATTGAATAATTGATATTAAATTAGGACGTGTGGAAGGTCTGTTAACCCATTCCTAACAAAAACCCCTTCGATTTTTGTTTCATTGGCAAACCTTTCTATTCAAAACAAAAAAAAGGTAGTTTACCCTCCATTGCATGTCTGTCCAATGATATGTGCCACACCCAAAAACAAAGGGTGGCCTGTCCCCAAGCAAAGACTAATGTCACTTTGATACTGGCTGCCGGGATGTGAGTGATTGTGATCAAGGAGGATTCTTGCCAGAGGGAAATACTTCAACTCTGCTCGACACCTCAACCAGGCCTAGCGCAGGAACTCACTATGTACAAAGCTGTGGCCATAGAATACAAGATAGATGCACCTCACCACTCCCATTGATCATTAATTTTTCACTTCATCAACAAAGACACTTTAAGTCCCAGACACTACTTCTCCATTCCCACAACTTCAGAAATGAGGAAAAGGTGATCTACTTTGGATTAGCAAAACAAATAAAATAATCCATTGACGACATCGAATTCCAAAAAAGGTTTCTTAGGACATTCCAATAAACTAGAGTTCTGCATTTATAAATGGTCTTGCCATGTCATTGAAATACCTCCAAGTGGTTCACATCATGTAATAGTTTGAGCAGTGATTAGTTTCCATTATGGAGCTGGTCAAAGCTGTGTCTATTTGACCTGCCCGACCTATGAAGATGTTTCTCTCTCGACCAATTGTTGCTGGGTCTGTTAAGTGTCCTGATGGCTTATAAATCCACAAGATTCCTAAATGTTCCCACTCTACCCCATAGGACAATGTACATTTTCACGAGAAAAAGCAATGAGTAGCTGTGTTTTCCATGGTCCCCTATTCAAAGACTGTCTGTATAGTTTGGTACTCTTCAGGCCTACGCACGACCAAAGCTTGGACCAAATCATATTGCGCTCTTCACACAAGTGTTATGCCACTCAGAACATCTATCCTATGCTCTCCCCAATTTGGCTTTTCCTTCAGTTTCTAATATTGGCAAAACAGCCATCCTGATAATTGTCCACACCTTCAAGCACATTTTGAGTGTTTAATACAAGTTGTTGTCATTGTTGTAGTCTGAACCTTAATAGAAAGATAGAAGATAGGAGCAGGAGGAGGCCATTTGACCCTTTGAGCTGCTCCGCCATTCATCACAATCATGGCTGATTATCCAACTCAATAGCCTAATCCTGCTTTTTCCCCCCCCATAACCTTTGATCCTATTCGCCCCAAGTGCTATATCCAGCCGCCTCTTCAATACATTCAATGTTTTGGCATCAACTACTTCATGTGGTAATAAATATTTATTTC
This sequence comes from Mustelus asterias, assembly GCF_964213995.1. NCBI lineage: Eukaryota > Metazoa > Chordata > Chondrichthyes > Carcharhiniformes > Triakidae > Mustelus > Mustelus asterias. The sequence continues at coordinate 30,812,785 of NC_135827.1, forward strand.
AATGTTAAATAACAAACCTGTCAGCTTTTGTAATATTGACAACTAATGGATTGTGTATTAAAAGTAAATTATTCAATAAATCCACCAGCAACTCAATTGCCAAATGTAATCACTCCCAACATACAATAAATTGCTGTGTAATCACAAATTGGACTACAGAATACACCATACATTTCCTCTTCCACCCATGGCATTAGCAAAGAGGTAAGACTCGTTGATTACTCAGTTAAAGAAAAACAAATATCGTTGCATTTATAAATGGTCTTGCCATGTCATTTTAAAATATCTCCCAAGTGGCTCACATCATGAAATAGTTTGAGCAGTGATTGATTGCCATTGTGTAGCTGGTCAAAGCTGTGTCTATTTGACCTGCCCAACTATGAAGATCTCTGTTTCTCTCTCGACAGATGTTGCTGGGTCTGTTAATTGTGTTCCAGCATGGTCTTATCCAAGTACGAGACACTGGCCTTCAGCAGAAGTGTGCAAATTGAAAAAGAATTTTTTTAAAAAGGACACAAGAGTAATATTTTTAAAGAAGGTTGAATTTTTGCAAGCCTCTTCACTTCATTATCTGAGCTTCCAATAAACAACCCCATTCAAACCTCAACACTGAGCCAGAATGTTTTCAAAATATTTTGAAAAGTCTCGAGAGGACAGAGAAATATTATCTCCACGAGTTGACAAGTCAAAGAGTGTGAGAATTATCACATGGGTTAATAGAGCATGGGAAGCTTTACCACAAGTCACCATGGAGAAGGGAGTTACAGTATTTAGAAAGGAGCTGGACAAGTATTTAAAAAGAATGAAAAAATGTTACCAGGGTGAAGGACAGTGAAATGGTCCCAAAGTTGCAAGAGTTGCATGGGCACCAAGGGCCAAATGGCTTCCTTCTTTGTGTCAATTCAGACATTATGACCAAGATCACTGAAAATCCATTGGCATTGATCATAGAACCCTTAAGAGTACAGAATTTGACCCATCGAGTCTGCACCGACTCTCCAAAAGAGCATTCCACCTAGGCCCATCCTCATAACCCTATGTATTTACCCACTAATTCCCCTAACCTACACATCTTGGGACACTAAGGGGCAATCCACCTAACCTGCACATCTTTGAAGTGTGGGAGGAAACTGGAGCTCCCAGAGGAAAATGTGGGAGGAAACTGGAGCTCCCAGAGGAAACCCACGCAGACACAGGGAGAACGTACAAACGCCACACAGTCACCCAAGGCTGGAATTGAACCCAGGTCCCTGCTGCTGTAAGGCAGCAGTGCTAACCACCGTGCCTCCTTGAAAAATTGTTTCCCCAAAAAAAAAATGCAGCTTTCCCAAAATTAAAAAATCTGCAATTGGACACTGACAGCCAAGATACCAATTTACAATCCAATTCAGTATTGCTGAGGCTTTGGGAAACCTCAACTTACACTGAACACAGCACCTAATCACACAAATCATCTGAAGTGGAGAAGACAGTTGCAAGTATCCAGCAGACTATAGTGAAAAAAGTAAAGTTTATTTATTAATCACAAGTAGGCTTACATTCACACTGTAGTGAAGTTACCGTGAAAATCCAATGAAGCAGTAAGCTCACCAAGTGTCTCCAATTCATTCCGGTGAGTTCATTTTTGACAATCTCTTCTGGTTTGACACAAGATTTATATTGAACTGAATGATTATTCTTAGCTTGTCCTACTCTAACCTTCCAATGTTTCACAAGCTGGTTTGAATGAAAAAGTTTGAGATTAGGTTTTAATTCCATGACCGCCATCTTGTATAGGTTCACCCCAGAAAAGAAAAATCACGATCAAACCACCCCTTGCAAAGTGAAGACAATTGTATCCCAGGACAAGATTTACAGCAATTGAGAAAGCATTACGGTTTGCAGGTAAAAATCCACATACATTGCTTTTTAAAAGAAGTATGGCACAACCTGTATGTCCAGCATAGCTTGGTTCCTCTTTCATTAGATCAGAAAATGTGTTCAGGTTCTGAAGCGCAACACAATGAACTAGGCCACAAATTATGACACAGATTGAAAACAAACCATCATTTCTTCCTAATCAGATACCACTGAGTTTTGCTTTTTGTGAAAACTTGCATGGAATTACATCATGCAAACCTCCACCCACTCATGCCACCCCTTCCAAAAAAAAAGTCCTAGGCCATGGTAGGAGGTGTGGGATAGAGGGAAAGTTGGCCGATTGGATAGGTAACTGGCTATCTGATCGAAGTAAGAAGTTTAACAACACCAGGTTAAAGTCCAACAGGTTTATTTGGTAGCAAAAGCCATACAAGCTTTCGGAGCTCCAAGCCCCTTCTTCAGGTGAGTCATCGAAGACAGAGGGTGGTGGTGGATGGAAAATTTTCGGACTGGAGGCAGGTTGCTAGCGGAGTGCCACAGGGATCAGTGCTTGGTCCTCTGCTCTTTGTGATTTTTATTAATGACTTAGAGGAGGGGGCTGAAGGGTGGATCAGTAAATTTGCTGATTGGTGGAGTAGTGGATGAGGTGGAGGGCTGTTGTAGACCGCAAAGAGACATAGATAGGATGCAAAGCTGAGCTGAAAAATGGCAGATGGAGTTTAACCCTGATAAATGTGAGGTGATTCATTTTGGTAGGACAAATTTAAATGTGGATTACAGGGTCAAAGGTAGGCTTCTGAAGACTGTGGAGGAACAGAGAGATCTTGGGGTCCATATCCACAGATCTCTAAAGGTTGCTAGTCAAGTGGATAGAGCTGTGAAGAAGGCCTATAGTGTGTTAGCTTTTATTAACAGGGGGTTGGAGTTTAAGAGCCGTGGGGTTATGCTGCAACTGTACAGGACCTTGGTGAGACCACATTTGGAATATTGTGTGCAGTTCTGGTCACCTCACTATAGGAAGGATGTGGAAGCGCTGGAAGGAGTGCAGAGGAGATTTACCAGGATGCTGCCTGGTTTGGAGGGTAGGTCATATGAGGAAAGGTTGAGGGAGCTAGGGCTGTTCTCTCTGGAGCGGAGGAGGCTGAGGGGAGACTTAATAGAGGTGTATAAAATGATGAAGGGGATAGATAGAGTGAACGTTCAAAGACTATTTCCTCGGGTGGATGGAGCTATTACAAGGGGGCATAACTATAGGGTTCGTGGTGGGAGATACAGGACGGATATCAGAGGTAAGTTCTTTACGCAGAGAGTGGTTGGGGTGTGGAATGGACTGCCTGCAGTGATAGTGGAGTCAGACACTTTAGAAACATTTAAGCGGTTATTGGATAGGCACATGGAGCACACCAGGATGATAGGGAGTGGGATAGCTTGATCTTGGTTTCAGATAAAGCTCGGCACAACATCGTGGGCCGAAGGGCCTGTTCTGTGCTGTACTGTTCTATGTTCTATGTTTAACTGTACAGGACCTTGGTGAGGCCACATTTGGAATATTGTGTGCAGTTCTGGTCACCTGACTATAAGAAGGATGTGGAAGCGCTGGAAAGAATGCAGAGGAGATTTACCAGGATGCTGCCTGGTTTGGAGGGTAGGTCTTATGAGGAAAGGTTGAGGGAGCTAGGGCTGTTCTCTCTGGAGCCGAGGAGGTTGAGGGGAGACTTAATAGAGGTTTATAAAATGATGAAGGGGATAGATAGAGTGAACGTTCAGAGACTATTTCCTCGGGTGGATGGGTGGTGGACAAGGGGGCATAACTATAGGGTTCATGGTGGGAGATACAGGAAGGATGTCCGAGGTAGGTTCTTTACTCAGAGAGTGGTTGGGGTGTGGAATGGACTGCCTGCAGTGATAGCGGAGTCAGACACTTTAGGAATATTTAAATTGGATAGGCACATGGAGCACACTAGGATGATAAGGAGTGGGATAGCTTGATCTTGGTTTCAGATAAAGCTCGGCACAACCTCGTGGGCCGAAGGGCCTGTTCTGTGCTGTACTGTTCTATGAATTTCTTCTCAGCAAATCCTGCTCCTTAGACGTATAGCGTAAACCCTACTCATGCACATAAATGGGGTTTCTGCCACACTGTAGGAGAGCAGATTGGAAGCAGCTCCAAGGAAATTGGTCTCCATGGAATCCCAGACAATGGAATGGAATTAGCCTTTTTCAGTCACTGTATGGCTGCCCTACTAATAACCTAATTTTAGTAAAACTGAAAAGATATAGCATCACAGGAGCAGAGCGCACACTTATAGAATTCAACTCATGTAATGCTCATTTCCTTCTTTGGCTCATCAGCAGAAATAGGATACTCTTCCACATTAGCAACGTCAAGTATTCTCAGGCCTGCAGTAGACAGGTGAGGTGTGGGGGGGGGGGGGGGGGGGGGGGGGGGGATTCCTCCTGCGTCCCAGGAATATGATACAAGCTGAAACTCTAAAGAGCGCAGCACCCTCCATGTCAACCACCTTTGCAGCTTCTTAAAATTAGAATACCAATTAGCAAACTTGCTCTCTGTTGTAAATTCACATCCACAAACTGAATGGAGACGGAGCGCAAAACACTTTGCATAGAACCCATTCGGGTTGCACACAGAGAGCACTTTTTCATTCAGGAATTTTAATGTAGTAATCTAAGCTGACACACTTCAGTCCAGGACTGGGGGAGTGCTGCACTGTCAGAGGAGTGCCACTGTTCAGAAGAGATGTTAAATCCCCATGTGTTCTCACAGGTGGACGTAAAGGTTACCAGGACAATAGTCCCCGATTTCCTGGCCAATCAACATTTTTTTTTTAAACTATCCTCATTACCACATTGCTGTTGGTGCTGTCTGAAAATTGGTTGCTATATTCCCTTTCCTTACAACAGTAACTACACTTCAAAAATACTTTATTCCTGTACACCATTTTGAAACATCCCAAAGTATAAAAAGATTCCTATAAGAATACAAGTCGTTCTTTCTTTGGGTTTGAACACTATTAAAGGGCAGTGCACTATGCCTAACATCCAATTGGTTTCAAGCCTCAATGCACAAATGATGTGGAGATGCCAGCGTTGGACTGGGGTGGGCACAGTAAGAAGTCTCACAGCATCAGGTTAAAGTCCAAGAGGTTTATTTGGTAGCACGAGCTTTCAGAGCACTGCCCCTTCATCAGGTGAGTGAATGCACAAAATCGCACTTCATTCATGAGGGGGAAACGGAGAAGAATTTTCCAGATTTTATTTTCCTTTATTAGCCCTGGGGGGGTTTTTCTGCTTTTTGGGGTCTCTCTCCCAGGAGCTTACATACCCGAGCAGGCTTAGGAAAGGTCTAGTCATGATGCTCCAGGAATCATGAGTGCGGCGCAGCCTTGATGAAAAGCACCAGAGGAGCAGATGGCAATTTATTCCTTTTTACCTGCACAATTTCTTCATTCCTGCAATCAATTCACGGGAAAATGATAGAATTTCAAGCCATCAGAGAAAATGTATTTCTGATCCTCGAGGATAATGCCAGGCTACCTTCTCAAAAATTCCTGCATCATTATTCATTCTTGATGATACGCACACAGGCAAGCAAGCATAAAGTAACTAGTTCAAATGTCACAATTTGTGTTTATTCTTTTCCAGCCCTGGTAAGTGCTGTCTCTCCATCATGCAGACAGAACTGGTATTGCCTCTTGTGCAGAAAATTAATACCCGTTCACTACGAACACTGTGCTGCAAACAATCCCGTCTCATCTAAAACACCGATTTTAATTAACCATCGACCTTTAACATGATCACGATCTTGCTTCCATAACAAAATCCTGCAGGTTAGGGATCTCAACATTCAAGTACTCTGAATGGTTTCAGGCCATTAAAAATACAATGACGCCAAGATGTATTAGGCAGTCAACAGTATGTTATCAGGGTAATTCAAACATCATCTGTAAACTCATACCAATGATTTACTGTGTACAGTACTAAAAATGAATAGGTATTCATTTTCTTCACAGATGCACGCCAGTTTGGTTTGCGTGATAAGGAGGCTGCACTTAACATGGTTAAAAAGGAATAACCCAAATCTGAACTAGTTACTTTAATTCAACACAATTAACTTCACATCAGTGATACTGGAATTTTCTCCCAGCTGATTAATGACACATTCCTTAAAATCTACAGTTGCATGCGCAATTGAAAGCTTCACGTTACGAACCTCAATAGAGTTGTCTCAACAAATAAACCATCAACAACTTTGTAACTTACTCCTACCCACTCACCAAACATTTCCACCTGGGGATTCACTATTATTCAATAGGGCAGAACCTTGAGAAAGAGTTAAATGGGTATACAAGTGTTGTGCAAAGCTGTTCCAGCAGCAGCTGGGCCAGAGAACAGCTTCGATTCCCAGCTTATTAAGAAGTCTCACAACACCAGGTTAAAGTCCAACAGGTTTGCTTGGTATCAGGAGCTTTCGGAGCACTGCTCCTTCGTCAGGTGTGTGTGAAGGATGAAGGAGCAGCACTCTGAAAGCTCCTGATATCAAACAAATGTTGGAATTTAACCTGGCGTTGTGAGACTTCTTACTGTGCCCACCCCAGTCCAACGCCGGCATCTCCACATTACCATGTAGCTTATGTTAGACAAGATACTTAGGAATGCTATAATTGGCCTTTCTAGCTCCAGTATCTCAGCGTGAGGAAGGATACCTTTCCCCTATGTGCTCCCCAGTACAGTAAGGAGTCTCACAACACCATGTTAAAGTCCAACAGGTTTATTTGGTAGCACAAGCTTTCGGAGTGTTCCTCCTTCTTCAGGTGAGTGATGGGTTGTGTCCAACTCTTGTGTCCACAACTCTTCACTCACCTGAAGGAGGAGGAACACTACGAAAGCTTGTGCTACCAAATAAACCTGTTGGACTTTATGGTGAGATTTATTACTGTGCTTACCCCAGTCCAACGCCAGCATCTCCACATCATTGTTACCCAGTAGCCAATTCTGGAAAGTATATACAGGATCAAACGTGACTCTCACCACCCCCACACATAGAACTATGCAAAAAAAAATTCTCTTCAGGCTTGGAGGACCAAAGGGCCTGTTCCTGTGCTGTATGTTTTTTTCCTCTACAATTTATGAGTTCCCTTTTGAAAGCCACGGCTGAATCTGCATCCAGCACCACACTCAGGTAAGCACATTCCTGATCCCAACCAGCTGCTGTGTGAAAGTGATTTTCTGCGCGTAAACTCTGGCTCTTTGCTGAGCATCTTACATTGATGTTCTCCAATTCTCAGCTTTTCCGCTAACGGGAACAGTTTCTCCCTTGCTGTATCTCGGCCTTTTGGCCAAGATGCAAATGAGATCAAGCCTTGGAGGAGGAATTCTCCGCCTACTCCAATCAGCTTTGCTCATGTAGATCAGGCCCAGGACAGGGTAAATGGTCCCTTGCCCTGTCTTGTCAGCCTGGATCGGAAATGTCTCAACTTGTTGAGACTCTGAATTGGACTTGATTTGATTGAATTGGAAAAGTATTTAAAAAAGTTTCTCCCTTCATGGTTTTGAAAAACTTTTGTCAAATCTCCTCTCAATGTGTGCTCTAAGGAGAACAGCCAGATATGCCATTCTATCCACATAATTAAAGTATCTCGATCCCTGAGCCACCCTTGCAGATCTTTTCTGCATCCTCTCCAATGCATTCACATTCTTTCTGAAACACGAGGCCCAGGATTGGACACAATACTCCAACTGAGACCGACCCAATGTTTCAAAAATATTCACCACAGCCAGTGAAAGAAGACAAGTAAACGTCAACATTTTTTGCAAAGACAACTACCAGTTATGCATTAAAATAAAGTTACTAAAACATTTAGAACTCAGTCAGTATCATAACAATTTAAAAAGACAGAAAAGGTTAGATGAGATAACTGTTGTAGAGACAGCATATTACAGGTAAAAATGATGAGAGAAAAATGGCCTCCTTTCTCATCACTCAGTTCTACATTTTCCTCTTCAATCATAGAATCATAGAACCCTACAGTACAGAAAGAGGCCATTCGGCCCATCAAGTCTGCACTGACCACAATCTCACCCAGGCCCTACCCCCATATCCCTACATATTTTACCCACTAATCCCTCTAACCTACGCATCTCAGGACACTAAGGGGCAATTTTAGCATGGCCAATCAACCTAACCCGCACATCTTTGGACTGTGGGAGGAAACCGGAGCACCCGGAGGAAACCCACGCAGACATGAGGAGAATGTGCAAACTCCACACAGACAGTGACCCGAGGCGGGAATCGAACCCAGGTCCCTGGAGCTGTGAAGCAGCAGTGCTAACCACTGTGCTACCGTGCCGCCCAATGCTATGCTATGTTCTTCAGATCCCCAGCATTGAATTTACTAACCCCTTTTAAAAACAAAACAGCTTTAATTCAGTCTGCACGTTGCTTCTGAAGTATATATCTTTGGTGCTGACCATCTAACTCAGGAGTGTCACACAACAGGATACAGCGTCTCTACACATTCCTCACATCAGTTCCAATGCCTGTTCCATATTTTGCACAGCCCAAGTTTGAACTTTATTTGGTGATGTTCGACAAATGGGATTCTAAACAACACAGATCATGGGAATTGTTCTGAAGTTACTTACTTTAAAAATTAAAAACACAAGTTAAATAAGTCATAATGGGAACAGATGGCTTAAATCCCTTGTCCCTATTATTTAAAAAGGATCAGCGATGTTTATGTGTATTCAAATTAGCTATGTCAAACATAAACTATAAGATGTACTAAATTAAGATGCCTTCACTAATCCATGAGACAGGATGAAATTTGACTTTTCCCATTTCTGATGCACAGCAGTTTGGGCTCACCAGGTAAATCACATCTACATACACCAACTGTTCCCATTATGACTTATTTAACGTGTGTTTTTATTTTTTGAAAGTAACTTCAGAACAATCTCATCTTATGTGGTTTAGAATCCTGTAGCCGAAAGTCACCAAATAAAATTCAAACTTGGGTTGTGCAGTACATGGAACAGGTATTGGAACTGACGTGAGGAATGTGTAGAGAAGCTGCATTCTATCTTGTGACACTCCCGAGTTAGATGGTCAGCACCAAAGATGTATACTTCAGAAGCAACGTGCAGACTGAATTTTTTTTAAAAAAGCTTTCCTAGATCACACTGCACCTGCACTGACAATACAAGCAATGTAAATGGCTCTGGAGAGCGCAGCGAGATGTATTTATCTCGACACTGCATTGTGTACAGTTACCTCGCAAACAGCCTGCTTGCTGGCGGATAAAACTGACTTTTAAAAATGATGTTTCCTTTCCTCCTGTTGGTTTGAGTTGCACATGTTGCTTTTTTTGATAGGTCTTACTGAAGGATACATTGTTTCAGCAATTTGCCATCCTTCTGTCACGAGCTTACCACATGTCTGAGCTGGAAGGATGAGTTTTTTTTTTCTTGAACTTTTAACCCACCAGAATAAAGCATCTGGCTAAATGCAATAATCTCATTTTGAGCATCGATCTATCCCTTCCCCTGCCCCAACAGATAAAGAAAATTACCTGCAGGATATGGGATTAATGCAAGACTTTACAACAAAGACGCAATAATTGTCTTTCTTGCACTGGGCAACTTGCAATGCATCTCAAGAAAAATCTAATATCCTTGGAATCGTTCAAAATGTACAGCCCAAGGGAGTTAGACAGAATATTATAGATGCACATGCATACACATACTTCTACATGACACAATGTTGTGGGCATGAGCAGCTTAATATCTCCATTCAATTTACTTTGCACATTCCAGCATATAAAGATATATTGAATCCTGCTATGTTGCAAGCTAAAAATTAGTGAAAAGTAATGTGCTTATTTTAACATTTTGCAATTAATATAGATTTGTTTTGGATTTATATTTTGACTACGTGGAGTATGACAAGGGGAAGAGAGAACTAACAATTATTTCAGTTTTCTTAAAGAAATTGCTTGTGTAACAAATGGATTAACCACCACCCCCCCCCAATCCCACCAAGCTCCCTAACCACTCCCCTGGGTTAGGACCCAAGGGAATCCAGTGACCCCAGGCTGAGGTTGCTCAAGTACACATGCCTGAGTTTGATCCCAGCAGGGTTACAAAAGAAAACACAGGGGGTGTAAGAACCTTCCCTCTTATAGGGGCTCCCCACAGCGGCATTCAACCAGCCTTTTGCTGCCTCCAGGACTCCTCAGCTGGGAAGCGATCCAGCTGTTTGTGAATTCCACTTCGAAAGACTGCAGGAAAATTCCACTCTTGCATTTTTTTTTGAAAAAAAAAGGAAAAATAGAAACTAACCAGGAAAGTCGGGAACATATGGACCATACAGAAATGGCCAACTTCTGCACAAGCCTGCAGAATCCTTTGGCTAATATTCCCAGCATTATGAGCAAGAAGATGCATGTTTATTACCTCCACCCCCCCCCCCCCCCCCCCTCCACACACACTACAGTTAGTTCCAATTTGGGAAGGTCCCTAATTGCAGTTTGCATTTTCATGATCAGTCAGGAATTTGCAGAACACTTCAAATTGCCACCCCAAATGCCAGGAATGGGAAGCAAATCAAATTTTAAACATGTTTTTTTTAAGCCTTCGATAAATCCCAACCACCTCGCCGTCAAATTTAGAAAATGATTCATATATGCAATTTTTAAAAATGTTGCATTTCTACACAATGAAGGGATAACAACTTCACAGCGTTGACGCCTGTCTAAACGCGCTTGGGTGATGGGGGTTCGTGCACATTGTATCCCGAGGTCCGATACTGTCCCCGCTCACACCTGGCTGAAAAATCCATGCCCAGTGCGTGAGACTGGGGATTGGAAATTAATAAGACGGCAAAACGTGCGTTCCTGCAGCACAAAAGGGGGGGGGGGGACAAAGAAATTTAAAAGAAAATACGCAGCGAGCCGGCTTTGAGAATGTGGGAACACAACTGAGAGCAAGCACTCTTTGGAAAAGAAAAATAGTGCTTCCTAAATCCTTAAGGCGACTGGCTGAGTTCTGTACGTTTCTTGCCTGTAAGGTGCAATCATTCTGATTGCTGGGGGAGGAATCGTTCACTGGTCATCTTTTCCATCCTCTCCCACCCGGGGGGGGGGGGGGGGGGGTTCTCCTGATAACGGCAGGGTTTTTTTTAAAATAGAGGGAAAACTTGAGAGCCTCGCTAATGTTTTACGGGATGACCGCACTCCCATTCTAGCTCATCCTGTGCACTTTAAGCTATCAAATGAACAGCGCGTTTGATGTTTTTCATTCAACCAACACTTACTGGGGGACTGGGGGGATGCGTGTAGGTGATGTTGGAGAGGGATAAAAAAAAACAAGCATTGGGAACCATCACGAACACCACCACCCGCTGGCGACAAACTGAAATAAAACAACTACACCTTGAAATATTAAAACACTTAGTGAATTTTAAGGCTGTCTGGTGGGGCATTATTAAATCGAAACGCTTGCCGCGTTACCACAGGGGATGGAAATGCTTCAACTTGAGTATTTTGTAAAAAGTTTATTTTCCCTCCCTATCCACTTGCCATAAAATTCACGGAAAGAAATGACCAATCTTGCTAACATCATGCAAATACAAAACTTTTTTTAAAAAAAAGAACTGGGTGGGAGAATGGAGATAAATCAGTCCGGGTTTGGGTGGAAGGAGGATGGGGGGGAAGGGGGGTGAGGGCAAAAGTTCCAAAGTTTTTTGTGAAGTTTTTAAGTCTCGAAAAGCTCCAGGTCGCATTTGAACTGTCCCCCTATGTCACTAATTCTGTCGGGGGGGGGGGGGGAGGGGTGGTGCACCCATCAATTATTAAGAAGGGGTTTAACACATTGGAAATCAGAGCTCCTCTCGACATACGATGAATTGAAAGGACCTGTCACTAATAAAATTTTCAAACACACTCTTCGCGTTAGCAAGACTCTCAAATGTAATCCCCTACCTGTAAACAAACTCCAAAAAGAGACGGCTAAAGCAAGGAACATTTCAGCCTCTGGGCCCGGACCAAGAAGTGTCATACGTATATTTTAAAAGGATAATATATATATATAAAACTATCTTCTTAAAATATATATTCTAATCCCATGAACTAACCAGTTAAATGAATTTATTGAACATGTATATTAATGTAATATTCAATGCCCCGTGAATAGATGGTTTCACACACTTCAATAAAACAAAAATTTCAACTGTATTTGTGGAAAGTGTAATTTCTCAAGACTCGCATTCCAACCATTATCTTGTAAATTGAGTTTGTGTCTTTATATGCCCTGTTTGTGAACACAAGTCCTCACTCACCCGATGAAGGAGCTTGAGGCTCCGAAAGCTAGTGCTGCCAAATAAACCTGTTGGACTTTAACCTAGTGTTGTGAGACTTCTTACTGTGCCCACCCCAGTCCAACGCCGGCATCTCCACATCATAATTTCTTTAGCACAGGGAACCAGTTACAGAAAGAGGAAACCCGTGATAAATTGCATCTAATATATTCTGAATTGAAACAAAGTCTGACAACGGGATCTGTTTTAATACCCCTTTATCTGTCCCAAAAGTTTCACCCAGCTCCGACCTCCGCCGTTCTCAATTTTGCAAATCCTAAATCACCAAGGAATCCAGCGGAAAACCAATCCACCCCCCCATACCGAATTGTGTGTTTTCTCTCAAACCTGCAGAGCAACTCATTCCAAAAGTTCTTTTATGGATTATTCCCCCCAAAAAAGAGAATTAAGGTGCGAATGTTATAATATATTTATATAATGGTCCTCCTTTTATCACTGAGCTCGCACGGTTAGATAGGATCGAAGTCTATTTATTCCTGTTAAATCTCCAGAAGAATCGATTTTGTCACAAGCAGATCCAGTCAAACTTAACCCTGCAAAGGATTTTTAAAATGTGGAACTTGGCCTAAAGTGGGACATGATTTCGGTGTAGCAAATTGTGTCCAAAATGACTGCGATAGCTGCCAATTATTGGCTACATTTTAACTTGCTACATAGCTGGATACATTCGTGATATACGGTGGGATCATTTGAAATATTGCTGCTCTTATTTGCATTGTTGCAAAAAAAATTCTTACATTCGTGCCTGACGTACTAAATAAAAGAGGGGGTACCGGACCCTTCTCGAATTTGCATGTTGTATCAGAGAGGTGACTGATTCCAGCATGACTGTAAAATACATCAACAGTTCGATGCAACAAAAGGCGAGATTAGGAACAATGTTATTAGAAACTGAAAGAAACAATGTCATGTTGTTAAAGCCCTAAAATAAACTCAGGACATCGTTATTCTTTGCTAAAAGATGCAGTGGGAACTCTCTTCCCCCAGTGGATTTCGGTCACCTACACTGTTATGCATCGCCCTTCAACAACAACTCATTATTGAGAGGAATTTACACACATTTAACTGGGAGGACGGCGGAATTATGAATTCCGACAGAGTTTGAATGCATGGGCTTAATATTGTGGCCGTGTGTGGGATGATCTGCTTAAAATAAAAACTAGCAACACAGTGCACCACTAAATAAAAATACATTTATAATAACTATTTCCTATTTTACATGTGCAAATGATCTGGGTGTGTCTCTTTTGCAGTCAGAACTTGGCATGTTGTCCCTGACACGAGCGGACACACGACCGAATAGGAACCAAAGGCTTGCCTTGCTGAACACCACAGCCCCACTCCCAGCCTCTGAACACCCCCCCCCCCCCCAATAAAACTGCACACAACAGTTTGGAAAACAAGAATGCAACAAAAGAAAAACAACAGTTGGCGGCACAAACAAAAGAAAAGTTATTTCTATTGAGCTTTTGAACTCTAGTTCCCCCCCAGCCCCCCAATGTCTTTCTTCATTCGACCACGATACGACTTCTCTGGGGAGGAGGGGGGGGGGGGAAGGTGAGGAAAATTTTTAATTACATTTTTTTTTGTCCACTCACCTCAGTTTTGGTGATGCGATGTCTCGCCAGTTTGACGACGGCGAAGTTGCCTTTGCCTAAAGTGCGCTCAATATCGTAAAAACCCACCCGGACAGGCGCCCGATGTAATTTGCCCGGGCAATCCGCCATGACCATGCTGGGAGCCGGTATAAAGCAACTACACACATATACACAGCCACCCCACCACAACAAGACCAAAATAACTTTCTTCTTCCCCCCCTCCCCCCCTTAACGAAAGCAAAAAATAAAAAAATAATAATAATAATCCTCCTTCTCTTCCCCCCCCCTCCCACAGGATCTATGACCAGGTGATATCAGGATAATTGAGGGAGGGAGGGGAGAAAGGAAGGAAGAAAGAGGTGGGTGGAGGTGGAGTGGGGTTGGAGGGTGGAGGGGGGAGGGGGGGGGAAGAGAGAGAGAGAGAGGGCGGGAAGCTGGAGAGTCAAACCCGGTCTCCACAGAGGCAACAAAAGGGAAATCAAGCTACAAGGTCCCGCTCGTTGCAGGAGGCATCATGTTATCCTGGCTGACGCATATTGACGTAAAAACTCCGGGCTAATGTGTGCAGAAGGCGGGTTCTGAAGCTTTTCTCACTGCCCTGCGAATTTATCGCCATAGCAACCCTATCCACCTTTTACGTCAGAAGCAGCCACTTCTATTCTCGAGGTTGTCAGTCTTGGAAATCTAAATGCTGCCACACTGCTGCTGTTGCTGCTGCAAAATGTGCTCTCTCTCTGTTTCCCTTTCTCTCTGTGTGTGTCTCTTTCTCTCTCTCTCTTCCTCAGAGGATCAAACACTAAAGCAGGGGAGTTTCTGCAGTCTTTTTGTAACCTCTTTTTTACATGCCAAAATATTCTCTCTCTCTCTTTCTCTTTTCCTTGTTCTCTTGCACTCTCTCTCCCTCAGAGGATCAAACACTATAGCAGTCTTTTTGTTAGTTGCAACCTTTTACGTGCCAAAAATATTCTCTCTCATTCTCTTTCTCCCTCTCTCCCTCAGAGGATCAACCACTAAAGCAGGGAGTTTCTGCGCTGTCTTTTGGTTATTTGCAGTCTCTTCTGGGGTTTTTTACATGCCAAAAATATTCTCTCTCTTCCTTTCTCTCTCTCTCTCTCTTTCCCCCAGAGGATCAAACACTAAAGCAGGGGAGTTTCTGCGCTGTCTTTTGGTTATTTGCAACCTTTTTTTTAACATGTCAAAAATATTCTCTCTTTTTCTCACAAACGCACACAAAAGGGAGTTGGAGACTTTCTATTGTTTTTGAGTGACTTGCTGGTTACAAAGTCCCCCTGCTACATCACATGGAGGCAAATTGGATTTGGTTCTGGGTTTTTTTTTAATGATTTACAACAGCGAGTGATCTTAAAATCCAGACTCAGGAGAGTTCACTACCCCCAGATACACACAAACACACACACATAATTGCACATGGTGCAGATGTTGAAACTTACATGGTGTTATATTACCCAACTCCATTCTGAGTGGGCTCCAACTGCCCTTTGGTCTGGTGACCTTGCCTGTTTTGAAAAAAAGGAGACCATCATAGCCAATCAAAAGAAGATAAAGGCAAAATACTGCGAGTGCTGGAGATCTGAAATATAAATAGAAAATGCGAGAAGAACTCAGCAGGTCTGGCAGCATCTGTGGCAAGAGAACAACAGAGATAACATTTCTAGTCCATTGTGTGACTCTTCTGAAGAGAATGCTGCCAGACCTGCTGAGTACTTCAAGCATTTTCTGTTTTAATTATAAAAGGCACTCCTTTCGATGTCACTTTTCATGACCATTGGACCATTGGACATGCCAAAACATTTGTACTGCCAATGAAGTGTAGTCATGGAGCATTTGTTAAAAAAAATTCAAAAAGAAAATGGGGGGGGGGATCTCATAGAGACTTATAAAATTCTAACAGGACTAGAGGGAGGATGTTTCCAATGGTGGGAGTGTCCACAACCAGGGGTCACAGTCTGAAGAATCAGAGTAGACCATTTAGGACGGAGGTGAGGAGACATTTCACCCAAAGAGCGATGAGCCTGTGGAACTCATTACTACAGGAAGTAATTGATGCCAAAACATTGAATGTATTCAAGAGGCAGCTGGATATAGCACTTGGGGCAAATGGGATCAAAGGTTATGTGGAAAAAGCAGGATTAGGCTATTGAGTTGGATGATCAGCCATGATCGTGATGAATAGCAGAGCAGGCCCGAAGGGCCAAATGGCCTCCTCCTGCTCCTGTCTTCTATGTTTCTATGTCATAAATGACCTGGATGAGGAAGTGGAGGGATGGGTTGGTAAGTTTGCTGACGACACCAAGGTAGGTGGTGTTGTGGATAGTTTGGAGGGATGTCAGAAGTTGCAGCGAGACATAGATAGAATGCAAGACTGGGCGGAGAAGTGGCAGATGGACTTCAACCCGGATAAGTGTGTGGTGATCCATTTTGGCAGATCCAATGGGATGGAGCAGCAGTATAAAATGAAGGGTACCATTCTTAGCAGTGTAGAGGATCAGAAGGACCTTGGGGTCCGGGTCCATAGGACTCTTAAATCGGCCTCGCAGGTGGAGGATGCGGTCAAGAAGGCGTATGGCGTACTGGCCTTCATTAATCGAGGGATTGAGTTTAGGAGTCGGGAGATAATGCTGCAGCTTTATAGGACCCTGGTTAGACCCCACTTGGAGTACTGCGCGCAGTTCTGGTCACCTCATTACAGGAAAGATGTTGAAGCCATTGAAAGGGTGCAGAGGAGATTTACAAGGATGTTGCCTGGATTGGGGGGCATGCCTTATGAGGATAGGTTGAGGGAGCTTGGTCTCTTCTCCCTGGAGAGACGAAGGATGAGAGGTGACCTGATAGAGGTTTACAAGATGTTGAGGGGTCTGGATAGGGTGGACTCTCAGAGGCTATTTCCAAGGGCTGAAATGGTTGCTACGAGAGGACACAGGTTTAAGGTGCTGGGGGGTAGGTACAGGGGGGATGTCAGGGGTAAGTTTTTCACTCAGAGGGTGGTGGGTGAGTGGAATCGGCTGACGTCGGTGGTGGTGGAGGCAAACTCGTTGGGGTCTTTTAAGAGACTTCTGGATGAGTACATGGGATTTAATGGGATTGAGGGCTATAGATAGGCCTAGAGGTGGGGATGTGATCGGCGCAACTTGTGGGCCGAAGGGCCTGTTTGTGCTGTGGCTTTCTATGTTCTATGTTCTATGTTCTATGAGTGCAATGTGGAGAACACAACACTTACACACTGCAAACTCCCACAAACAGCAAAAATATGAGAATAACCAGGTAATTGTGGTGTATTTTCTCCAACGTGCATTTTTCATACGCAGCACCTGGGCTTTGGTTTGACATCACAGTTGAAATTAGCGCCTCCAACAATGCAGCACTCCCTCAGTTCAATACTATTGGGGGAGATGTGGTGCTCAAGTCTTGGAGTGGGACTTGAAATCATGATAGTCTGGCTCAGGGGCGAACAGTGTAACCAACGGAGTTGACCAATAAAACCTGAACGTTGAAATATTAGCATACTTTGCCTGTGGTTCTCGTGCAAATATAGCCAATGAGCCTATCACTAGCATGCTTCTCAGGAGGCCGGCACAGAGGAGAGGCGATAAAACCCCCATTGTTCTAAAGGTGCATAATTTAACTGATAAGGCTGCAAGACATATTCAGGAAAGCTGTGTGAAATGTAAAAACATAATCTTAATAGGGGGTTTCAGAGTTCTTCACTCTCTTTTGTGATTGCAAACATGTCTAACGTACTTGCCTTAGTAAAACAAAAGAATGTTTTCAAATTATGCAAACCACGCACATTTCCTCACATTATGGTGCAATACAAAATGTATAAGTTATATGTTAAAGGGCAATACTTCTCCTGAGGATCTGAATGATAAATATGTTGCAGAATCACAGATTACTATGCAGAAGAGGTCCTTTGGCCCATCAAGTCTGCACTGATGCATGAAAGGCCCTGACCTGCCCACCTAATCCCACTTGCCAGCACTTGGCCCATAGCCTTGAATGTTATGGCGTGCCAAGTACTCATCCAGGTACTTTTTAAAGGATGTGAGGCATCCCGCCTCCACCACCCTCCCTTGCCTTTGGTGCTTGCCAGACACTTCTGTTGACAGTAAGGGGCGGCATGGCAGCACAGTGGTTAGCACTGCTGTCTCATAGCATCAGGGACCAGGGTTCAATTCCTGGCTTGAGTCACTGTCCGTGCGGAGTTTGCACGTTCTCCTCATGTCTGTGTGGGTTTCCTCCGGGTGTTCCAGTTTCCTCCCACAATCTGAAAACAAAATGTGCTGGTTAGGTGAGTTGGCCGTGCTAAATTTTCCCTCAGCGTATCCGAACAGGCGCCGGAGTGTGGCGACTAGGGGATTCTCACAGTAACTTCATTGCAGTGTTAATGTAAGCCTACTTGTGACGAATAAATAAACATCTTGCATTTATATAGCACCTTTAAAGGACTGAAACATCCCAAAGTAACGCCAGAGCATTACCAAACAAAATTTGACCACCAAGTCACATAAGGCGATATTAGATCAGATGACCAAAAAGCTTGCTCAAAGAGGTAGGTTGAAGGGAACATCTAAAATGTGGAAAGCAAAGTAGGAAGTTGGAGAGGTTTAGAGAGGGAATTCCAGAGCTTAGGGATTCAGCAGTTGACACTGCGACCAGTAATGGAGCGATCAAAATCAAGGGCTGGATTCTCCAACCTCTTCTGCAGCTGGGATTCTCCGGTCCCGCTGCAGTGAACAGAGATTTGGCTGAGCGCCAAAATTCTCTGTTTTCACTGGCAGAGGCAGCAGGGCATTAACAGCTGGAGAATGCTGGCCAAGGTTATGGAAGAGGCCAGAACTGGAGTAGCTGCATCAAAAAACTCCGATCAGTTTTTAAGAGATCAGACAAGGTTCAAGTTCTTCCTTGGTGTTAACAAGGTCATAAAGTTAGCTATGTTCACCATTCCTAATAAACTTGTACATGCATTTTAAAGCAACACTTTTATGACTTCACTTGTAATACCCATCAGTGAAAAGTTTCCGGATATTTTTATGATGTTATTAATGCAAAGGCCAGAGGAAAATGTACACAGAACTTACGAGTTTTGCTGCTAATGTTTACGGACAGGGCTGTGACCAATCATTGGAAGAGGGCTAAGATGACCTAACGACAGATAGGGGCAAGGAACGTAGTAAGATGTTCTCTGATCGTAGATCGTAAATCGTAAACATGTTGCTTTAGAATGTGTGAACAATTTTGTTAGAAATGATGAACATTGAGCATTAACTTTGTGTGGTGCACGGTTTCCTTAAGACTCAGAGGCAGCACGGTGGCACAGTGGTTAGCACTGCTGCCTCGTAGTGCTAGGGACCGGGTTCAATTCCTGGCTTGGGTCACTGGCTGTGTGGAGTCTGCATGTTCTCCTCCGTGTCTGAGTGGGTTTCCCCCGGGTGCTCCAACTTCCTCCCACAGTCTCAAAAACATACCGGGTACACTGAGGGAGAGTTTTTTTTAAACGTACTGGTTAGGTGCATTGGCCATACTAAACTCTCTCTCAGTGTACCTGAACAGGTGCCAGAGTGTGGTGACTAGAGGAATTTCATAGTTTTGTAAGCCTACTTGTGACACTAATAAATAAACTTTGTGGAGAAGGGGATGTGCTAGGAATCAAGAATCTGTTGGCTATGGGGCCACGTGGGGGAGATGTTTCTGTGGGAGAAGTCACAGAGAGGTCTTGCTCATACCATTACACATTTACAGTACAGATAATAATGGACAGATCTAAAATAGTTTGAGAGGAAGTATAACTTTTGAACTGGCCTAGCAGCAGGACCCACCTAAATATTTTGTTCTGAATATAGCGTCCAATGTGAATCCACAGCAAGCATAACTAGAAAGAGGCTATCTTTATCTTCACTATTAGAGCAGAGAAGTGTATAGCAACAGGAGTTTCATTGGATAAGCAAGAGGATTGTCTTGAGTTCAAGCCTTTACATCAAGAAAATTTTAGGAGTCATTTCAAAAAAAAGTCAGACAGGACAAAAGCTCACTTGAGAGAAAGCTTTGTTTATTTTTGAAAGTAGATTATACGTTTGACCAAAATGAATTTTAATCTGAATAGATGAGACACAGTAGGTGGAAATCTCCGGCCGCGCTAATCTAAATTCCCACCCGGCCATCAATGGTGTTTCACATTCTCCGCAACACGCCCGCTAAAATTCCAGTGGCGGGCAGGATGGGAGAATTCTGGCCTGTAAGTTTGCTTTTAAGAACATAAATTGATTTCCCTCACACGGTTGCATTCAATTTCATGGGACGGCACGGTGGCACAGTGGTTAGCACTGCTGCCTTACAGGGACATGGGTTCGATTCTTGGCTTGGGTCACTGTCTGTGCGGAGTCTGCACGTTCTCCCCCTATCTGCGTGGGGTTGCTCCAGTTTCCTCCCACATTCTGAAAGATATGCTGGCTAAGTGCGTTGACCAGGCTAAATTCTCCCTCAGTGTACCCAAACAGGCGCCAGAGTGTGGCGACTAGGGGATTTCCACAGTAACTTCATTGCAGTATCAATGTAAGCCTACTTGTGACACTAATGAATAAACCTTAATTTACCCATCAAACCATCTTATGTCATGAGTGAATGATAAAAACGACATGCAGTGAGAACATTGACCAAATCCTGATGTATTGTATGATGTGTACTTTTTTTTAAGTGAGAGGGACTTTCAGTGAGAACAGCTGTTAAACAGTGGAACTGTTTACTCGAGTGGCAAAGCTACTTAGAATGTTATCAACTCTATCCTGTGTTTCTACAAATGGTCTAGACTTGTGAAGTTATATTCATCCACAATACTCTCTTCAATGCCAGCATTAAAGAGCACATCCCAATATAAAAGACTTAAGAATAATGATTAACTTTAACATCCATATGTCAGTGATGCGAAGTGATGATTCAAAGCAATGTGTCACAGAGGGGTTGGATAGGATGAGGTTCATTCATCCACTTGGCATATGGCAAGTTCCGAATTCTGGCTGTGGTGTCACAGCCGTGGGTAGTGAGCAGATCCTTGATCTTTATTCTATGGGAAGAGCAGAGCATTGAAGAAGAGTCATCGTCTTGCACACTTCCTAGTGGGAGGATTGCAGCAGCACAGCTCAGTCCTCAGAGCAGCTGGTCTGACAGCTCTCTCAGACAGGGACTGACGAATGGTATGTGGAGATGTAACAAAGAGAGAGAGAGACAATAAAATGAGTAGCAAAGAGAGAAACCTTCCTCGCTTTAGTCCTCAGTTATTTTTAC
This sequence comes from Mustelus asterias, assembly GCF_964213995.1. Classification (NCBI taxonomy): domain Eukaryota; kingdom Metazoa; phylum Chordata; class Chondrichthyes; order Carcharhiniformes; family Triakidae; genus Mustelus; species Mustelus asterias. The sequence goes on from NC_135827.1 coordinate 30,833,935, forward strand.
TTCTCTTTTCAGCAAAAAAAAAGGTTGGCTAAAAAATAAATATTTCTGACATCATTAAAGGATTTAGCTGGGAGTTGCAACTCATCCCAATAGTGTGATGGAGTCGAATTAATGTCAGAAGAGATGATCATTAATCTAGGGGATGCCGTAATTAATTTAATGATGTTATTATTTCAAATGCGCACATTAATTAATCTCCCTCATATTTCTCCTTCAAGCCAGCTTCTCAATTACAGTACCAGCATTTAACATTTAAATTGAATATTAAAAATAAAAACAGGAAAAACTCAAAATAATGCTCAAGTTAATAGGCCGATGCAGTTTAGGGCTGCATCAAAACATTAGCTTTCAATGTTGGGATTTTGTAATGGTGGCAAGTGCTTTTTTAAAGCAAGCCACTCACCATTCTGACTTGGAACTATATTAACTTTCTGTCATTGTCTCTAGGTCAAAATCCTGGAACTCCCTCCCTCACAGCACTGTGGGTGGACCACATGCACTGTAGCGGTTCAAGGAGACGGCTCACCATCATCTTTTCAAGGACAATCAGGGATGCGTAACTGGCACGCCCTCATCCCATGAGAGAATAAAAAAGATGTGGCCTCCCTAAGATAACCTGCTTCCCTCCCACAATTAGACCCACCCCCTCCCCTCGACAATCAGACACAACCGCAATTGGAGTTCCCCTGGCCAATCATCTCCTGGAATCATGGACCACTCCCTTAATCACTACCTCTGAAATCCTCCCTCTCTCTGATTCCTGCACCAAGCAGACCTTCTGAAACATGCTGTTCCCACCTTCACCCCTCCCTCAGCCTCTACCCTGAGGAGCAGAAAGCTGACCTTCTCCTGGGTTAGGAAAACTCCCCACACAGGGGTCTACACCCTGTCAATCAGGCTCTGTTGAAGATTGGGAACATAAGAACATAGGAGCACAAGAGCAGGAATAGGCCATTCAGCCCATTGAGCCTGCTCCACTATTCAGTATGATCATGGCTGACCAACCACTTCAATGCTTTTTTCCCACACTATCGTCATGTAAATTGTTGTCATTAGCATTTAAAAATCTGTCAATTTCTGCTTTAAACATACTCAGTGTCTGAGCTTCCACGGCCCTCTGGGATGGAGGTTCATAACCCCAAATCTCCTCATCTCGGTCCTAAGTGGCTTCTCCCTTATTTTGAAACTGTATCCCTTGGTCTGAGAGCCAAGGTTTCGAGTCAGGACGAAGTCATCCTGACTCGAAACGTTGGCTCTATTCTTCCTCCACAGATGCTGTCAGACCTGCTGAGGTTTTCCAGCATTTTCTGTTTTTGTTTCAGGTTCCAGCATCCACAGTAACACACACACAGACGCACAGACACACACACACAGACACACACACACACACGTGTGCGCACACACACACACAAACACACACGTGCACGCACACACTGACCTGACTGTCTCTTTGGAATATCAGATGAATTTGTACACTTTTCACCCTGGTAGAACAGTGGCACAGAACATTTGGGTGGCACAGTGATTAACACTGCTGCCTCACAGTGCCAGAGACCAGAGTTCGATTCCCAGCTTGGATTGTTGACTATGTAGAGTCTGAATGTTCTTTGCGTTGGTTTCCTCCCACAGTCTGAAAGACGTGCTAGTTAGGTGCATTGGCCATGCTAAATTCTCCCTCAGTGTACCCGAACAGGTGCCAGCGTGTGGCGGCAAGGGAATTTTCATATAACTTCATTGCAATGTTAATGTAAACCTACCTGTGACACCAATAAATAAACTTTAAAAGAACAGTAACATTTTTTTAAAATTGGGGGTGTTGCAAACCTAGTTGTCAAATCAAGGCACAATATCTATTCACACAGTATCTGTAAGAAAGCAAAAGGAATCCATGAGTATCAATATCAAGGAATAGAGTGTTAGCTGAAATAAACACCACATTGACTTGCCGTAAAATGTCTTTAATGCCCTTGATAGAGCAGCCATGTACACCATGCACAAAGTTGGATTGTCCATCATCCTTTAGCAGGTGGATGAGGGGAGTCTGGGATTTCAAATGGTCTCTAAAGTGCCTGGAAAGAATGTTGAGAGCAAGGACAAGTCACCAGAAATCTTCTCTGCATTTCAGTTCCAACACTGGCATGTAACATGAGCAGTCATGAATTTACTTACATGCAAGGTGCAGCGTATGTTATCATGTTATCAGGGTGATGAGTGTCTGCAACAAGCTGCCAGAGATAGTAGTAGAGGCGGGTACAATTTTGTCCTTTAAAAAGCGTTTAGACAGTTACATGAGTAAGATGGCTATCAAGGGATATGGGTCAAACACGGGCAACTAGGACTAGCTTAGTCGTTTAAAAAAAAGGGCGGCATGGACAAGTTGGGCTGAAGGGCCTGTTTCCATGCTGTAAACCTCTGTGACTCTATGGGACACATTCAACAGTGAACTGCACTGCACAACACCAATTTGGTGATAGTGACCACAATTCGGTTACGTTCACCTTAGTGATGGAAAGGGATAGGCATGAACCTCGGGCCAGTGGTTTTAGCTGGGGGAAGGGTAATTATGAGGCTATTAGGAGAGAATTAGGAAACATAGGTTGGACTAGGAGATTACAGGGACTGGGAACGTCCGACATGTGGAGTTTTTTCAAGGAGCAGCTACTGCGAGTCTGTGATAGGTATGTCCCTGTCAGGCAAGGAGGAATTGGTAGGGCTAGGGAACCGTGGTGCACCAAAAAAGTTTCTTTGTTGGTTAAAAAGAAAAAGGAGGCTTATGTTCGGATGAGACGTGAGCACTCGGGTAGTGCACTAGAAAGCTTTAGATTGGCTAAGAGGGAGTTGAAGAGCGAGCTTAGAAGGGCTAAAAGGGGACATGAGAAGACTTTGGCGGATAGGGTTAAAGAGAATCCTAAGGCGTTCTATAGGTATGTCAAGAACAGAAGGTTGGTTAGGGCAAGTTTAGGGCCAGTTATAGATGGCAGAGGGAAGTTATGTGTGGAACCGGAGGAGATTGGTGAAGCATTGAACCAATATTTCTCTTCGGTGTTCACGCAAGGGGACATGAATATAGCTGAGGAGGACACTGGGTTGCAAGGGAGTAGAATAGACAGTATTACAGTTGATAAGGAGGATGTGCAGGATATTCTGGAGGGTCTGAAAATAGATAAATCCCCTGGTCCGGATGGGATTTATCCAAGGATTCTCTGGGAGGCAAGAGAAGTGATTGCAGAGCCTCTGGCTCTGATCTTCAGGTCGTCGTTGGCCTCTGGTATAGTACCAGAAGATTGGAGGTTAGCGAATGTTGTCCCATTGTTTAAGAAGGGGAACAGAGACTTCCCCGGGAATTATAGACCGGTGAGTCTCACTTCTGTTGTCGGCAAGATGTTGGAAAAAATTATAAGGGATAGGATTTATAGTTATTTGGAGAGTAATGAATTGATAGGTGATAGTCAGCATGGTTTTGTGGCAGGTAGGTCGTGCCTTACTAACCTTATTGAGTTTTTTGAGAAAGTGACCAAGGAGGTGGATGGGGGCAAGGCAGTGGACGTGGTATATATGGATTTTAGTAAGGCGTTTGATAAGGTTCACCATGGTAGGCTTCTGCAGAAAATGCAGATGTATGGGATTGGGGGTGATCTAGGAAATTGGATCAGGAATTGGCTAGCGGATAGGAAACAGAGGGTGGTGGTTGATAGTAAATATTCATCATGGAGTGCGGTTACAAGTGGTGTACCTCAGGGATCTGTTTTGGGGCCACTGCTGTTTGTAATATTTATTAATGATCTGGATGAGGGTATAGTTGGGTGGATTAGCAAATTTGCTGATGACACCAAAGTCGGTGGTGTGGTAGACAGTGAGGAAGGGTGTCGTAGTTTGCAGGAAGACTTAGACAGGTTGCAAAGTTGGGCCGAGAGGTGGCGGATGGAGTTTAATGCGGAGAAGTGTGAGGTAATTCACTTTGGTAGGAATAACAGATGTGTTGAGTATAGGGCTAACGGGAGGACTTTGAATAGTGTGGAGGAGCAGAGGGATCTAGGTGTATGTGTGCATAGATCCCTGAAAGTTGGGAATCAAGTAGATAAGGTTGTTAAGAAGGCATATGGTGTCTTGGCGTTTATTGGTAGGGGGATTGAATTTAGGAGTCGTAGCGTTATGTTGCAACTGTACACAACTCTGGTGCGGCCGCACTTGGAGTACTGTGTGCAGTTCTGGTCCCCACATTACAGGAAGGATGTGGAGGCTTTGGAGAGGGTGCAGAGGAAGTTTACCAGGATGTTGCCTGGTATGGAGGGGAGATCCTATGAGGAGAGGCTGAGGGATTTGGGATTGTTTTCGCTGGAAAGGCGGCGGCTAAGAGGGGATCTTATTGAAACATATAAGATGATTAGAGGTTTAGATAGGGTGGATAGTGATAGCCTTTTTCCTCTGATGGAGAAATCCAGCACGAGGGGGCATGGCTTTAAATTGAGGGGGGGTAGTTATAGAACCGATGTCAGGGGTAGGTTCTTTACCCAGAGGGTGGTGAGGGATTGGAATGCCCTGCCAGCATCAGTAGTAAATGCGCCTAGTTTGGGGGCGTTTAAGAGATCCGTAGATAGGTTCATGGACGAAAAGAAATTGGTTTAGGTTGGAGGGTCACAGTTTTTTTTTAACTGGTCGGTGCAACATCGTGGGCCGAAGGGCCTGTTCTGCGCTGTAATGTTCTATGTTCTATGTTCTAATAAGCCTGATGCACAACAGCCAGAATAAGCTTCTACACTGTAAATAATAAACCACATACATAAGGTAATGGAAGTGGTCAATAAATAGTGCATGCATGCTCCTGGTTTGGGTGGCACGGTGGCACAGTGGTTAGCACTGCTGCCTCACAACGCCAGGGACCCGGCTTCAATTCCCAGCTTGGGTCACTGTCTGCGTGGAGTTTGCACGTTCTCCCCATGTCTGCGTGGGTTTCCTCCGGGTGCTCCGGTTTCCTCCCACAGTCCAAAGATGTGTGGGTTAGGTTGATTGGCCATGCTAAATTGTTCCTTAGTGTCAGGGGATTAGCAGGGTAAATATGTGGGGTTACAGGAATAGGGCCGGGATGGGATTGTGATTGGTGCAGACTCGATGGGCCAAATGGCCTCCTTCTGCACTGTAGGGATTCTATGATTCCTCCGGGTGCTCCAGATTGTACTCCCACAGTCTGAAAAGACGTGCTGATTAGGTGCATTGGCCATGCTAAATTCTCCCTCAGTGTACCCAAACAGGAGTGTGATGACTAGGGGATTTTCACAGTAACTTCACTGCAGTGTTAATATAAGCCTACTTGTGACACTAACAAATAAACTAAAATGATAATCCTACTTTTATTTGAAAGCTGTCATTCTTTAACCTCAAACATAGCTTAAATCATTAAAAAAAACACAATGATTTCTCTTTATTTATTTTCTCTCTCCCTGTCTTGCCTCCTCTGGCCAAAGCTGAAATAGAGTTTTGCAAATACCAACAACTGCCCAGTACCTTAACCATTGGCCATGTGTGAACTTGAGGCAGGGAGAGGGTTATCACAGACAAACCAACCAACCCAATGCTCAACTCAGACGCCCCCCCCACAGGAGCGGTGACTGGGTATTTGCTCAGCATTGGGAAATCTGGCTGAGTTATTTCCCCCACCAGCATTTATTTAATTGCCAGTTTTGCCTGCATTGCTGAAGTGGAGAACTGGGAATGGCATCCCAAAAATGCTGCACAGTTAATTAAGTAATCTTGACGTGGAGTGGCTGTTGCTTTCGTTGGCCAATTCAACGACTAATTCGCACAAAAAAAAAACCCAGTAAGATAAATGATTTTTTGTTAATGGTTGCGCGAATTGAGATTAGTGGCAGCCGCACAACAAACCCTTTCTTCAGTGAGCGCCATCTCTTTTATTTGTCGAAGCACTTGTAACATTTCCATATTACGTCTCCGCAAGACCCACTCCGGCTCGAAGCCACAGCCCTGAGGTGTACGTGTTGAAGTTACCACTGAGATTACTGTAGACCACTCACAACACTCAGGACCTTCTCTTCTGGTCACACCAAATCATTTCACAGAGAGAGGCTGGAGGGGTTGGGGGGGGGCGTGGGGGTTGGGGGGGGAGGGGTACGGGGGTGGGGGTGGTGGGTGGGGGTGGGTGGGGGGGGGGAGGTGGAATGATTCTTCACCATCTTCAAAAATGCCCAAATTCTGCGGCATGCTTGGATTTTCCCCCCAACGTTGCTTGTTCCACAGTAACATCTCGTTTCTGACGCTCCAGTTTTACTTTAAATGCTCTGCAGTCTTTTTGCTTCTCTCGCCTCTTCTCACTCACATGGTTCTAGCTGTGCTCCATTATCCAGTGTTCTGGATCTCCAAATACTAGCCCTCCACCCCCCACTGCCCCCACACACCCACACAAACACATCCCCCCGGTGACCACCCTCAACACCACCTTTGATCTAAAACAGAAAATGTTGGAAAGTCTCAGCAGGTCTGACAGCATCTGTGGAGAGAGAATCGAGCCAATGCTTGGAGCCTGGATGACCCTTTGTCAGAGCTTTGATCTCTTAGATGGTTCCTGTTAAGCTTCAAGTTAGGTTCCTGTCCTTAATGCCTGTGATCTGGCCAAGGTGAAGCGTAATCATAGACAGGGGGAAGGAGGCATCAATTTGTCATCACTTATAGGATTCTCAGGGGGTTCGACACAGGGTTCGAAAGGGTAGATGCTGAGAGGTTGCTTCCCCTTTGTGGGAGAGCCTAGGACCAGAGGGTGTAAGGGGCGCCATTTAAGACAGAGATGAGGAAGAATTTCTTCTCTCAGAGGGTACTGAATCTGTGGAACTCTATACCACAGAGGGCTGTAGAAGCTGGGTCATTACGTTCATTCAAAGCTGAGATAGACAAATTTTCAATCAGTAAGGGAATCAAGGGTTATGCGGATAAGGGTTTAAGGGGCGGGACGGTGGCATAGTGGTTAGCACTGCTGCCTCACAGCACGAGGGACCTGGGTGACTGTCTGTGTGGAGTTTGCGCATTCTCCTTGTGTCTCCGTGGGTTTCCTTTGGATGTTCCGATTTCTTCCCACACTCCAAACATGTGCAGGTTAGGTGGATTGGCCATGCTAAATTGTCCCTTAGTGTCCCAAGTTGTGTAGGTTAAGTGGATTAGCGATGGTAAATGTGCAAGATTATGGGAATGGGGTGGGCATGGGTAAAATGCTATTTTGGAGGGTCGGTGCAGACTTAATGGGCCGAATGGCCTACTTCTGCTCCTTATGTCTTATGGTCTAACAAGATCCCAATGTGATACACTTGATTTCTCCTATCTTAAGTGCTATGTAGAAACTTCTGTTTCTGTTTTATGTTTTAACTTTTTTCCACTTCCCCTTTTCTCCACTCCTTTCTAGAGAGCAGTGACTCTCACTGGGATGCAATTCTTGTTGTGGGTGATGACGAGTTGTTTACTTGCTCCTTTCTATGGCCATGTTTTACCATGACTAGATCATAGTCATTAAGGAACACTCTAGAACTATGGTCAATAGTTTGCCCACATTGTAGGTCTCCAAACAGCAATGAATCATTCTACCAGATATGGTAAGGTGCTGTCTGAATCCTTTATTTTCAAGTACACGTAATTTACCTAAATGTTGTCAGGCTACTGGACTGTGGCAGCATCACAGGCAGGCTCAGTCTTGTCTGTACCTGATACTTGCATGCATTTTCCAGCAGCAAGTGCAAGATCGTGCCTCCCAACCAGCCTCCCATCCATTGACTCTGTCTACACCTCCCGCTGCCTCGGAAAAGCAGCCAGCATAATCACGCACCCCGGACATTCTCTCTTCCACCTTCTTCTGTCGGGAAAAATATACAAAAGTCTGAAGTCACGTACTAACCGACTCAAGAACAGCTTCTTCCCTGCTGCCGTCAGACTTTTGATGGACTTATCTTGCATTAAGTTGATCTTTCTCCGCACCCTAGATATGACTGTAACACTACTTTCTGCACTCTCTCCTGTCCTCCTCTATGAGCAGTAGGCTCTGTCTGTAAAGTGCGCAAGAAACAATACTTTTCACTGTATACTAATACTTACGACAATAATAAATCAAATCAAATCAAAGTGATCAGAGGAGGCAAGCCACTCTGATTTTTCCCCTCCCGGGTGGGCTATGTGATGCTGAGGGCAATTGCAGAGTCCTGCTATCAACCCACTGTTGGTATTTAATTTACCCAAGACCGGGATTGAAACAACCAGACCTTTCTCATCATTATCAGCACAGCAAGCTAAAGGGGAAAGACATGACTGAAGTCCTGAAAAGGATCAATTTTAAAGGATGATTGCGATCTCCAAAGATGTGCGGGTTAGATTGATTGGCCATGCTAAAAAAACAAATTGTCCTAACATGTGTAGGTTAGAGGGATTAGTGGGTAAATATGTAGGGATATGGGGGTAGGGCCTGGGTGGGATTGTGGTTGGTGCAAACTCAATGGGCCGAATGGCCTCTTTCTGTACTGTAGGGTTTCTATGATTCTATGATTCTATGATCTCCTTGGTTGAGGAGTTGATCACGAGGGGACGTAGTTTTAGGATAAGGTGTCAGGAGATTCAGAGGGAATTTGAGAAAACATTTTTTTTCACTCAGAGGGTGGGAATCTGGAATGCACTGCCTGAGAAGGTCGTGGAGGCTGGGAACCTTACAAGCACTTTTAAAAAGTACTTGGATGAGCACTTGAAACATCATGACATTCAAGGACATGGGACAAGTGTTGGAAAATGGGATTAGTGTGACTTTAGTGGTACTTATTGTCGGTGCAGACTCGATGGGCCGAAAGGCCTTTCTGCACTGTATGGCTCAATGACTCTGTCTCAGGGTGCTATAGAGCAATTGAATATAGAGTCATAGAGATGTAAAGGGCAGAAAAGGCCATTCGGCCCATCAAGTCTGCACCGACAATAACTACCACTGAACAGCATGGGCGGCACGGTGGCACAGTGGTTAGCACTGTTGCCTCACAGCACCAGGGACCTGGGTTCAATTCCAGCCTCGGGTCACTGTCTGTGTGGAGTTTGCACATTCTCCCCGTGTCTGCATGGGTTTCCTCCGGGTGCTCCGGTTTCCTCCCACAGTCCAAAGTTGTGCAGGTTAGGTGGATTGGCCATGCTAAATTGCCCCTTAGTGTCAGAGGGATTAGCTCGGGTAAATACATGGGGTTATGGGGATAGAGCCTGGGTGGGATTGTGGTTGGTGCAGGCTCAATGGGCTGAATGACCTCCTTCTGCACTGTAGGGATTCTATGATAAAGTCACATGAATCCCATTTTTCAACACTTGTCCCATATCCTTGAATGTTATGATGATTCAAGTGCTCAACCAAATACTTTTTAAAGGTTGTAAGGTTTCCAGCCTCCACTACCTGACCCTATCATTCCACTCATTGAATTCCTGATATTAGGCATGCAGTTATGGGTGAACAAGGGGGCTTTGGTAATCAGACACCAGTTATTCAGAAGCTTTCTTGTGCTCTTTTTACCGGCACATCTAGTGTGGGGTGAAAGATGTCTCCATTTCATCCTATTGGCCAAGAAAACATGACGCACTGGCACATTCTAAATCGAATCATAGAAACCCTACAGTGCAGAAAGAGGCCATCTGGCCCATCGAGTCTGCACCGACCACAATCCCACCCAGGCCCTACCCCCATAGCCCTACACATTTACCCACTAATCCCTCTAACCTACGCATCTCAGGACACTAAAGGGCAATTTTAGCATGGCCAATCAACCTAACCCAGAGTGTGGGAGGAAACCGGAGCACCTGGAGGAAACCCACACAGACACGAGGAGAATATGCAAACTCCACACAGACAGTGTCACAAGCTGGGAATTGAACCCAGGCCCCTGGAGCTGTGAAGCAGCAGTGCTAACCACTGTGCTACCGTGCCGTCCGGTAAAGCTGAATAGAAAAAAATAAATATCATATTAAACAAACAAGTGCACTAATAATCCCCAATATCAGTCTCCAGGGTAATTCATAAGCTACTTGGTAAGGCTCACATGTCAACACTCTGTACCATGAACACTGTACCTTGTACACTGTACACCAGGAGTGTAATATATAGCAATGTGTTGTAACCAAAGAACAATCGCAGTCTTTAATGGAACATATAATTTCCCATCAAAAGACTTTGCAACATGCTGACGCACTAGTGCCTCAGGCACAGAATGGTCACACATCATTTCTCAACAGTCCGTCTGGGGAGATTTAGGTGGAGGGAAGAGCAATTAGAGGGATTCTCAGCTCATATGACAAGCACCTCCCAACACCCTGTTTAAGAGCAGAATGTCAACTCCCAGTGAACAGATTGTTTGCTGTTTACAGTCAAAGAACAATGCATGATGTAGAGGCATGTAGCACAACAGGAGCAACAACAGGAGGTTAGAAAATAGGAGATGGGGAACAACTAGCTACATACATTTTAATTTATTATTCATTTAATTACTTTATTTCATTCTAAAACAAGGGTTCTATCACAGTCGATTATCCCCAACAGACCCCAATGTAATCTAGTAGACATGGTCTGTACTTATTTGTCAAATGTTCATCGTGATGCCAAGACATGCTATCATAAAAATAGGCTGATTGGGTGGGTGAAAACATTAAATTCAGTTCACCCGACTTTTCATTCAAATATATCAAGTATAAAAGTCTAAAGATGTGCGGGTTAGGTGGATTGGTCATACTAAATTGACCCGCGTGTCAGGGGGATTAACAGGGTAAATATGTGGGGCTACGGGAATAGGGACTGGGTGGGATTGTGGTCGGTGCAGACTCGATGGGCCGAATGGCCGCCTTCTGCACTGCAGGGATTCTATGATTCCGTGATAAAACAGATTGAAGTTTTGGCAGAAGCTCATCCTGAGTTGACTAACTATTCAGTCGTTGTTATATTTACATTCCTCACTCCTCTCCATTTTGAACCCCTCTATTATGATTTGGGGAGGTGATGGTCGAGACTATTAGGAACTAAGCGAATATTCTGGGGCTCTGGGTTTTAAAAGAAATCTGGAATTAAGAATCTACTGATGACCATGAAACCATTGCCGTTTGTCAGAAAAACCCATCCGGTTCACTAATGTCCTTTAGGGGAAGTAAATCTGCTGTCTCCACCTGGTCTGGCCTACATGTGACTCCAGAGCCACAGCAATGTGGTTGACTTTCAACTAAGGGCAACTAGGGATGGGCAATAAATGCTGGCCAGCCAATGACGCCCATGTCTTATGAATGAATAGAAAAAAAGAGCCAACACCCTTCCCCAAAATCTTTGTCAGTTGACAAAATTTGAATCTCAGGGCGCGATCTTTCCAGCAGTTCATCCCGCTGCAGCGAGATTGGAAAATTTGGCAGCTAGCCAAGCCAAATCTCTGTTCACTGTGGCAGGATGGGAAAATCTTGCCGGTGCAAACCTTGGGAAGATTCCGGCCTGTCAGTGTCGTCCAACATTATCCTATGGACAATAGTAGGTGGGTGAACAAAATCTGGCTTGTTTTACTGCTCCATTTTCCTAATGTTCCCTAACCCTGTCTTCACTGAGAAAGCCTTGTGAAGAATCCTGCTTCAAACACCATGAAGTAGGCTTGATAGTCTTGAATATATAATAGCAAGTCTTTATTAATGACTCATAACCATGTACATATTTACAATAGAGGGTACAGGTACGGGGCTGACTCCATTGCAGGAATTTACCCAACCCTGACCATCTCTAGACTGACCCTGGCTCTGGGTTATGTGTCTTCTTACATCACTGTAAGGGTGGTACTGCACTCCATCGCACATTAACCCATTATGTGCCAGACCCTACTACCACACCACCTATGCCCTTCTTCCTTTCAATGAAATGGTTAACCCAGGTCAAGTCTACCTCTATTGTTCAACTTTTTAAATCATGTAGCCATATTTGAAGAAGAGGCAGAGTGGTTATCCTGATTTCTTGGCCAACACTAGCAATGTTTAAGAGGCATCTTGAAAGATACATGAATAGGCAGGAAATAGAGAGATAGGGACCAATTGGAGGCAAAAGGTCTTTAGAAAGGCATCATGTGATGGCGCAGGCTTGGTGGGCCGAAGAGCCTGTTCCTGTGCTCTACTGTTCTTTGTTCTCTGGTTCGACTCTCCTTTCTCCATCAAAACATAATATTTACAGGACAGATGCTACTTTTCATGCACCATATAGGCCTCCTCCCACTCATCGTTTCACCCTAACAGCATAACCTTCTATTCTTTTCTCTCTGATATACCTATCTAGTTCTCCTTTTAAATGTACCTATTCACCTGACCTACACTCTTAGTAGCGGGTTCCAGTTTCTCACCACTCCTTCGATAAAGAGGCTTCTCCTGAATTCCCCCTCCGATTTATTAGTGACTATCTTTTATTTATGGCCCCTAGTTTTGATTTCCCCCACAGGTGGAATTGTCTTTGCTGTTTGTGCAAATCCTTTTGTAACCATAAAGACCTCTATCAGGTCATCATCTATCGGGTCACCCTTCAGCCTCCTTTGTTTCAAAGGGAAGAAATTGAACCTAGACTTTCCTGATGGAACACTTTAAAAGACTAACCGGTTGTCAGACATCTTCTTACTGTCTGTGGGGACAGAATTTCTGTTGTGGTTTTTTAAATTCAATCGTGATGGGCATTGCCAGCTGGCCAGCATCTAGTTGCCCTTGAGAAGGCGGTGGTGAGCTGCCTTCTTGAATCGCTGCAGTCCATGTTCTATGGGTTGACCCACAATACCGCTAGGGAGTGAATTCTAGGATTTTGACCCAGCATAACAACAGTCCCTGCTCTCCGAAACCCGACAGCTGTGCAAAGCGGTTTGGGGCAATTTGATGACACGATAAGGTTCCACAGAAATGGAAGTATTTATTTTCTTCTCCCAACAAATAGCTGTGGTTAACTACACAAAGGATCTTGCCTGCCACCCAGCACAGTCCGACAGAGAATCGTGTATGTCGGAGCCACCCTTTGATGGAGAATTCTCAGCCACAGCGAATGTCATGTTGGAAATTGTTGCAGCTTTAGTGCAATGTGTCTCAAAATAGGAAACGAGAATGAGGTCATGAAGAAGCAGGACCTGTTTTTATGGACCCCGCCTGGATTTTGAATTTACCTGAGTTAATGAGTATCTGGTGACATTTACAAAGGACCCACCTCCTCAAGAAATTACTTAACTGAGAACATTCTGAAATATAATACATCATCTTGGCATTCATATCTGATTATTTTCCATAAACTATCCCTGTGCTTTTTACTTAATATCAACCATAAACCTACAATTTAGTTAAGTCCTTGAGTCCCTCAAGGTAAAGGTTATTTGATAAAGTCCTGTATCCACACTCCCACTCCCGAGTCCCTTAAGGTAGAGGTTATTTGATAGGGTCTACCCCTTCTAAGTCATTGGTTGATGCTGGAATGTACTCTCACCAGTGTTGGCTTTCAACCACAATCTAGCTCGCATACCCATTCTTCATATGTGTGACAAAATAGTAAATGCCAGCAAACCATTCTATGTAGCTGAGGATGATAAATCAGCATTTATCATCAGCAGTGGTGGTGAATTATGAGCGGCATGGTTGCACAGTGGTTAGCCCTGCTGCTTCACAGATCCCCAGCTTGGGTCACTGTCTGTGTGGAAAAAAAAAATCATAGAAACCCTACAGTGCAGAAGGAGTTTGCACATTCTCCCCGTCTCTGTGCGGGTTTCCTCCGGGTGCTCCAGTTTCCTCCCACATTCCAAAAATGTGCGGGTTAGGTGTATTGGCCATGCTAAATTGCCCCTTAGTATCAGGGGGACTAGTTAGGGTAAATGCTTGGGGTTATGGGGATAGAGTCTGGGTGGGATTGTGGTCGGTACAGACTCGATGGGCCGAATGGCCTCCTTCTGCACTGTAGAATTCTATGATACATGCACACACACACACACACACACACTTTCCAGCAATGGCTAGCAGCAAGGTGCGAGATAGTTTTCCTTCTTAACCCAAGGATGCTGAGACCAACTGTGGCATTCCATCTGCTGCTCTGGCTGTGAATGATAGACCAAGGAAAATGAGACCTTCTGATCTACATGGTTCAGTTTCACATAATGCAGTTCCTGCACCCATTGAGCTATCTGGGGAACTGTGATAGTGTTGTATAGAGCTTTCTCAAAGCAATAGAGAATAGGTCCTGGGGACTCTCTGAAGAAAAAACAAACAACCTGTGACAAAGATGCACATCTAATGTAGATGCCCATGCTGCTAATAAAATATAAATGGCACAGCTTCACTCTCGAAGCATTTTGATGCCAAACCTGAACTTCAGCATTGGATTTCATTGGAAATGGGCTGGAATTTTACCAACCTGCCTGCCACAGGAATCGGAGCGGGCGAGGGGCAAGGGGCGGAACATGGAATGGTCCTTTGACCTCGGGCGGGATTTTACAGTTTCGGGACGAGCAAGACCGTAAAATTCTGCCAATGGTCTGGTTTCAGGTCAGTCTGAAACACGGTCCAACTGATTTCTTCGAGGATTTTTACCATTTTCAGAAATCCAAACACAGTCAGGCTGAAGGATGAAAGATCATGCACTTGAGGGTCTTCCATGGCTTTAGCGTGCGCCAAAGCATGTTCCAACCAACATTTGCATTGCTGGCACTGTTGTGAAGTAGGACATTCAGCAGCCAATTTAAGCACTGCAAATCTGCAGCCACAAACAGCAATGAGATAATGACCAGAGATCAGTTTTAGTGACGTTCTTTAAAGGAGACTTCACCTACACTACTTTGAATAGCGCCATGGGATCTTCTACATGCAACTGAGAGGACAGACTGGCTTTGAGATTCTCAAGTGTCAGGTAGATTGTTATCTTAACTCTGGAAAGTAGGGTTCAAAGCAACAATCTTCTGACTCAGAAGTGAGAGTGAATGACTGCTTTGTGATAAAGTTTACTTTCTGCCACCCAGTTTATAGCTTATGACTCAGGAATGACGTGTACCTGATCGATAAAATTACTTTCATAGAATCCTGACAGTACAGAAGGAGGCCATTTGGCTCACTGAGCCTGGACCAACAACAGCCCCTATCCCTGTAACCCCATGTATTTACCATGCTAGTCCCCCTGACAGTAAGGGCAATTTAGCATGGCCAATCCACCTAACTTGCACATCTTTGGAGTGTGGGAGGAAACCAGAGCACCCAGAAGAAACCCACGAAGAGGAGAATGTGCAGACTCAACACAGACAGTCACCCAAGGCAGGAATTGGACTCGGATCCCTGGCATTGTGAGGCGGCCGCATCAATGTGGAAATTATCATTTTGTACTTGTAGCTGTTTCAATGCATCTATCCAACAAACCTACACATTGCACAACTCATCTTTATACTATGGCTTTTTATACCACACCAAATTATGGATTTCTATTTTCCATATGGAGTCTTATATTGTATAATGGAATTCCACTTCCTTTGCCTGGAGTATACACTGCAGATAGATCCTTGAGATGGAGATGACCTACAGGATGCAATCCCCAAAATGACCACAACCTATATTTATGTAGCATCTTTAACATCATAAATAAGGTCATAGAAACCCTACAGTGCAGAAAGAGGCCATTTGGCCCATCGAGTCTGCACCGACCACAATCCCACCCAGGCCCTACCCCCATATCCCTACATTTACCCGCTACTCCCTCGAATCTACGCATCTCAGGACACTGAGGGGCAATTTTTTAGCATGGCCAATCAACCTAACCTGCACATCTTTGGACTGTGGGAAGAAACCAGAGCACCCGGAGGAAACCCACGCAGACATGAGGAGAATGTGCAAACTCCACACAGACAGTGACCCAAGCCGGGAATCAAACTCAGGTCCCTGGAGCTGTGAAGCAGCAGTGCTAACCACTGTGCTGCCGTGCCGCATAATAAAAATCCTAATGCATTTCACAGGAGCAGTATAAGACAAAATACGACCAAACCACATAAAGAGAAATTAGGTTAGATGACCAAAATCTTGATCAAGGAGGTAGGTTTTAAGGAGCGTCTTATGGGAGGAAAGTGAGGTAGAGAGGCCAAAAGATGTAGGAAGGATATTCCAGAGCTTGGGACCTAGGCAACTGAAGGCACAGCCACCAATGATGGAGCAGTTAAAATCAGGAATGCACTATAGACCAGAATTAGAGGAGGGCAGATATCTCGGAGGGCTGTGGAGCTGGAGGAGATTACAGAGATGGAGGGGGACAAAACCATGGAAGGATCTGAAAACGAGGATGAAAATTGAGGCACATAATAGTTCCTGAACTAGCTAAATCCTACTGATAGTTATCGAATTAACTTGATCTGCCTTGAGTTTACGTTAAGTACAAAAGATGGTGACAAACTTAGTATATACCTCTAGAGATACCATGTGATAATTTGCACATTCTCTTTATAAATACGTATGAAAAACAAACAAAATTAGAGGAATTTGCAGAAGAGAATGCTGTAATAGGAAGATATTTTGGTTGTATTTGTGAAGAATGAGGCTATTCTGAACCTATCATGTGATCTCTACTAATAATCCAAGTTAATTTAAGAGGGTGGCACAGTGGTTAGCACTGCTACCTCACAGTGCCAGGGTTCAATTCCCAGCTTAGGTCACTGTATGTGTAGAATTTGCACGTTCTCCCCGTGTCTGCGTGGGCTTCCTCCGGTTTCCTCCCACATTCTGAAAGACATGCTGGTTAGGCACATTAACCCGAACAGGCGCCGGAGTGTGGCGACTAGGGGAGTTTCACAGTAACTTCATTGCAGTGTTAAAGTAAAGCCTTACTTGTGACGAATAAATTAACTTGAAACAGATTACTTTTGCCATCCAAAACCAGAGTTTGCCTTCTCTGATTCGCCCTCCCTAATTTTCACCCTTCTCCTTTCTGAAGACACTGATTTATGCTGGGGTTCAATTCACCAGAAAGCAGTGCCCTTCTGTATTTCAAAAGAGCATAAATAATTGGAGGAAAATGTTTCCTGTCTTCACGTATTAAATATGTCGACAGAGCTACCTCATACATTGCAGCATTTCCCATTTTCCTTCATTGATATTTCCATCTTTGTAGAAATTAATGTTGTGTTTTCTGTCCACTCCCACATCACTCCTTTTAATTATTTTATGTTGATGTTTTCTCTTTTTGCTGCTTAGTTCTTCCCAGGCTATATTTTGTCCCCCTAAGTAAATGGGCAGACAAGTAATCTTTGCCCTGGACAAGAGAGAGCCTATAATCTTTGCCCTGGACAAGAGAGAGCCTATAATGTGGCAAAGAGTAGTGGGAAGTCAGAAGATTGGGAAGGCTATAAAAACAAACAGAGGATAACAAAGAGAGAAATAAGGAAGGAGAGGATCAAATATGAAGGTAGGCTAGCCAGTAACATTAGGAATGATAGTAAAAGTTTCTTTAAATACATTAAAAACAAACGGGAGGCAAAAGTAGACATTGGGCCGCTCCAAAATGACGCTGGTAATCTAGTGATGGGAGACAAGGAAATAGCTGAGGAACTTAATAAGTACTTTGCGTCAGTCTTCACAGTAGAAGACATGAGTAATATCCCAACAATTCAGGAAAGTCAGGGGGCAGAGTTGAATATGGTTGCCATCACAAAGGAGAAAGTGCTAGAGAAACTAAAAGGTCTGAAAATTGATAAATCTCCGGGCCCAGATGGGCTACATCCTAGAGTTCTAAAGGAGATAGCTGAAGAAATAGTGGAGGCGTTAGTTATGATCTTTCAAAAGTCACTGGAGTCAGGGAAAGTCCCAGAGGATTGGAAAATCGCTGTTGTAACCCCACTGTTCAAGAAGGGAACAAGAAAAAAGATGGAAAATTATAGGCCAATTAGCCTAACCTCAGTTGTTGGCAAAATTCTAGAATCCATCGTTAAGGATGAGATTTCTAAATTCTTGGAAGTGCAGGGTCGGATTAAGACAAGTCAGCATGGATTTAGTAAGGGGAGGTCGTGCCTGACAAACCTGTTAGAGTTCTTTGAAGAGATAACAAATAGGTTAGACCAAGGAGAGCCAATGGATGTTATCTATCTTGACTTCCAAAAGGCCTTTGACAAGGTGCCTCACGGGAGACTGCTGAGTAAAATAAGGGCCCATGGTATTCGAGGCAAGGTACTAACATGGATTGACGATTGGCTGTCAGACAGAAGGCAGAGAGTTGGGATAAAAGGTTCTTTCTCAGAATGGCAACCG
Organism: Mustelus asterias; assembly: GCF_964213995.1. Classification (NCBI taxonomy): domain Eukaryota; kingdom Metazoa; phylum Chordata; class Chondrichthyes; order Carcharhiniformes; family Triakidae; genus Mustelus; species Mustelus asterias. Next base: position 30,852,187 of record NC_135827.1, read on the forward strand.
GTGACAAGTGGTGTCCCGCAGGGTTCAGTGTTGGGGCCACAGCTGTTCTCTTTATATATTAACGATCTAGATGACGGGACTGGGAGCATTCTGGCCAAGTTTGCCGATGATACAAAGATAGGTGGAGGGGCAGGTAGTATTGAGGAGGTGGGGAGGCTGCAGAAAGATTTAGACAGTTTAGGAGAGTGGTCCAAGAAGTGGCTGATGAAATTCAACGTGGGCAAGTGCGAGGTCGTACACTTTGGAAAAAAGAATAGAGGCATGGACTATTTTCTAAACGGTGACAAAATTCATAATGCTAAAGTGCAAAGGGACTTGGGAGTCCTAGTCCAGGATTCTCTAAAGGTAAACTTGCAGGTTGAGTCCGTAATTAAGAAAGCAAATGTAATGTTGTCATTTATCTCAAGAGGCTTGGAATACAAAAGCAGGGATGTACTTCTGAGGCTTTATAAAGCACTGGTTAGGCCCCATTTGGAGTACTGTGAGCAATTTTGGGCCCCACACCTCAGGAAGGACATACTGGCACTGGAGCGGGTCCAGCGGAGATTCACACGGATGATCCCAGGAATGGTAGGCCTGACATACGATGAACGTCTGAGGATCGTGGGATTATATTCATTGGAGTTTAGGAGGTTGAGGGGAGATCTGATAGAAACTTACAAGATAATGAACGGCTTAGATAGGATGGACGTAGGGAAGTTGTTTCCATTAACAGGGGAGACTAGGACGCGGGGGCACAGCCTTAGAATAAAAGGGAGTCACTTTAGAACAGAGATGAGGAGAAATTTCTTCAGCCAGAGAGTGGTGGGTCTGTGGAATTCATTGCCACAGAGGGCTGTGGAGGCCGAGACGTTGAGCGTCTTCAAGACAGAAATTGATAAATTCTTGATTTCTCGAGGAATTAAGGGCCATGGGGAGAGAGCGGGTAAATGGAGTTGAAATCAACCATGATTGAATGGTGGAGTGGACTCGATGGGCCGAATGGCCTTACTTCCGCTCCTATGTCTTATGGTCTTATGGTCTTATGTTAATTAAGGCCTTGAGCTTTCCTTCAGTCTCCAGGCGGCACGGTGGCACAGTGGTTAGCACTGCTGCCTCACAGTGCCAAGGACCGGGGTTCAGTTCTGGCCTGGGGGGGGGTCTCTCTGTGTGGAGTTTGCACGTTCTCCCCGTGTCTGCGTGGGTTTGCTCCGGTTTCCTCCCACAGTCCAAAGATGTGCAGGTTAGTTTGATTGGCAGTGCTAAATTGCCCATTAGTGTCAGGGAGATTGGCAGGGTAAATATGTGGGGTTACAGGGTTAGTGCCTGGGTGGGATTGTTTTCTGTGAAGACTCGATGGGCTGAATGGCCTCCTTCTTCACTGTAGAGATTTTATGGTTCTCCCTTGTGACGAGTTGCCTGAGGCTCCACCACATCCAGGCAAAACTATTGGTTATTATTGGCTATCCTTTGCCTGTGAGGGTGATTGTCTTCCATGAGTACGAAGGTGGCAGATGAGGCCAATTTGGAATCTGCGGACTTCATGGCACGTGGTGCATTTGTTGTCATGTGGATTGTCTGGTTGTGTGTCAGGGTGTGTTCTTTCCACCACTATCGCTTTTCCTTTTCATTTTGTCATCATTGGGTCTCTAAATGCTGGGATCGTTTCCCCAGACTCTGCCACCATCTGATCTGGTCCAAGGTGATGGTTTTCATGTTGGCTTTCAGCACGTCCTTGAAGCACATCTGTCCTCCTCTGCTCCGTCTGCCCTGACTGAGCCGCGAGGAGAAGACCTGCTCTGGGAGCCTGGTATCTGACGTACAAACGATATAAGCAACCCAGCAAAGCTGATGGTGGTCAAAGCCTCGATGCTTCTGAGAGGACACTGCCGTTGGTGCACCCATCCTCCCACTTAATATCTTGCACAGGCAGCATTGCTGGTATGACTGCGGTGGCTCCTATACGTTGTCTTTCTTTCAACCCCATCCAGTAAGGAAGTGATCACGGTAGCACAGTGGTTAGCACGGCTGCTTCACAGCGCCAGGGACCTGGGTTCGATTCCTGGCTCGGGTCACTGTCTGTGTGGAGTTTGCATGTTCTCCCTGTGTCTGCGTGCGTTTCCTCCGGGTGCTCTAGTTTCCTCCCACATTCTGAAAGATGCGCTGGTTAGGGTGCATTGACCTGAACAGGTGCCAGACTGTGGCGACTAGGGGAATTTCACAGTAACTTCATTGGAGTGTTAATGTAAGCCTTACTTGTGACTAACAAATAAACTTTACTTTTTTTTGATCAGGACTTCAGGATAGGTCAAGAGCTTGGAATCAGTTTTGATCTTGCAGTCTTCAAACATTCGCTTCCTCGGTGTCAAGGGCTGCATCAGCAGATTTCAGGCGATGCCGGATTTCTTTGTCGACCTTTCTGTGAAGGATAACTTCCAAGGTACCGAAAATGTTCCATATTTTCCAGGCACCCCTCATGAATCCTATTCAATGGGACTGACTTTGAAAGGCAAGAGAGGAGCAGCTAGGTGAAAGGGGTTTAGGAAGGGAGTTCCAAAGCATGGGTACCATTGAAGGGAGAAAAGAGGGTGCAGAGGGAGGCACAGAAGGTCAGAAGTAAAGGGCTCTGGAGAGATTGCAGAGTTGGAGGAGGCCACAGCATTAGGGAGAACACAGGCTTTGAAAAAAGAATTGTACAAGAGAACAAAAGTTGTTAATTCCTTGTGTCGGAGGAGAGAGTCAGAATGGAGGTCAGCAAAGATAAATAAACCAGGTTACAGTACAAATCTTCACACACTTCTATCAGCTTACTATGGGAGTAAAAATATACATGATATTCTTGGGAAGAATCGCATTCTCATGACTTTAGTTGGTGCATGTGTATTCACAAGCACTTTCAACACAAAATAACATATCAAGGTGTCTCAGGGGCATGAGAGAAAAATATATCATTAAGCCAGTTTGGGAGACGTCCTGAGCCAATGAGGGCAGGCGTTGGGTCTTTAAAGAAGATTTGGGGTTTTGCGAAGTGATCTGGAAGGTTGGGCCCTCGACCAGTCAGAGTGTTTGGGCTTTGTATGCAAATTCATTTGATCAAAATGTAAAACAGCTAAAATAAAAAAAACGGGAATATAAAGCGTTTTTGAATGCGGTGCAGTTTCGAGGCCTTGGGCAAGTTTCTCGAGAACCGCACTGTTTTCTTCACACCCTGGATCCACCCTGTATTGTGAAATGGTATTTCAGCCAAACGTCTGTCAGTATCATTCACAGTGATGCTTGTTTGGCGTCTTTTAAATGAGTTGCTATCCAAGAATTTGAACAGGACCATCTTTCAGTAGTGTTATGACCCATCACTGATGTTTCTCCCTTATTATGAGAAAGGGATGTACAAAACACTACATAAGGAATTGTTCCAGCTTTGTGCATTTTTAAAAATAATTCTTTCACAAGACGTGACCATCTCTGGTTAGGCCAGAATTTATTGCTAAAGTTTATTTATTAGTCTCATTATTAGTCTTACATTAACACTGCAATGAAGTTGGGGTGGGTGGCACAGTGGTTAGCACTGCTGGAATAGGCTGCTGCCTCACTGCACTGCTGCCTCACAGCGCTAGGGACCCGGGTTCGATTCCCGGCTTGGGTCACTGTCTGTGTGGAGTTTGCACATTCTCCCCGTGTCTGCGTGGGTTTCCTCCGGGTGCTCCGGTTTCCTCCCACAGTCTGAAAGACGTGCTGGTTAGGGTGCATTGGTCATGCTAAATTCTCCCTCAGTGTACCCAAACAGGCGCTGGAGTGTGGCAACTAGGGGATTTTCACAGTAACTTCACTGCAGTGTGAATGTAAGCCTACTTGTGACTAATAAATAAATTTTTACGTTATTGTGAAAATTCCCTAGTTGCCACACTCCGGCATCTGTTCGGATAGGGGATTTTCACATTAACTTCATTGCAGTGTTAGTGTAAATCTACTTGTGACACAGATAAATAAATAAACTGAGGGAGAATTTGATTTGATTTATTATTGTCACATGTATTAGTATACAGTGAAAAGTATTGTTTCTTGCACTATACAGAAAAAGCATACCGTTCACAGAGAAGGAAACGAGAGAGTGCAGAATGCAGTGTTACAGTCATAGCTAGGGTGTAGAGAAAGATCAACTTAATGCAAGGTAGGTCCATTTAAAAGTCTGACAGCAGCAGACTCGGTTGGTACGTGACCTCAGACTTCTGTATCTTTATCTGTATTTTCCTGACGGGAGAAGGTGGAAGAGAGAATGTCCGGGGTGCGTGGGGTCCTTAATTATGCTGGCTGCTTTGCCGAGGCAGCGGGAAGTGTAGACAGAGTCAATGGATAGGAGGCTGGTTTGCGTGATGGATTGGGCTACATTCACGACCTTTTGTAGTTTCTTGCGGTCTTGGGCAGAGCAGGGCCAGAATTTAGCATGGCCAATGCACTTAACTAGTATGTCTTTCAGACTGGGAGGAAACTGGAGCACCCGAAGGAAACCCACATGGACACGGGGCGAATGTGCAAACCTCGCACAGACAGTGACTTGAGCTGGGAATTGAACTCGGGCCCCTGGCACTGTGAGGCAGCAGTGCTAACCACTGTGCCACCGTGATATATTGTTGTTCCTCCACTGTCGCTGAGTCAAAATCCTGGAGCTCCCTCCCTAACAGTGGATGTATCCACACAACATGGACTGGGCAATTAGAGAAGGTGGATCACCATCACCCTCTCAAGGGCAATTTGGGGGTGAGAGCAGGTGTTGGTTCTACAATCACTAATCCATTCCAAAGAGGTTTGTGACCACTGGAATAGACTATAAGGTTATAGAGAAGATAAATCTGAAACTCAACTACAAGCTAATGTATGATTGTAAACCAAAGGCAGACATGTTAAAAGACCAATTGAGGACTGGTGTGAGGAGGTTCTTCTTGAAATGAAGAGTGATCAATTTATGGAATAGGCTGCTGAGCAGGAAAGTCATTGATAAATAGTTTGATGGAGGATAGTCAACATCCTGGGGGGGGTTACTGACCAGAATCAGAACTGGACCAACCATATAGATACTATGGCTCCAAGAGCAGGTCAGAGGCTGGGGATTCTGTGGTAGGAAACTCACCGCCTGACGCCCCAAAGTCTGTCCACCAAGAGAAATTTGAGATGGGCTGTAAATACTGGCCTAGCCAGCAATGCCCAAATCCTGTGAAAGAATAGATTGGGGGGGGGGAGGGGAATTTTACCGTTCTGCCCGCCATGGGAATCGGAACGGGCGAGGGGCGGACCATGGAAAGGCCCGTTGACCTCGGGTGGGATTTTCCGGTTTCGGGGCAAGCAAGGCCATAAAATCCCGCCCACGAAGCCAGTTCCTGCTGGGTGATGAGTTGGAATGTTTCAAATAAACCTCTTCATCCAGACCTGTCGGGTGTTAGGCAGGTAAATAACAGCTTTGTACTTGGAGAAGTGAACTCACTGTTACATGTTTATATAGCTGCAAAGATTGGTGAATACTTAGGGAGACACGTTCTTGTTTCCTGTTAATAATATTTAAGAAAATCTGAGGGTGAACTTATTTTCATTTTTAATCATCATTTTAATTATCTGACCCATACATTTAATAATAAGCAAAGCAATTTTGTCCTTTGTATTTTTTTCCTTTCAGCCTTCCTCTCTTCAAGATGATGGTAGCTTTTTTTTATTAATCCATGGGACGTGGGCATCACTGGCTGGGCCTGCATTTATTGCCCATCGCTAGTTGCCCTTGGAGGCCAGTTCAGAGTCAACACGTTGCTGTGGCTCTGGAGTAACATGTAGGCCAGACCAGGTAAGGACGGCAGATTTCCTTCCTGAAAGGACATCAGTGAACCAGATGGGTTTTTCCGACAATCGTTTCATGGTCATCAGTAGATTCTTAATATCTTTTAGTGAATTCAAATTCCACCATCTGCCGTGGCGGGGTTCGAGCCCGGGTCCGAATTGTGTGAGTTTCTGGATTAATAGTCCAGCGATAATACCACTCGGCCATCACCTCCCCTCTGCTGGGTGGATTAACTTTGTGACTGTCACAATGGCTGCTCCTATCCTTATTTGACATTCCTTGCACATTATGAGTCACTGGCTAAAAATTGGAACCAACAATCTTGGCAACTTTGCTCTCGACGTCTAGATCAGGGGTGACGAAGCCCATTGCAATGTTTCCACCAACAGCCCCGCTCAGATCAGCAACTCAGGCCAGACTGGATTCAAACATAATCTTTTATATATTGACCTTTTATTTCCCAGTATATATGGCTAAGTATGATATCACGCAGGATATTTAGCTGTGCTGTAATAAGATATCGATGTCACCTTTAAGCCAAGGCACAGTATCTTGGAAGAACAGACTGCTATATTGTAATACGCTTAATAGTAATACGGATAGAGCAAATTCCCTTGGGTTCAATTATTTTTATGTCCTAAACATTTTAAAAGCTAAGCTCCGATCTTCACTGATATGTCTCTTTGCTGTGATGGAAGATTGAAAGCACATTCCAGCGATCCAGTTGGAGAAAGTGCTCCCGAAAGTCAGACCCCTCCCTGACATCGCTCTCAGCCAACCCACTCAATGGATAGGGCTTTTAAACTGTCCCAGGTTATTTCACTCTGTTCTAAGGGGATACTGACCTCAACTTGGACATTTTAACTACTCGATTACGGCAAACTGCAAGAGAACCTGCTTGGAGGTTTTTAAAATCTACTTCTCGGGGTCAGTTTGGTTTCCAGTTTCCCATTTCGATCCTGGACAAGCTCCGATATTTCTGTTATGATCAGATGAAGAGGAGCCATTGGCTCCCCTCTTTTCCCTTTCCTCCTTTGACTCTAACAGGTTGGTGTTAGAAGAGATATACTTGCTAATTCAGCAAGTGATAAACTCTTTAAGCACTGTGACAAAAGACGCATTCGGACAGGTTTTATTTGCATTTAACAAAGAAAAGAGGATAGTTTTTATTGTACTTAACGCTTTCTAAGTAAAATGTTCCAAATTTTGCACACACACATACTCAGACACACACACACACACACACATACTCAGACACACACACACACTCAGACACACACATACATACTTAGACACACACACACATTCATACACACACACATACTTAGACACACACACACACACACACATACTTAGACACACACACACATTCATACACACACACATACTTAGACACACACACACACATACTTAGACACACACACACACACATATTCATATGCGCACACACACACACACACACACTCAGACACACACATACATACTTAGACACACACACATATATACTCAGACACACACACACATACTCAGACACACACACACTCAGACACACACATACATACTTAGACACACACACACGCATACTCAGACACACACACACACTCAGACACACGCACACTCAGACACACACATACATAGTTAGACACACACACACACTCAGACACACACATACATACTTAGACACACACACACGCATACTCAGACACACACACACACATACTCAGACACACACATACATACTTAGACACACACACATACTCACACACACACACACATACTCACACACACATACACACACTCAGACACACACATACTCAGACACACACATACATACTTAGACACACACACATACTCACACACACACACACATACTCACACACACATACACACACTCAGACACACACACACACACATACATAGTTAGACACACACATACATACTTAGACACACACTCAGACACACACATACTCAGACACACACACACATATTCATACGCACGCACACTCACACACACACACACACACACTTAGACACACACGCACTCATACACACACACACACACTTGCATACACTCCGACACACACATTCACACTCACACACACATTCATATACATACACACACACACACTTAGACACACACACACACTCACACTCAAAGTTCGCATACATATTGGCCAGAATTCCCCCTCTCTCTCCCCCCGGGGTGGGATTACCCGCAGTGGATGCAGTGAGCCGACTGGATCTTCTGGTCCGGCTAACGTCTATGGACTCTTTGTCTGGCTCGCCCACCCGCCCAGTAGCCAGGAAAGCCAACGCGAGGGGTCAGCTTTGGTGGAATACAAAGATTCCGCTGGTGGGAGGGACTGGAAAATGCTGCCCGTAAATTACAGAGTGGGGAAGGAACCCAGAAAAAAATTAAAGGGCTAAACAGGTTGTGGAGGTTGGTGACTTGGCTGGATTCAGGCTGAGTTTTGTGGCCCTGATGCTGCCGGTGTCCGGGTAATCTAAAGGAACAGATGGATGATGTATCTGTTCTCCTGGTGAGAGTACTGCTGGATTGATTCCTGGGTTGGCAGCAGAAAGGATTCAAAGATTTGTAAGTTGGGTGGAGAGAGGGAGAGAGAGAGGCAGGAAACCACACTGGATCTAGTACCTTCAGCATCTTGGCTACTTGTGTTCTGCAGAGAAAAAAGGTGCTTAAAAAATCACAAAATGCTGGATTATCACATGACCTTCTCTCTCTCCCACTGCCCAGGCATTCAAATATTGTCATGGCCAGGGCCTTCCAATTGTAGCTTGATTAGGACATGCCTAGGAATTCCTCTCTCAACCAGGGGTCCCATTAATTATTTCTAATGGTTCATCTCCATACAGACAAGTGTCCAGACACTGCGATGATGGGATGGGGGATGGGGCTCATACACATTCCCCTGAGGTTATTGACTTTGGATGCAGGTAGACTCCACCTCAATGGTGTTGGAATGTGGAAGGCGGAGTGATGCAAATTGTGCAACCATCTTCAGCTGCAAGCTCAAGTCGCTGGGATGCAACTTTAGTTTATTTTTCTAATAAAAAATCAACTAAGGGTTTCCAGCCAGAAGATTTAGTTATATCACAGCTTAGTATGGCTCCTGCTCTGCCCAGGACCGCAAGAAACTACAAAGGGTCATGAACGAAGCCCGGTCCATCACGCAAACCAGCCTCCCATCCATTGACTCAGTCTACACTTCCCGCTGCCTCGGCAAAGCAGCCAGCATAATTAAGGACCCCACGCACCCCGGACATTCTCTCTTCCACCTTCTTCCATCAGGAAAAAGATACAAAAGTCTGAGATCACGTACCAACCGACTCAAGAACAGCTTCTTCTCTGCTGCCATCAGACTTTTGAATGGACCTACCTCACATTAAGTTGATCTTCCTTTACACCCTAGCTATGACTGTAACACTACATTCTGCACTCTCTCCTTTCCTTCTCTATGAACGGTATGCTTTGTCTGTACAGCGCGCAAGAAACAATACTTTTCACTGTATACTAATACATGTGACAATAATAAATCAAATCAAATCAGATCAAAAATCATTTTTTTGACATAAAACATGTTCCCATAAACACCATGCTCCATCCAGAGATCCTTAAAACTTTAAGAGGGAGGCACCATCATCATTAATTTGAGAAGATTCTCACTAGTTTAATTCAAAATCAGTTCAAGAAGGTCACCCTTCTTAGGGCCATTTCAGATGGACAATAAACAATGTCGTAAAAGCAAAATAATGCGGAGGCTGGAAATCTGAAATCAAAACAGAAAATGCCGGAATGACTCAATCCATAAGGCAGACTCGAAACATTAACTCTGTTTCTCTCTCCACAGATGCTGCCAGACTTGTTGAGGCCTTCCAATAAACAATGTCAACTTGCCACCATTTCCAACATTCCTTGAACAAATGTAGTAAAGTATCAGTCTTGGGCACAGACACCATTCAAGCTTATCTTTATTGAACTACATTTATTGAGTATAGGGATAGGGAAATTGTTTTGCTACAATTATATAGCGTATTGGTGAGGCCACACCTGGAGTGTTGTGTGCAGTTTTGGTGTCCTTATCTGAGGAAGGATATCCTTGCTATAGAGGGAGTGCAGCCAAGGTTTACCAGGCTGATTCCTGGGATGGCAGGTCTGTCATATGAGGAGAGACTAAGTTGGTTAGGATTATATTCACTCGAGTTTAGAAGAGTGAGGGAAGATCTCATAGAAACTTATAAAATTCTAACAGGATTAGACAGGGTGGATTCAAAAAGAATGTTCCTAATGGTGGGGGAGTCCAGAACTAGGGGCTCATAGTTTGAGGATAAGGATAATAACCTTTTAGAACTGAGGTGAGAAATTTCTTCACCCAGAGGGTGGTGAATGTGTGGAATTCACTACCACAGAATGTAGTTGAGGCCAAAGCGTTGTCTGATTTCAAGAATAAATTAGGTATAGGTCTTGGGGCTAAAGAAATCAAGGGATATGATTTGATTTGATTTGATTTATTATTGTCACGTGTATTAGCATGCAGTGAAAAGTATTGTTTCTTGCGCGCTATACAGACAAAGCATACCGTTCATAGAGAAGGAAAGGAGAGAGTGCAGAATGTAGTGTTACAGTCATAGCTAGGGTGTAGAGAAAGATCAATTTAATGTGAGGTAGGTCCATTCAAAAGTCCGACAGCAGCAGGGAAGACGCTGTTCTTGAGTCGGTTGGTACGTGACCTCAGACTTTCGTATCTTTTTGTAAATGGGGGGGGGAAGAAGGGATCAGGATGTTGAATCTGATGATCAGCCATGATCAACATGAATGGCAGAGAAGACGCGAAGGGCCAAATGTCCTACTCCTGCTTCTAGTTTCTATGTTTCTATGAACTATATTAAAATATGAGCCGATTCATTTTAAAATGACCGCTTACGATAATGTTAAATTCCTAACTGTAGCAAAGTTCATCACGATTGAAAGCAGCACCAAGAAGAAAAAAAAAATCATTAAGCTCAGCACGAAGACTTCAATATGCTGGGTAGAATTAAAGTCACCTTTCCGTAGATTAAAATGACAAACCGCTGGCCTTTGGTAATTGTTTCCGGCTCTGCAATAGACGAAATTGAGGACATTACTTCAGGGGCCATCTCTCCAGCTTGTCCCACCTGTGCTACAGTTACTGCCGGAAGTCCATTTTTTTCTTTAAGAAGAACAGCTGGCCTAATTTGTTTTCTGCTTTTCCAGGCCTGGCAGAAAGGAACTTTGCCAGAAAATGAAAAAAAAAAAGAAAAGTGTCACAGCCCTGAGGGACAGCCCACACCATCTCTGCCTTCCCATTTTAGGCTTCGAAAGATTTAGCGATGAGACCCATTAATTAGAAGACACAAAAAAAAAATACTGTATGGAACCAGCATTCCCGTTGTAAATAGTCGGTGTCGCAGACATTTTTACTGTTTCGCGACACCTACAAATATTGATAATTGATGGGAGTGGGGGAATAAGAGGAGGTTTAGAAGGCAGATTCTGAAGGTCAATACCAATCTTCACGAAGATGACAAATGCGCTTCTACTGTGAAAATAACTCATTTCAGAATCACGCATTCTTCCATTCTGCGTCCACACAGTTGAAAAGCTTTCAACCAACTTGGTTTAATTTACAGCACGCAGGATTAATGTGGAAATGATTGCTTTGATGTTGTCGCTGAACATCAGCTGTTGAATCACTCTGCATCTCCGCCACAATAGATACACTTGGCAGGGAAACCCTCCTTCACATTCCTGCTTTCTTTCCTCACTTCAGCTTTATTTATTTTCTTTACATCTGCTTTAAGGTCCCTCCCCCTCCCCCCCACCATCAGCCACCCCACCGCCCCCTCCCCCCAGCCTCTCCAGCGTAATAAACCATTCCCACGCTGAGGATGAAGGCAGGGATATTGATCTCATTTCATAGAAACACTACAGTGCAGAAGGAGGCCATTCGGCCCATCAGGTCTGCGCCAACAATAATCCCATCCCAGGCCCTTCCCTCTCAACCCCACACATTTAACCCACGAATCCCTCTAACCAAAAGAGATAACGCTGGAAAATCTCAGCAGGTCTGGCAGCATCTGTAAGGAGAGAAAAGAACTGACGTTTTAAGTCCAGATGACCCTTTGTCAAATCTCTCTAACCTACCACATCCCGGGACACTAAGCGGCAATTTAACATGGCCAATCAACCTTGGCTCTGTTGTTCTTCAGCTGATTGCGAGTGTGCTAAGATGACGGGACGTCCCATTTCATGGCGTCAGTGGATGGGGGAGGGTCATGGAGGTGTCCGGGGCGGGGGGAGGCGGGGGTGGAAGGCACAAAGGTGTGGCAGTAGGACTCAAGAGTTGGGAATGAGCTCAGCAGTTGAGGAGGGATTTGGGTATCTGGGGATGGGATGGGGTGGCTGCTTTTGAGAGTCAGGTAGCCAGGAGCGAGGAAGAATGGGAGAAAGGGGAACGTGGACGGGTGGGGGGGGGGGGGGGGGGTGGGGGGGGGGAGAATGGTCAGGGAATGGGGTGAGAGAGAGGAAATTGGTGAATGTTATTTTGAGAATAAGAAGAGGAATCTGGGCAAGTGAAGGAATGGTGAAGAGCAGATAATTGTAGAATGGGAGTGAAATAATTCCTCAGAAACTGGTGTCCCTTCACCAGATTCCCTTTATTTACAAACTCAATTCCACTCCTAAGAGTGCTTCAGGTACACGGTCAGAATCCAGAGTGTCCGTAGCCATGACACTCTATATATATATATATATATATATATATATACAGATGAGACTCCCTGATTGGGCAGGCAATCATTGCCTCAATCAGGGAGCTCATACTCCAAGAGGCCCACCTCAATGGCCTCGTTAAGGTCATTACAGGGAGTTTGGGGGGATTGATGAATTGTGGTCAGATGTCCACTCTAAGCCCCTTTTCCCCTGGTATGTGATTCTACTTCATTTAGTACCTTCCTCCTATAACCTTCGGGGCTGTTCAGAGATCCTCCTTCTTCGTAGGCCGTCCCTCAGGATCCAGGATGACTTGTCTTCACTCCAGTTTGATGGGTTCCAAGATAGCTGATTGTCCAATTTGTGATCTGCATTCCCTGCCTCGTGTGCGGCAGATGGTGCTTGAGGCATTGGGAAGATGTGTTCTAGGTTTTATGCACTCTGTCTGAAGCCTTGACTCTATGGCTGCATGTTCCTGACAACGTTCCTCAATGTGCTCGGTGTCTTCCCGAATAAACCTTCGCCAGTTTGGTCCGCCACATGCCAGGGACTCCCATAAGTTGGCGGGACAGCTTGATCTCTTCAATTCTTCATTGAGGACATCCCTAAAGCATTTCTCCTGGGGGTCTCCTGCTGTGACCGAGTCCCAAGTAGAACAGTTACTTCAGGAGTCTGGTGTCAGGCATACGGACAACATGGCCCGCCCCTGGAATCTAGCTTTTTGAATCTAACACCTATCCTTTATATCTTGGCTTATCATGCTTTCCCTTACTAGGTTAGGTGCATTGGCCACGCTAAATTCTCTTGAACAGGCGCTTGGAGTGTGGCAACTGGAGGATTTTCACAGTAACTTCATTGCAGTGTTAATGTAAGCCTACTTGTGACTAATAAATAAACTTTACTTTATTCTTTACAGCTTGATGACTGGGCCCTCCACCTGGGTTTCTCAATTAACATAACTCCCGAGGGAAGAAAATACTAACATTTTTAAATTTTCTGTTCCTCCTGCTGAGTAAATCCACTGCAGTGATATTCACAGTGGAATTAATAAACCAAACTCTCCCAATCTCCGTGGTATGTGGCAGCAAGTATGTGAGGCAGAAATTGGAATAATGTGCAGGGGGAAATATTAGTTACATGGGAGAATACACCAACACATTGTGATGGGATTCAGCCAAAGGTTGTTCCGTTTTCTTGAACCTTTTCAAAGGATTTGCAGCTTTGGAAAGGGTAACTTCCCTCCGATGGTTCAGTTTGTAGTTATTATGCAGAACTGAGAGATAGAAAGCAGGAAGGTGCACAACTCTGTGGTGCTTTAACTAACCTTGACCCAGAACAGTGTTGTAGGAAAGCAATGACTAAGCTTCAGTGCCTTGGGGCAGGAGTAGCAGAGTCAGGTCAACAGTGCGGGTTCAATTCCTGTACTGGCTGACGTTATTCATGAAGGCCCCACCTTCTCAACCTTGCCCCTCGCTTGAGGTTAAATCACCACCAGTCAGCTCTACCCCTCAATGGGGACAGCAGCCTATGGTCACCTGGGACTATGGCGACTTTGCCTTTATTGACCCCGAGCATGTTAACGCTTTCATTCAAAATACCTGTCTGTAACATAAGGCAGCATGGTGGTTAGCACTGCTGCCTCACAGCGCCAGGGACTTGAGTTCGATTCCCGGCTTGGGTCATTGTCTGTGCGGAGTTTGCACGTTCTCCCCGTGTCTGCAAGGGTTTCCTCCGGGTGCTCCGGTTTCCTCCCACAGTCCAAAACTGTGCAGGTTAAGTTGGCTGAATCATGGAATCCTACAATGCAGGAGGAGGCCATTTGGCCCATCGAGACTGCACCGACCACAATCCCACCCAGGCCCTATCCCCATAACCCCATGCAATTACCCTAGCTAGTCCCCCTAACACTATGGGACAATTTAGCATGGCCAATGCACCTAACCCGCACATCTTTGGACTGTGGGAAGAAACCGGAGCACCCGGAAGAAACCCACGCAGACACGGGGAGAACGTGCAAACTCCACATAGACCCAAGCCAGGAATCGAACCCGGGTCCCTGGCGCTGTGAGGCAGCAGAGCTAACTCACTGTGCCACCGTGCCGCCCTTTAGCCATGCTAAGTTGCCCCTCAGTGTCAGGTGGACTAGCTAGGGTAAATGCACGGGGTTACGGGGATAGGGCCTGGGTGGGATGGTGGTCGATGCAGACTTGATGGGCCGAGTGGCCTCTTTCTGTGCTGTAGGGATTCTATGGCCGGAATTTTACCGGCACGCCCGCCCCCGATTCCGGGGACAAAGCTCGGAGAACAGCATTCTCCGTTGGCCTTGGGTGGACATGCCAGTAAAATTCCGCCCTATGATTCTATTTTAAATGTGTTGTCAAAATAACAGTCGAGGAATTTCAATGCGGAACTATTGAGGCATTTGTCCATTATGGCACAAATTCAGCCATCGATGGGTTTGTGGGACAGCATTGGTAGCAAATAAATCAGAAATAAAAGCAGGGAAACAAATAGGAGAGGCACAGTAGGTAAAGCTGTATCTGGGGACCCATTCCAACCTTTGACATCAACCCAGCTGTGTGTTCACCGCAGAATTGCTTCTCTCCAGATTGTTTGGTACTTTCCTGTCTCAGATTCGTAGCATCTTAAGAAAATAAAATAGACATGGCAAGGATGTGTGTGACTGTGTGGATCTGAGTCAGGAGGGCCTGGTGTCCAGTGGCCCCTAGTGTCGGTGGACCCAAACTACAAAATCATTTTGGAATTATTCCTTGACATTTGTACCCGACCCAAAAGCACGGAATTAAATCCAATTCTAATTAAAATTTCAGAGTGGGAAAGAGAGAGAGAGAGATTAAAGGCTTAAAATATAAATTCGGTATTAACATACAATTCAAAATGAGTTTTCTTTTGTCTGCTGATGCAAAATTAAAAATCTGACTTGCAGTGAAGGTTTTTGTCAGCAAGTTCAGGGCAATTTCAGCTCCAGCGAGTTTCCTGCTGGGATCTGACAGTGCAGTGTTTCCAAACTGCTCATAGATTAAAAACTGCAGCCAAACTAGAGAACAGCAACACCGAACAGTAACAGCAGTAATTTGCACTAAACTTCAGTTGCCTCTCTGTATGCACCCTCTGCACCTCCCAATACAGATTTACAGAATATGTTTACAGCTCATTTCATCCCATCCTATCTACAATGACCCCCCCAGGACTTGCTTGGGGAATCACTGATTGACCTCCCTGTAGGACTCCTAGAGTACGAGCTCCCTGGGGATTGGTAATTAACTCACCAGGTTGAAGTCGAAGTTGAAGTTTATTTATTAGTCACAAGTAGGCTTACATTCACACCGCAATGAAGTGAAAATCCCCGAGTCGCCACACTCCGGCGCCTGGTCGAGTACACCGATGGAGAACTTAGCACGGCCAATCCACCTAACCAACATGTCTCTCGGACTGTGGGAGGAAACCGGAGCACCCGGAGGAAACCCACGCAGACACGGGGAGAACGTGCAAACTCCACACAGACAGTGACCCGAGCCGGGATTTGAATCTGGGTCCCTGGCGCTGCGAGGCAGCAGTGCTAACCACTGTGCCACTGTGCCGCCCTAGGTGGAGCTCATATGCCAAACCCTGTGTAAAAGCAGGCCCCTGAGCGGGTCCATTATTGCATTGTCCTGGTTGGGACCTGTTTGTGTTCACCATGGGTTTTTGTTTTACTTTATTTTGTGCGATAAAGCATTGTTCCCTTACAGCCGACTCCTGGAGTTCGCATACTATCAAATGCCAAATGCAACTATCTCATCATTAGTTGCTCCGGTTTCCCCCCACAGTGAGGCAGCAGTGCTAACCACTGTGCCACTATGTGTCGCTATAAAGGAGCAGTGCTTTATTGCACAAGATAAAGTAAAGCAAAAACCCTGTGGTGAACACAAATAGGTCCCAATCGGGACAATAGGATAATGGACCCGCTCAGGGGCCTGCTTTATACAGGGCTCGGCATATGAGCTCCACCTGGTGAGTTAATTACCAATCGCCAGGGAGCTCGTACTCTAACAGCCCTACAGGGAGGTCAATCAGTGATTCTCCATGCAAGTCCTTTAGGTCCAACTATCTCACCGTTAGAGCAAATCACCATTTCTCGAATGAGTCCAGTGGCTCCCAGCTTAATCATAACCAGTTCCGATTGTTCTTTGCTGTCTGCAAAATAAATATTACCTGGTATCTGTTCTTAGACTTGCCTTTGGCATAGTGGCTCAGTGGTTAGCACTGCTGCCTCACAGCGCCAGTGACCCGGGTTCAATTCCTGGCTTGGGTCACTGTCTGCGTGGAGTTTGCACGTTCTCCACGTGTCTGCGTGGGTTTCCTCCGGGTGCTCCGGTTTCCTCCCACAGTCCAAAAGGCGTGCTGGTTAAGTGCAATGGCCGTGCTAAATTCTCCCTCAGCGTTACCCGAACAGGCGGCAGAGTGTGGCGATTAGGAGATTTTCACATTAATTTCATTGCAGTGTGAATGTAAGCCTGCTTGTGACTAATAAATAAACTGATTAACTATCACAACCTTGACTCAGTGCTATTGTGTTCTGCTGCACTGGTCTGTCCACGAGTACAGCTTTGGTTTTAACCTTCCCCATCTGCTCAGTACCTGATAAAACTTCCCTCCTGTGGCATCAGTGTCCTTGTTCCTCTCTGCGTCACTTATTTACCTGGACGGGCCCTTATGTAAATGAAGTGGGGAATTTATACACGGTGGTCCTGGTGATTGAGGGCAGCAAAGCTATTTGGACCACCTAAATACATCCACATCCGTAATCTCACCATGGCAACACCCAATCGGTTCCAGAGTTTCTGCCACCAATGTCCTATTTTCCCACGGTCTGGAGTGAGGCTCGAACCCACAAACCTCTGACTCAGGGGTGAGAGTGCTGAATGTGTGGAATTGCACAGCTGGTCGGGACATGTACGGTTAACATTTCAGACCTGAGTGCTGTCACCATTCCTCCTCCTCTGCACCCTGGGCATTCCCAGCTTTCATTTCACTAAGTTTAAGTTTATTTATTATTGTCACAAGTAGGCTTACATTAACACCGCAATGAAGTTACTGTGAAAATATGTAGATATTGGACACATTTTATGGAAACGCATACACCGCCAGTGAGAAAAATTATAAAATTATTGGTGTATCACTTATAAAACTGATATTCCAGTGATACAAGGGCCCCTAGTTATAGCTTATTCAATATGTTGCAGGGTCAAAACAACTCGATTTGCAAATAACAAAGAACAAAGAACAGCACAGCACAGCACAGGAAACAGGCCCTTCGGCCCTCCAAGCCTGTGCCGCTCCTTGGTCCAACTAGACCAATCGTTTGTATCCCTCCATTCCCAGGCTCATGCTGGTCTCCCATATTCTACCCTTCATAGACTTGGGGTCATCCAAAACTGCCCACATTCTAACTCGGACCAAGCCCTGTTCACCTAACACCTCTGTGCTGGCTGATCTGCATTGACTCTCTGTCAAGCAGAATAGGATTCATTCGGATGCTACCGGGACTTGATGGTTTGAGTTATAAGGAGAGGCTGGATAGACTGGAACTTTTTTCCGTGGAGTGTAAGAGGTTGAGGGGTGATCTTATAGAGGTCTATAAAATAATGAGGGGCATAGATCAACGAGATAGTCAACATCTTTTCCCAGAGGTCGGGGAGTCTAAAACTAGAGGGCATAGGTTTAAGGTGAGAGGGGAGAGATACAAAAGGGTCCAGAGGGGCAATTTTTTCAAACAGAGGGTCGGGAACAAGTTGCCAGAGGTAGTAGTAGAGGCGAGTTCAATTTTGTCTTTTAAAAAGTATTTAGACAGTTATATGGGTAAGATGGGTATAGAGGGATATGGGCCAAACACGGGCAATTGGGACTAGCTTAGTGGTAAAAAAGAGTGGCATGGACAAGTTGGGCTGAAGGGCCTGTTTCCATGCTATAAAGCTCTATGACTCGATGCCTAAGCAATGCCCAAGCTTATTTTCAAACCCCTCCATTGGCCTTGCCTCTTCTTATCTCTGTGATCTCCTCCAGTCCCACAATCCTCTGAGATATCTGCACCCTGCTAACTCTGGCCACCCGAGGAGCCCCGATTTAAATCACAGGAGTGTTGGTGTCTTTCACTGACGCAGGCTGGAATTCCCTCTCTACAATCTCTGCCTCTCTTTCCACTTTTAAGAATAAACCGACAGTCCTAACCTAATAAATGCTGTACTATCTTCCAATTCACTCTGGGTGGCACAGTGGTTAGCACTGCTACCTCATAGTGCCAGGGACCCGGGTTCAATTCTCGGCTTGGGTGACTGTCTGTGTGGAGTCTGCACATTCTCCCCGTGTCTGTGTGGGTTTCCTCTCACAGCGCCAGGGACCTGAGTTCGATTCCTGGCTTGGGTCACTGTGTGGAATTTGCGTGTTCTCCCCATGTCTGTGTGGGTTTCCTCCGGGTGCCCCGATTTCCTCCCACAGTCTGAAAGATGTGCTGGGTAGGTGGATTAGCCATGCTAAACTCTCCCTCAGTGTACCCAAACAGACGCCGGAGTGTGGCGACTAGGGGATTTTCACAGTAACTTCATTGCAGTGTTAATGTAAGCCTCCTTGTGACACTAATAAATAAACTTAATCTGTATTCAGTTTGTAAAGAGCGAGTGGTGTGACAGTAACATTGATTGTAACAGTTGTTCTAGCCAATTGTTTATTGTTATTCATAGAATCATAGAATCCCTACAGTACAGAAGAAGGCCATTCGGCCCATCAAATCTGTACCGACCACAATCTCACCCAGGCCCTATTCCCGTAACCCCATGTATTTACCCTGCTAATCCCCCTGACACTAGGGTAATTTAGCACAGCCAATCCACCTAACCCGCACATCTTTGCAGCGTGGGAGGAAACCGGAGCACCCGGAGGAAACCCACACAGACACGGGGGGGGAATGTGCAAACTCAACACAGACAGTGACCCAAGGCCGGAATCAAACCCGGGTCCCTGGCGCTGTGAGGCAGCAGTGCTGACCACTGTACCACCGTGCCGCCCATCGCTTCATCCATCACTTTTCCCCCCAAAAAAAGGTTTCTCGCCCGTTTCAACTTCTCCCTAATTGTTTGTAAAAGCTCGCCGAACCTCGGCTTCCAGGACAGTTGTTGATGTACAGTGCCACATACACCTAGAATCATAGAATCCCAACAGTGCAGAAAGAGGCCATTCGGCCCATCAAGCCTGCACTGACAACAATCCCACCCGGGTCCTATCTCCGTAACCCCACGTATTTATCCTGTTAATCCCCCCTGACACTGAGGGGCAATTTAGCATGGCCAATCCACCTAACCCCCAACACAAAAAGAAAAGGAGCTCAAAAGAAGGAACAGAAAATGAGAAGGAAGAGAAACAGAAGTGAGGGTGAAGCCAGGACACGTTTATTTTGCAGATTAACCAAAGCATCCAGACAATCAAATTGTTGGGGTTTAGTGTGTAAAATTAAGAGGCTGGATGGCAGAAAACAGAATTTATTTTCTTTTTTTGACGGGATATGAATGTTCCTCATTTGTTGCCCATTCCTAATTACCCCTGGACCGAGTGTGTTACTAGGCCATTTCAAAGGCAGTTACCACATTGCTGTGGGTCTGGACTCACATATATAGGGATAGAGGTGTTCTGCTGCAATTGTATAGGGTGTTGGTGAGGCCACACCTGGAGTATTGCGTGCAGTTTTGGTGTCCTTATCTGAGGAAGGATGTCCTTGCTATAGAGGGAGTGCAGCGAAGGTTTACCAGGCTGATTCCTGGGATGGCAGGTCTGTCAAATGAGGAGAGACTAAGTCGGTTTGGATTATATTCACTGGAGTTTAGAAGAGTGAGAGGGGGTCTCATAGAAACTTATGAAATTCTAACAGGGTTAGGCAGGGTAGATTCAGAAAGAATGTTCCTGATGGTCGGGGAGTCCAGAACTAGGGGTCATAGTTTGAGGATAAGGGGTAAACCTTTTTGAACTGAGGTGAGGAGAAACTTCTTCACCCAGAGAGTGGTGAATGCGTGGAATTCACTACCACAGAAAGTAGTTGAGGCCAAAATGTTGTGTGATTTCAAGAAGGAATTAGATATATTTCTTGGGGCTAAAGGGATCAAAGGATATGAAGGAAGGGGGGAATCAGAATATTGAATTTGATGATCAGCCATGATCAAAATGAGCAGTCTCGAAGGGCCGAATGGCCTCCTCCTGCTTCTAGTTTCTATGTTTCTATGTCGGCCAGACCAGGTAAGGCCGGCAGATTTCTTTCCCAAAAGAACATTAGTGAACCAGATGGGCTTTTACGACAATCGATGATATCTTCATGGTTGCTGTTACTGAGAGTAGCTTTGGAATTCCAGATATAACTGAATTCAGTTGCTGGGGTCAGATTTGAACGCCTGCAGCCAGCACATTAACCCAGATCTTTGGATTAATGATCCAGCTATGTCACCATTACACCTCCATCTACCCCCCAAAAAATACCATGGACATCAGCTAATGGTCGAATTGATTGATTTGAATCATTATTGTCACATGTATTAGCATACAGTGAAAAGTATTGTTTCTTGTCAGCTGTTACAGACCGTTCATAGAGTACATAGGGGAGAAGGAAAGGAGAGGGTGCAGAATATAGTGTAATATAAGTGATGCCTAGTGGTATTATCACTAGTCTATTAATCCAGAAACTCAGCTAATGTTCTGTGGACCTGGATTCGAATCCCACCACGGCAGATGGTGGAATTTGAATTCAATAAAAAATATCTGGAATTAAGAATGACCATGAAACCATTGTCAATTGTCAGAAAACCCCATCTGGTTCACTAATGTCCTTTAGGGAAGGAAATCTGCCATCCTTACCCGGCCTGGCCTACATGTGACTCCAGAGCCACAACAATGTGGTTGACTCTCAACTGCCCTCCAAGAGCAACGAGGGATGGGCAATAAATGCTGCCCAGCCAGCGACGCCCCTGACACACAAAAGAATAATTTAAAAAAAGTTACCACTAGGGTGTAGAGAACGATCAGCTTAATGTGTGATCAGACCATCCAAAAGTCTGATGGCAGCAGGAAAGAAGCTGTTCTTGAGCCAGAAATATTTCAAAAATCATTATAGATGAGCAGCAATATATAAAGAAAGTTAACAAGAATATATGGGCATTGCTGCCTCACAATACCTGGGACCCGGGTTCAATTCTGGCCTCGGGTGACTGTCTGTGTGGAGTTTGCACATTCTCCCCATGTCTGCGTGGGTTTCCTCCGGGTGCTCCGGTTTCTTCCCACAGTCCAAAATCGTGTGGGTAAGGTGGATTGGCCATGCTAAATTGCCCCTTAGTGTCCCAAAATGTGTAGGATACAGGGATAGGGCGGGGAAGAGGGCCCAAGATACCCTGTCAGAGAGTCATGCAGACTTGTTGGGTTGAATGGTCTCTTCTGCACAGTAGGGATTCTATAAAATAGGCTCAAAGATGTAAATTAATTAGAAAATGAAGATCATAGAATCATAGAATCCTGCAGTGCAGAAGGAGGCCAATCGGCCCATTGAATTTGCACCAACCACAATCCCACCCAGGCCCTATTTCCGTAACCCCAAGCATTTTACCCTAGCTAGTCCCCCTGACACTAAGGGGCAATTTAACATGGCCAATCCACCTAACCCGCACATCTTTAGGTTCATAGAATCCCTACAGGATAGAAGGAGGCCATTCGGCCCATCGAGTCTGTACCGACCACAATCCCATCCAGGCCCTATTACTGCACCCCCATGCATTTACCCTGCTAACCCCCTGATACTAGGGTCAATTTAGCATGGCCAATCAACCTAACCCACACATCTTTGGACTGTGGGAGGAAACCGGAGCACCCGGAGGAAACCCGCGCAGGCACAGGGAGAACGCGCAAACTCCACACAGATAGTGACCCGAGGCCAGAATTGAACCTGGGACCCTGGCGCTGTGAGGCAGCAGTGCCAACCACTGTGCCACCTCAGGTTAGATGAGAATAGCACAATGATTAAATATTAAGAGGGGAAAATCTCATTTAAATGCTCACACATAACAAAACTGATATAAAGTTGGAAGAATATACTTCACAAACACACGGATTATAGAGGTGCAAGCCTAACAATCATTTACAACACAGTATTTCAGACAGTGGACAGTGTTCATTTCTGCCCTGAATAATCATGAGTTATGAAGTACAAGATTGCCACACTCTGGTGGAAACAGGTATTACAGGAAAATAAAATACCATTCATTCTTTTCAGTTCAGTTTGTAAGCCTCTCTCTCATCCCTTTTTCTCTCTCATCACTGTGTACAGTGATGAGCACGGTGGCACAGTGGTTAGCACTGATGCCTCACAGCGCCAGGGATCAGAGTTCGATCCCTGGCTTGGGTCACTGTCTATGCGGAGTCTGCACGTTCTCCCTGTGTCTGCGTGGGTTTCCTCCGGGTGCGTCGGTTTCCTCCCACTGTCTGAAAGATGTGCTGGTTAGGGTGCATTGGCTATGCTAAATTCTCTGTGTTCCCGAACAGGCACAGGTGTGTGGCAACTAGGGGATTTTCACAGTAACTTCATTGCGGTGTTAATGTAAGCCTACTTGTGACACTACTAGGCTGTGAAACAACTTTAAAAAAAAGAGGGAGTTATAATAATTTTACCCACCAATTGAGCCCTGGAATTGCTGGGTGCAAGAGATATCCCTGCCCCCCATAGTATCCAGTGTTGTGATGGGTGCCAAAGGATGTTGTAGCTATGTGGGTGATAGTAGCATTGAAATTTTTAAAATATTGATTTGTATACAACATGGTTGAAAACTAGACAGCTTGATTTTAATTTATTAGGCTATATAGCTACCCATTTACATGTAGTGTTGGGTTTCTCCAACATCAATCATACAATCCATGCGATCTCTCGTACAGAAGGAGGCCATTTGGCCCATCAGGTCTATACCGACCACAATCTCACTCAGGCCCTATTCCCGTAACCCCACATATTTACACTGCTAATCCCCCTGACATTTGGGTCAATTTAGCATGGCCAATCAACCTAACCTAACATGGGACAGAAACGCAATCCTGTATATGTTTTAAAACTTTATCCTTGTTACTATTTCTTATTTTCTAAACTGTATTTTTCTGCTGAACAAAGAAAATTAAGATGACTGACCGTCTATCAGGAAATTATCCCCAGAACAAATAAATTATTTTAGTTTTGGGAATGCCACCTTGTTATGCGTAGGGAGCTTTCAACAGACCATCCGGGGCTGAACAGACCAATTTTAAAATGAGTTACATGAATTTCATTTGCATTTGATAAGGCGACCCTGCTAGCAGAGTCTGTGGACGGGATTTTACGTCATTGCTCAATTACGTAAAAGAGCGGGAGGGCAATAGTTATTGGGGACTCGTTAGTTAGAGGGATAGATAGGAGGTTCTGTGGCAGCAAAAGAGACTCACGGATGGTATGTTGCCTACCGGATGCCAAGGTCCGTGACGTCTCAGACCGTGTTTTCCGGATTCTGAAGTGGGAGGGGAAACAGTCACAAGTCGTGGTACACATTGGTACCAATGACATAGGTAAGAGAAGGGACGGGGATTTAAAGCAGGAATTTCTGGAGCTGGGCTGGAAGCTGAGAGCCAAGACAAAACATGTGGTCATCTCTGGTACGTTGCCGGTGCCACGTGATAGCGAGTTGAGGAACAGGGAGAGAGTGCAGTTAAAAATGTGGTTGCAGGGATGGTGTAGGAGGGAGGGTTTCAGATACGTGGATAATTGGAACACATTCTGGGGAAGGTGGGACCTGTACAAACAGGACGGGGTGCACCTGAACCAGAGGGGCACTAATATCCTCGGAGGGAAATTTGTTACGGCTCTTCAGGGGGGTTTAAACTAATTTGTCAGGGGAGTGGGAAAAGGGGTTGTAGTCCAGAAGTCAGTGAGGGTGGTGAGGTATTGGGGAAGGTATCAGGGTCAAGGGTGGGTGGGTTGAAGTGTGTCTACTTCAATGCAAGGAGCATCCGGAACAAGGTAGATGAACTTGGGGTGTGGATTGGTACTTGGGTCTACGATGTTGTGGCCATTACGGAGACGTGGGTAGAACAAGGACAGGAATGGTTGTTGGACGTTCCAGGGTATAGATGTTTCACTAAGTGTAGGGAAGCTGGTAAAAGAGGTGGAGGAGTGGCATTGTTAATCAAGGATAGTTTAACGGCTGCGGAAAGGCACTTCGAGGGGGATCTGCACACTGAGGTAATATGGGCTGAGGTTAGAAATAGGAAAGGAGCGGTCACGTTGTTAGGAGTTTACTATAGGCCCTCAAATAGTAATAGAGATGTGGAGAAAGAAATTGCTAAGCAGATTATGGATATGTGTGGGGGTCACAGGGTAGTTGTCATGGGGGACTTTAACTTCCCAAATATTGATTGGAACCTTTGTAGGTCAAATAGTTCGGATGGGGCAGTTTTTGTGCAGTGTGTGCAGGAGGGTTTCCTGACACAATATGTGGATAGGCCGACAAGAGGTGAGGCCACATTGGATTTGGTACTGGGAAATGAACCGGGCCAAGTGTTAGATTTGGTTGTGGGAGAGCACTTTGGAGATAGTGACCACAATTCGGTGTCTTTTGTTATTGCAATGGAGAGGGATAGGGCCGTATGGCAGGGCAAGGTTTACAATTGGGGGAGAGGTAATTATGATGCGATTAGGCAAAAATTAGGGGCATAAGTTGGGAACAGAAACTGTCAGAGAAAGGAACTAATGAAAAGTGGAACTTTTTCAAGGAACAAATACTGGATGTCCTTGATAGGTATGTCCCTGTCAGGCAGGGAGGAAATGGCCGAGTGAGGGAACCATGGTTCACGAAAGAGGTGGAATGTCTTGTGAAAAGGAAGAGGGAAGCTTATGTAGGGATGAGGAAACAAGGTTCAGATGGCTCGATTGAGGGTTACAAGTTAGCAAGGAATGAGCTGAAAAAGGGGCTTAGGAGAGCTAGGAGGGGACACGAGAAGTCCTTGGCGGGTCGGATCAAGGAAAACCCCAAGGCTTTTTACTCTTATGTGAGGAATAAAAGAATGACCAGGGTGAGGTTAGGGCCGGTCAAGGACAGTAGTGGGAACTTGTGTATGGAGTCAGTAGAGATAGGCGAGGTGGTGAATGAATACTTTTCTTCAGTGTTCAACAAGGAGAGGGGCCATGTTTTTGAGGAAGAGAAGGTGTTACAGGCTAATAGGTTGGAGGAAATAGATGTTCGGAGGGAGGATGTCCTGGCAGTTTTGAATAAACTGAAGGTCGATAAGTCCCCTGGGCCTGATTAAATGTATCCTAGGATTCTTTGGGAGGCAAGGGATGAGATTGCAGAGCCTTTGGCTTTGATCTTTGGGTCCTCACTGTCCACAGGGATGGTGCCAGAGGACTGGAGAATGGCGAATGTTGTTCCTCTGTTTAAGAAAGGGAATAGAAATGACCCTGGTAACTATAGACCGGTTAGTCTTACTTTGGTGTTTGGTAAATTGATAGAAAAGGTCCTTAGAGATGGGATTTACGACCATTTAGAAAGATGCGGATTAATCCGGGATAGTCAGCACGGATTCGTGAAGGGCAAGTCGTGCCTCACAAATTTGAAAGAATTTTTTGAGGAGGTAACTAAGTGTGTTGATGAAGGTAGGGCAGTTGATGTCATATACATGGATTTTAGTAAGGCGTTTGATAAGGTCCCCCATGGTCGGCTTATGATGAAAGTGAGGAGGTGTGGGATAGAGGGAAAGTTGGCCGATTGGATAGGTAACTGGCTGTCTGATCGAAGACAGAGGGTGGTGGTCGATGGAAAATTTTCGGATTGGAGGCAGGTTGCTAGCGGAGTGCCGCAGGGATCAGTGCTTGGTCCTCTGCTCTTTGTGATTTTTATTAATGACTTAGAGGAGGGGGCTGAAGGGTGGATCAGTAAATTTGCTGATGACACCAAGATTGGTGGAGTAGTGGATGAGGTGGAGGGCTGTTGTAGGCTGCAAAGAGACATAGATAGGATGCAAAGCTGGGCTGAAAAATGGCAAATGGAGTTTAACCCTGATAAATGTGAGGTGATTCATTTTGGTAGGACTAATTTAAATGTGGATTACAGGGTCAAAGGTAGGGTTCTGAAGAATGTGGAGGAACAGAGAGATCTTGGGGTCCACATCCACAGATCTCTAAAGGTTGCCACTCAAGTGGATAGAGCTGTGAAGAAGGCCTATAGTGTGTTAGCTTTTATTAACAGGGGGTTGGAGTTTAAGAGCCGTGGGGTTATGCTGCAACTGTACAGGACCTTGGTGAGACCACACTTGGAATATTGTGTGCAGTTCTGGTCACCTCACTATAAGAAGGATGTGGAAGCGCTGGAAAGAGTGCAGAGGAGATTTACCAGGATGCTGCCTGGTTTGGAGGGTAGGTCTTATGAGGAAAGGTTGAGGGAGCTAGGGCTGTTCTCTCTGGAGCGGAGGAGGCTGAGGGGAGACTTAATAGAGGTTTATAAAATGATGAAGGGGATAGATAGAGTGAACGTTCAAAGACTATTTCCTCGGGTGGATGGAGCTATTACGAGGGGGCATAACTATAGGGTTCGTGGTGGGAGATACAGGAAGGATATCAGAGGTAGGTTCTTTACGCAGAGAGTGGTTGGGGTGTGGAATGGACTGCCTGCAGTGATAGTGGAGTCAGACACTTTAGGAACATTTAAGCGGTTATTGGATAGGCACATGGAGCGCACCAGGATGATAGGGAGTGGGATAGCTTGATCTTGGTTTCAGATAAAGCTCGGCACAACATCGTGGGCCGAAGGGCCTGTTCTGTGCTGTACTGTTCTATGTTCTAACCCAAGACTGGGAAATCCCGCCCGAGGTCAACAGACCTTCCCACTGTCCACCCACCGCTCACCTGCTCCAATTCCCGTGGTGGGCGGGACGGTAGAATTCCGGCATGTGGGTCTGCTGAGACAATGGCTTCCCAAACACCAGCCCCTCAACCCACATGCACCCCTTTCAACCCATAATGCCCGAGACATTGTCAGTCTTGAAAACAAAGCCAATCCCAGGTGTTGGATAAACATCCTTTTTTGAGGTGACAATCACCCAAGGTCACATCACCCAATACACTGGCCTTTTGAGCAGTTTAATATTACCTCTCTGAGCTGTACAGGCAACCTGCTTTTAACATCCATTTGGTAGGTCACACAGAAACCAGTTATGTCCAGGCTGGATCATCGGGCCAACTAGGCCGACTCTACTGGAAGATTTTGTATCATCACTTACACAGGAATTAGGAGCGGGAGTGGGCAGTTCAGCCCTTTGAGTCTGCTCTGCCATTTAACATGGTTATGGCTGATCTTATCCTACTCTCAACTCCACTTTCCTGCCTGCTCCCCATCACTCTTCATCCCGCTTTTCATCAGAAATATGTCTATCTCTCTCTTGAACCTGTTGATTGATTCTGCCTCCACTGCGCTCTGGGGCAGAGTTCCACAGACTCACAACCCTCAGAGTAGTTGCTTCTCATCTCAGTTTTGAATCTACCTCCTCTCACTCTATATCCATGACCTCTTGTTCTAGACTCTCCCACAAGAGGGGGTGGGGGGGGGGGGGGCGGGGAGACATGTTTAATGTCCACCTTATCAATCCCCTTTAGCGTTTTATATACCTACAGAACCGAAGTCATCTCTGTGTACCTTGAAACATCATCACCATCTGAAGAAGCAAATCTTAAAACACCGGTCACTAGCCAGCCAAGCATTGACGGTCTACGTGAAAGATTCCCCACTGGGTGCTGACTTTGGAAGCCTGGAACTTGCGTGAATCAATATTCATTTTCTCTTTGGTCTTTGTGCTGTAAACCTCCTTTTCGCTATCCCACCCTTTTGCCCACACCGTGTATGTGTCCTGACCCTAGCCCATTTTTATCTCGAGTGGGAGACCACTGCATTTAATACAGAATTAGGCTTCCACTTCAGGTCAAGGGTGAAAACTCCTTGTACCTTATGTTACAGACAAGAGGGGAGCAGTTCAAACGTCACTGACGCAAATGCGCTGAGAATGGCAGGGCGAATGAGAGGAAGAGACAGCGTCAGCTATTGCCTTTCCATCAAATAATGGAGACTTTCTGGTACTGGTTATCAAAGCATTTGGTGTTTTACAAGAACAGGAGTTTACGCCACGCAAGAATTTATTATTCTGCTGAGGAACGGGAATTTGACAAACTGTTACTTCCTGGTAATGATAGTCTGCTGCAATATCCTGAGATAACTCGCCCTCAGGGGCAGTCAAAGGATAATTAGAAGGCATTCTCTGTGGTCGTGGAAGCTTACGGATTGACTGGAAAGGATGAGCTTTTTAGAAGCAGCAGAAATTTGCACAAGACGTTTGAAATGCAGGAGATGCTTCAACAAAACATACACGGCACGGCTGCGATTCCCCTCTGCCCACAGTTCACTAGCTTGCCGACACTCACCAATCAACTGTCACAAGCGATGGCCATTTAGTGCCCACGGAATGCTAAACTACAAAGGAAACAATATCCCAGAACATAAAGGGGGGGAAAAAAACACAATGAAAACTTGTAACAATTTGTTTATTCCCCATATATACAGATTACAATTCTTTGCCTGCATTACGCTTCCCTTGGATTCAGGGTTCTGGTCCATAAGAGTTTACATTTCCAAAACCTTTGAATATTAACAAAATATATACATAGCAACCAAATACACCAAGCACTCGGAAGATCAGACAGCCTCCCAGATGAGATCAAGATCCCGCTCCAAAAGTTCCAGCCTTCTCTGCGATCTCCAAAGCCACTTTCAAATTCTGTTCAAACAGGTCGCACCTGCGGATAAAAGACAGTTCTAAATACAAAATAGATCAAGGGAATTATTTCAAATTCAACTACACCGTTTCAACCAATAACCCACAATCGAGTAAATACTCATGTCGTGATCTGGGCGGCACGGTAGCACAGTGGTTAGCACTGCTGCCTCACAGCACCAAGGACCTGGGTTCGATTCCCGGCTTGGGTCACTGTCTGTGCGGAGTCTGCACGTTCTCCCCGTGTCTGCATGGGTATCCTCCGGGTGTTCCGGTTTCCTCCCACAGTCCGAAAGACATGCTGATTAGGTGCATTGGCCATGCTAAATTCTCCCTCAGTGCACCCGAACAGGCGCCCGAGTGTGGTGACCAGGGAATTTTCACAGCAACTTAATTGCAGTGCCTACTTGTGACTGATAAATAAACTTCAACTTTGAACCACCCTCAACTGATTCTCAGCTATTTCTAACCTGCAGGCATCTGGTAAAGAGGTCAGCAAAAAAGAGACAATGTTTAATTCCACCAGTTTTCCTGGCAAAGTCTTTTAAATATCTCCCTAGATTGAGAATTTACCGCAGGGAAGAACTAATGGTATGGAGCAAATTAAAGTTCTTACATCAATAGATTAGAGCCCTTGTGGTGCAGTGGGTAATACCCCCGTCTCTGAGCCAGAAGCTTCAGGTTCGAGTCCCAGCCCAGGACTTGATGGCCAAGGAAGGTGCATTCAGAACACGGCCAAAAGATCAGCCTCCCAACACGCTAGTGGCCGGCGGGAAGAGCAGCAGAGGCCCCTGGTCAGCCATGCTTGTTGCTCAGTGGCATCCGTCAAGCTACCAGCCTCTGGCGAATTTGCTGTGGGAGCAGATTAAACTCTGCCTTGTGCACCACCTGGTGCAGGACATGAAGCAACATCATCATCAATAGAAATTAAACATCCACTTTAAACCTTGTTACTTAGGACGGTGATTCCCAATTGGCGTTTGCGATGCTCGGTGCAGATGTTGAACTCTCGTACCATTCCAAAAGGGAGATTTGAGCCAAAATGTTCTTTTGACAGGTTCTCATGCACGGATTAGATAATACACTGAAGCATCACTGCAGTCTCACCTACATAGGTTCTTTGTAAATTGAGGTTTATGGAATTCTCCTGATTGTCATATAAACAAATTAGGAGGCCACTCGGCCCCTTGAACCTGCTTCCACCATTCATTATCTAATTTTAATCTCAACTTCACATTCCCGCCTACCCCAATAACCACTTGCCCCTTTGGATTCTTTGGCAGATTCTTTGGATATCTATCTACTTCTGCCTTAAAGATATCCAAAGAATCTGCCTCACTCACTTTCAGAGGAAGACCATTCCAAAGACACTCAATCCTCATCAGAAAAATCCTCATCTGACTTAAATGAGCGACCCCTTACTCTGGCCCTGGTTCTAGATTTTCCCCACGAGAAACATCCTTTCCACATCCAACCCATCAAGTTCCCTTAGGGTCTCATATGTTTCAATCAAGTCACCTCTTACTCTTCCAAATTCCAGCAGATACCAGCCTAACCTGTCGAGCCTTTCCCACCCATTCCATGTATTCTTCAAATAAAAGCAAATTACTGCGCATGCTGGAATCTGAAACCAAGAGAGAAAATGCTGGAAAATCTCAGCCGGTCTGGCTGAGGGCCCTCAACAACATGCGGTCCATCTCCCGTGCCACGACCCTCACCCCCTCCCCTCCCTCCCAGAACAAGGACAGAGTCTCCCTTGTTCTCACATTTCACCCCCACCAGCCTCCGCATGCTAAACATAATCCTCCCCCATTTTCACAAAGTCCAACGTGATGCCAGCACCAAACACATCTTCCCTTCACTTCCTCTGTCAGCATTCCGCAGAGACCATTCCCTCTAGAATAACCTGGTCCACTCCTCCACTATACCCAACATCTCTCCCGTCACTCATGGCACCTTCCCATGCAATCGCAGAGGGTGTAACACCTGCACCTTTACCTCTTCCATGCTCACCATCCAAGGTCCAAAACACTCATTCCAGGTTAAGCAGTGTTTCATTTGCACCTCTTTCAATTTGGTCTATTGCATTTGCTGCTCCCAATGTGGTCTCCTCTATATCGGAGAGACCAAGCGTAGACTGGGTGATCACTTTGCTGAGCACCTTCGGTCTGTGCGCAATCAGGACCCTGACCTTCCCGTTGCTTGCCATTTTAACACACGATCCTGCTCCCATGCCCACATGTCCGTCCTTGGCCTGCTGCAATGTTCTAGTGAAGCTCAACACAAACTGGAGGAACAGCATCTCAATTTCTGGCTAAGCACTTTACAGCCTTCTGGTCTCAACATCGAATTCAACAACTTCAGATGATTAGCTCCATCCCACCTCAATCCTTTTGTTTTCATTTTATTTAATTTTTAAACCGTTATCTACCTTTTATTTCTTTATTGTCTTTCTTTATTTCTCCCCCCCACACTCTTTCCCCCTATTTTATCCCCCATTCCTTACCTTTTCTCCCCCTATCTTAATTTTACCTCTCTCCCATCCACCTCCCCATCTGTCACAGTTTACCCTCTTAATTTCAGCTTCTCTGCCGTTTGACTATTCTCTCTATGGACTGCCATTAGCACCTCAGTCTTTCCCCTTGTTTCTGTGGCGATGACTCATCTTTCATTCCCTCACCCTGCAGTATAAATATCTCCCACTTTGTGCCTTTTAGCTTTGATAAAGGATCACCTGGACTTTGACACATCAGCTCTTTTCTCTCCTTACAGATGCTGCCAGATCTGCTGAGATTTTCCAGCATTTTCTCTTTTGGTTAATCAAGTAAACCTTCTCTGAAGTGCTTCCAATGTATTTACATCTTTCTTTAACACAAGGAACCAATACTGCACACAGTACTCCAGATGTGGTCTCACTAATACCTTGTATAACTGAAGCATAACCTCCTTACTCTTGTATTCAATTCCCCTCGCAATACACAACATCATTCTATTTGGCTTGCTAATTATTTGCTGCACCTGCACACTGACTTCTTGCAATTATGCACTAGGACACTCAGATCCCTCTGCATCCTCCATTTAGATAATATACTTTGTTTGTCCTGTCAAAACAGACAACCTCACACTTTTCATTCTCCAGAAACTAATCTTGATCATTTTGCAGCCTCCTATGTCCATTTTCAAAAAAATAATGTTCAGGGATATAGGCATCAGTGGCTAGACCAGCATTTATTGGCCATCCCCAATTCCCCTTGAATGGAGTGGTTTGCTAGGCCATTTCAGAGTCAACCACATTGCTGTGGGTCTGGAGTCATATGTAGGCCAAACCAGATAAGAATACCAGATTTCCTTCCCTAAATGGACATTAATGAACCCAGATGGGCTTTTATGACAATCGACAATGGGTTCATGGTCATCATTAGACTTTTAATTCTAGAGTTTCTGAATTCAAATTTCACCATCTGCTGTGGTGAGATTCGAACTGGGGGCCTTAGAGTATTGCCTTGGGTCTGTGGATTACCAGCCCCAGTGATAATACCACTATACTATCCCCTCCCCATTCACAACTTATTTTTCTACCTATCTTTGTATTATCAGCAAATTTAACAACCATACCATTGGTATAAATTGTAAAGAGTTGAGGTCCCAGTATACACCACTCGTCATATTCTGCCAACCAATAAAAGGACCTATTTATGCCTACTCACTGTTTACAGTTCGCTAGTCAATCTTCTATCCATGCCAATATGTTACCCCGACACCATGAGTTTTTATTTTCCATAATAACTTTTGACAAGGCAACTTATCAAATGCCTTCTGAAAATCTAAGTAGAGTTCCCCTGTATTCACAGCACCTGAAACTTATTTTTAAAAAACACATTACTTTATCTTCATTCAGGTTGCACCATATCAGGTACTTCTGCACTTGAGGGAGAGCAAGTTGCTATTTAGGCTGTCAAAACAGGTTGTCCCACCGTCCCAGAAAAGCACAACACCCCGAAAACTACAACGACAATGTAGACTTGCATTCGCATGCAATCATCAAGTGAACAAATGTGCCAACCTTTTAAGTTCAGTAGCAAATATAGTCTCTACCTATTGAGCATCCTGGATAGCCCACCTGGCATCAGGGCAAGACCCTCCCCAGGTCTCTGCTAATTCCACTCAAGTGAGTCACAGCAAGTCTATGTATAGCTCCTCAAAACTTCCCTTCCCTGTGGTAGCGCCCAGCACCTATTTGGCACTTACTCCAAAGCAGCAGGGTTTATTTTCTCAAAGAGACGTGTTAACAGTGGGCAAAGCTAAAAGGCAGAAAATAAGCCCCACTGTCATTAGGAAAGAGAGAACAGGTGGCATGTTAAAGGAGCAGTGCAGCAGGCAAAGGCAGTGAATCCAACTATTGTTGACGCTGTGCTACTTCTGTCTTGGTTTAGTGTAAAATTCATCCCAGAGGTAGTTTTACCTGAAGCTGATGCCTAGTTTATAATCAAACAGCAAGCTGACCAAATACACTGATGTGGGTCCAAATCTACAGATCGGTGGCGAACTGGTGTTTATTTATTTATAGTTTATTTGTCACAAATAAAGTTGACGTTCACACTGCAATGAAGTTACTGTGAAATTCCCCTAGTCACCACTCTCCGGCACCTGTTCGGATCAATACACCTAACCAGCATGTCTTTGGACTGGGAGGAAACCCACGCAGACACGGGGAGAACGAGCAAACTCCACGCAGACAGTGACCCAAGCTGGGAGTCGAACCCGGGTCCCTGGCGCTGCGAGTGCTAACCACT
Organism: Mustelus asterias; assembly: GCF_964213995.1. Lineage (NCBI taxonomy): Eukaryota > Metazoa > Chordata > Chondrichthyes > Carcharhiniformes > Triakidae > Mustelus > Mustelus asterias. Next base: position 30,886,391 of record NC_135827.1, read on the forward strand.
GTGCCACCGGTGTCTTTTCCAAGGTACAAAATCTGGACACTACAATTCTTTATTCACACCAAGTGTTACAGCCTTACCTGATAGGCATCTCGAGAGAGTAGAACGGATTTTTAAGAGCAAAGTCTGAATAAATTTCATAAATCTTCCGGAGGAGAGAATCAATGCCAGCCTGTCGAGGGTCGGCCAACACGATGAACTTAATTCCTTTAACAGTGAAGAACAAAAAAAAAAATTAAACACAGGACAAGCAATCAGAATAACTCACTCTAAAGGGCAACTTCAGCCCATAAGCCATAAATAAGCTACGAGTTACAAGAACTGCTTGTTACTCTATTGAGAATCCAGTCAGAATGGAACATGACTGTTATTGATTCTCAACCACATTACACTTCATCACTTTCCACCGCACAGAGTCACTGAATGCTGCAGCACAAGAGGCCAAGGTAGAGGGTTATAGGTAAGCCTAGTAGGTAGGGACATGTTCGGCGCAACTTGTGGGCCGAAGGGCCTGTTTGTGCTGTAGCTTTTCTATGTTCTATTTGGCCCATCATACTCGTGACAGCTCTTCAGTAGATATATCCATTAATCCCACTCCTCTGCTCTTTCCCCATATTCCATAATTTGTTCCCCCTTCCAAGTATTTAACCAATTTTCTTTTGAAAGTCACCACCGAATCTGCTGGCTGCTACCAATTCAAACTGCGAGTTCCAGCAGCTCACCAAATAAATAAAGCAGAATTTCAAAGCTTATGGGACGGTTTGATTAATGTTTTCAAGATATTAAAAGGAGAACAGATAGTAGACAGAGAGACAATGTGGGGGGGGGGGAGAATCTAGGACTGGGGACACAGTCTAGAGTAAGAAGTCTCACAACACCAGGTTAAAGTCCAACAGGTTTATTTGGTAGCAAATACCATTAGCTTTCGGAGCGCTGCTCCTTCGTCAGATGGAATGGAAATGTGCTCTCAAACAGGGCACAGAGACACAAAATCAAGTTACAGAATACTGATTAGAATGAGATTCCCTACAGCCAGCCAGGTCTTAAAGGTACAGACAATGTACAAAGGTACAGACAACCTTTAAGACCTGGCTGGCTGTAGGGATTCACATTCTAATCAGTATTCTGTAACTTGATTTTGTGTCTCTGTGCCCTGTTTGAGAGCAGATTTCCACTCCATCTGACGAAGGAGCAGTGCTCCGAAAGCTTATGGTATTTGCTACCAAATAAACCTGTTGGACTTTAACCTGGTGTTGTGAGACTTCTTACTGTGTTCACCCCAGTCCAACGCCAGCATCTCCACATCATGACACAGTCTAGAGTCAGACCTTTCAGGAATGACATTAGGAAGTCTCTTCCACAAACAGCAGTTAACACTTGATCAATTATTAGCTCTAAATCTGAGATTGACAAGGTTTTTGTTAACCAAATGTATTAAGGAATTTGGGTCAAAGACGAGTATATGAAAGTAGGTATGGATGGGCGACACGGTGGCACAGGGGTTAGCACTGCTGCCTCCCAGCACCAAGGACCTGGGTTTGATTCCCAGCTCGGGTCACTGTCTGTGGGGAGTTTGCATGTTCTCCCCGTGTCTGCGTGGGTTTCCTCCGGGTGCATTGGCCATGCTAAACTTTCCTTCAAATCAAACAGACGCCAGAGTGTGGCGACTAGGGGATTTTCACTGCAACTTCATTGCAGTGTTAATGTAAGCCTATTTGTGACACTAATAAATAAACTTCATTGAACAGCAAACAGGCTTGAGGCTAAATGACCTCCTCCCTGTTGACATGTAGTGTATATTTCCTCCTGGCGTCTTTCTATCAATTACCTTCGATCAGTCTCCTCCGGTTTGGTCACCAAAAAAACAATTTCTCCTTATTTACTCTCTCCAAACTATTTCTGATTTCGAACATCTGTCTCATCAACAAAACTCTTCCCAACAACAGAACCACATTATCTTTACTATGGAGACAGGGGGCATTGATGAAATACTCTGGAGCTTCAGAAATAGGAATCGGCAGGCTATGATTCACCTGTTAGTGTTTGAAAACAATGCAATTTGAAGGCGTCCGTTTCTAGAACTTCAATCCCAGAACTTCCAGGCTCTGGTGATAACTGGGATCCAATTGCAAACAGCCTGAGAATATAAACAAAACTTTATTAGGGTCGGACGTATGTACAGTACAATATCCTTCACAAAGCCCCCAGACATAAAGGGAGGCCATTAATTCCATGTCCTACTACAATCGATCACCCAGGGATCTCAATCGCACAGAATTTGTAAAGGATGTGCTTTTTTGTTGTACTTGAAATCACTAAGCATGAATGGATTGTGTCGATTTTTCGTTCAGTACATTGCAGTGCGGACTTCAGAAGTTTGTTACTGATGCAAGAATCTGCAGAGAGTGTTGTTTCTAAGAAGGGGACGTGGCTTTGCTGCACTTCACCCGTGAGAGTTGATTGTTTGGTTGGTGTTAAACTGTTTTGCTGGGAGTTTGAGCAGGTGGCAACTATTAAAGTGGACTTCTACCGTGACATGTGTGGCTCTGTCCATTTTACTGTGGTAACACACGGAAACTTTGAAACTACAACTAGAGGTTACGGAGTGAGCGAGAACCGCTATAACCCTCTGATTATTACATGTTCTCGGGAGTTCCTGCTCAACATTTGGGACCAGACATACACTCCTGATAACAACATTGCCCTGCCTCAACATTGTCATGGGAATCTAGACGGCGAAAGAAAAATTAAGATTAAGAGGCACGGGTGGAGGAATCAGGAACAGACTGCGGAGGCTCATCCCGGTACCAAAGAAAAGCCAGGCAGCGTGCCTTAATGAGTATCGTCCAGTGGCTCTGACATCCTTCATTACAAAATGCTTTAAAAAGTTAGTCGTGGCATGAATCAATTCCAGCCTCCCAGATTGCCTGGATCCACTACAGTTTGCCTACCGCCGCAACAGATCCACAGCAGATAGAACATAGAACATAACAGCGCAGTACAGGCCCTTCGGCCCTCGATGTTGCGCCGACCAGTGGTACCAATCTAAAGCCCCTCTAATCTACACTATTCCAATATCATCCATATGTTTATCCAATAACCACTTGAACGCTCTCAACATTGACGAGTCCACCACTGCTGCAGGCAGGGCATTCCACGCCCTTACTATTCTCTGACATCTGTCCTATATCTCTCACCCCTCAATTTAAAGCCATGTCCCCTCGTGCTAGCCAACACCATCCGAGGAAAGTTTGCCATTTCCCTGGACCTGCACTCAACCCTGGAATGCCTAGATAACAAAGACACCTATGTCAGCCTTCTATTTATCAACTACAGCTCAGCCTTCAACACCATTATTCCTATGATACTCATCTCCAAACTCCGTGGCTTGGGGCTCGGCTCCTCCCTCTGCGACCGGATCCTGAACTTCCTAACCCACAGACTGCCATCGGTAAGGATAGCAAACAACGCCACCTCCACGATCATCCTCAACACCAGTGCCCCACAAGGCTGTGTTCTCAGCTCCCTACTATACTCCTTATACACCCATGACTGTGTGGCCAAATTCCCCTCCAATTCGATTTTTAAGTTTGATGACACCACTGAAGTGGGTTGGATCTCAAACAATGACGAGACGGAGTACAGGAATGAGATAGAGAATCTGGTGAACTGGTGCGGCCGACAATAATCTCTCCGTCAATGTCGACAAAATGAAGGAGATAGTCATCAACTTCAGGAAGCGCAGAGCAGTACATGCCTCTGTCTACATCAATGAGGAAGTAGTAGAAATGGTCGAGAGTTTCAAGTTTTTAGGTGTCCAGATCACCAACCACCTGTCCTGGTCCCCCCCATGCCGACACTATAGTTAAGAAAGCCCACCAATGCCTCTACTTTCTCAGAAGACTAAGGAAATTTGGCATGTCCGCTATGACTCTCACCAACTTTTAGATGCACCATAGAAAGCATTCTTTCTGGCTGTATCACAGCTTGGTATGGCTCCTGCTCTGTCCACGACTGCAATAAACTATAAAGGATCGTGAACGAAGCCCAGTCCATCACTCGAACCAGCCTCCCATCCATTGACTGTGTCTACACTTCCCGCTGCCTCGGAAAAGCAGCCAGCATAATTAAGGACCCCACGAACCCCGGACATTCTCTCTCCCACCTTCTTCCGTCAGGAAAAAGATAAAAAAGCCTGAGGACACGTGCCAACCGACTCAAGAACAGCTTCTTCCCTGCTGCTGTCAAGACTTTTGAATGGACCTACCTCGCATTAAGCTGATCTTTCTTTACACTCTAGCTATGACTGTAACACTACATTCTGCACTCTCTTCTTTCCTTCTCTATGAATGGTATCTTTGTCTGTATAGCGCGCAAGAAACAATACTTTTCACTGCATATAAAATGTGACAATAATAAATCAAATTAAAGACATCCACTTCCAGTGATTATTGCGTCAAATTTGCTATCATTAAACAACAAGAGGGTTGGATAAAGTTGCAGCAAAATTTGAAGAGGATTATAAACTGAGAAATCTCTTTTGCTTCACGGAGACACGGCTCCATAAGGACAGTAGTAATGTTGACATCAAGGGTTACACTGTTATTAGAGCAGACTGAGATAGAGCAACATCACATAAATCAATTGGTGGTGGGCTGGGTTGAAGATGTCTGGATGACACAATTTCAGGTACATGAACCAAGTGTGTACCAGAGACAAAAGATCCTCATTCGGGTCCTTTCATTTACCATGTGAATTTGGTCAAATAACTTATTCCGGTTTACGTGCCTGTACCAAACAATAAAGAAGCTGCTGAAAGGATTGTGAATAGTTTTAAATCTGCGCTATCAGCCGGTGTTTATACTTGGGGATTTCAGTACTCTTTGCCTCTTGGCACACCTTCCCCCTCCGCAGCAGTGTGTCACCTGTCCCACTCATTCAACTCGCATTCTGGATCAATGTTAAGGCAATGGAGGGGATATGTATAAGGCAGTGTGCAGACCGCCTCTTGGGGAAATTGGATCATAAAGTTATCCATATCCCACCAACATACAGACACTGCATGAAACGTGAAAGAACTGTCCTGAACAAAGGAGGTGTTGACAAAGGAGAGCAGGGCGGCACGGTAGCACAGTGGTTAGCACTGCTGCCTCACAGCACCAAGGACTCGGATTCAATTCCCGGCTTGGGTCACTGTCTGTGTGGGGTTTGTACATTCTCCGTGGGTTTCCTCCGGGTGCTCCGGTTTCTTCCCACAGTCCAAAGATGTACGAGTTGGCCATGCTAAATTGCCCCTTAGTGTCAGGACTAGCTAGGGTAAATGCATGGGGTAATGGGGGGTAGGGCCTGGGTGAGATTGCGGGGCCAGTACAGACTCGATGGGCCAAATAGCCTCCTTCTGCACTGTAGGGTTTCTATGATTCTATGAGTAGGGAGGAGCTGATGGACTGTTTTGATGTCTCTGACTGGCAGGTGTTTTTTGATTGGTGTGGTGATCCACACGGATCGACAGATACTTCAGCATCATATATCTGGTTGTGTGTGGACACAAAGCAGTTAAGATATTTCCAAACAATAAACCTTGGGTGCCAAGGGATTTTTAAAAAAAACCTCTGAATGAGAAGAAGTTGACATTTCTTAAAAAGGTGAAACTGATATTGTCAAGAACAGTAAAGGAATTAAGGGTTATGGTGAGCGGGCGGGTAAGTGGAGTTGAGTCCATGAAAAGATCAGCCATGATTTTATTGAATGGCGGAGCAGGCTCGAGGGGCCAGATGGACTACTCCTGCTCCTAGTCCCTGTGTAAGGTAAAAAAAGCAAAAAGAATTCAAATCCAAAATGAGAAAAGCAACAATTGATTTAAAAAATAGAGCACAGGCAATCCAAGGCAGGCATGGGGAGAGCTTAACACAATGATGGGCAGGCAAAAGTAAAACCAGAATGTGACTGTGCAGTGTTCTACTTTTGTTAATGATCTTAATCAATTTTATGTAAGATTTGATGTGGTTGAGCTTAGAAATGAACGTAGCAAGATGTGTGATAGGATCCCTGCGCAGTTATCAGGGAATGAGGTTGCATCATGTATTTCCCGTATTCAAACCATATAAAGCTCCTGATCCTGGTGGACTATGGGGTAAAGTACTAAAAGAACGTGCTGATCAGCTCAAAGGGATATTTACAACACTCATTTCAATTTTTATTGGATGTATGCACTGTTTCAAATACTTGGAAAGCATCAACTTCATACCTGTGCCTAAGAGACCAGGAGCCAAATCACTTAATGATTTTAGACAAGTGACTCTCACGTCCTTATTGGCTAACTGTACAAACAGTAACCATCTCACCTCGTCTGTATCAGATTATCTTGATCCCCTTGGGCGGGACGGTGGCAGAGTGGTTAGCATTGCTGCCTCACAGTGCCAGGGACCTTGGGTCACTGAGTGGAGTTTTGCATGTTCTCCCAGTGTCTGCGTGGGTTTCCTCCGGGTGCTCCGGTTTCCTCCCACACTCCAAAGATGTGCAGGTTAGGTCGATTCTCCATGCTAAATTGCCCCTTAGTGTCAGGGAGAATTATAAATATGTGGGGTTATGGAGATAGGGACTGGGTGTGATTGTTGCCGGTGCAAGCTCGATGGGCCGAATGGCCTCCTTCTGCACTATAGGGATTCTATGAAAGTCCTACAATTTGATTATAAAGCCTATAGGGGAACTGAGGATGCTACCCTTTCTCTAGTGGACCTCATAACTAATCAGCATTCAACACAACGCAAATTCACACCCTGTTACAAAAGGTTGCTTACTTTAAACTTGAATGGAGGCCTAATCCATTGGATCACCTTCAGCTTGCTTGTACGAATGGCTTTTTAAATCTGATGAACAGATTATAAACACAGGTGCTCCTCAGGGCCGTGTTCTGTTATTTTCCATATACACCAACAAGATGAGAATCAAGGGAACTAATACTTATTTATTCAAGGATGCAGATGATGTGCCTTTGGTGGGTCTATTTTTAAAAGATGACAACTGAAGGAAATTCCTTTGAACATGCTGCCACCCTTCAGATATGATGTCAATCGAGCGCTTTGATTTTATCTACATTGATCTGCAAAGAGCTATTTTTATATCGCAATGGCCTGCATATGTGCGAACCTCTGTATCTTAATGACCAACTGGTAGAGATTGTAGAGTGTTTCAAGCATCTTGGAACACATTTAGACCAGAAGCTAAGCTTCACAGAGAATACCAAATGTTCTTGTGAAAAGACTAGCCAGCACCTGCTTTTAATTAGTAAACTGAAAAGGGTTTTGGAGTGAGTCAAGATATTTTAGAGAGGGTGTACAAAAGTCTGGTGGAGAGAGCTTCCGAACATTCAACATGACAGTCTGGTGTGGCAACCAGAGCGCGAAATGCAAAAAGGTAAGCTGGCCTGAGTTGTCAACACTGCAGGTGGAATCATTGGCAGAGAGCAGACAGAGCTCGATAACCTACTTAACAACACAGTTAAGAGGAAAGCTCAGGCCATTGTTGGGGATCCCTCTTTTTTTTTATATCATCAATTTGAAAGCCTCTCTTCAGGCAGGCACCTTAGAATGCCTATTGCCAGGGGAAAAAAAAATCTGTTCAAAAGGTCTTTTGTTCTCAATAACATAACGTAAACTCAACCTGCTGTTTTTATTAGGGGAATTTCACAGTAATTTCATTGCAGTGTTAATGCAAGCCTCACTTGTGACTAACAAATAAACTTCAGCTTTATTAATTCAACTGCAAGTGGTTTAATGACAAGTGTGCAATGTGGTATGGATACATGTGTGTATATTATAACATGTATGAATGTAGGTATCATGGATGTATGTTATATATGCACAAATGTAGTGTACATGAAACATTCTCCGTTTTTAAACTAATAACTGCATCCAATGTCATACCAGAGGTGAAGACAAAGACAAATTTCCACTTTTGCGTGGACAATATTCTATCCAACTGACCGCATCAGCAGTGTTAATGTAACAGCATTCAGTCAGGAATTTTTGGGGTTAACTAGAATATTGCTACATTAAAAAAAGTTCAGATAAAATGCTGGGAGCTGACATGTCTTTTCAGAAGCTGGATTGACAGGTCAATATTTCAAGCAGAAATCCTGTGTTGCCTCCAATAAAGTTTCTCTATCCGAAACATTAACCAATTTTCTGATGCTGAAATGCATGTTGCGCATTTTCGTTATGGTCCATCTTTAGTTTATTTCAACACGTGCAGGTTTTCCCCTTTTAACTCTAATCCTGACAGTTACATGTTTTCCACCAGGGCTACCAGGTGAACATGAGCATCTGCCTGGCCCGATATCTATGCAGCAGAGAGGGGGGGAAGCAAGCAGCATAAATCACCTTCTGTAGCCAATCTGTGCACTTAACATTGAGGAATGTACAGCAACATCCAGCATATCAGTGAGGGGCGCGTGATCCATGAAAGCTTTATGGAGATCAATGGAATGATTAGATTAATCGACTTCCCTGACTATATTGGCCTGTCTCACAAGTTACGCTGGATGTGGGACAATAGTAACATTCAATTAGCAGTCACCTGCTGGTGAGATGATGTGAACTCAAGCCCGATAATAGTTAGCATTATTTCCAGCTGACCTCATTCTTTGTTTGGCAGTTCAATAAAGGCGGCTCATTGAGTCGTTCTAGAAAGTAGTTCTCTCCTTCAATGCTGCTACAGGGCACACAAGATGTACTTGAGGCTGTCTGGGAAGAGCCTGGCCTTCTTACATGGCACACCCGAGTGATTTGAACCCAAATCCTCACCTCACAGGGCAGTACAATACTGCACACTCACTTCTAGTCAGATGGTTGAATGTTTGGGGCCCTGTAACAGAAACAAGCCCTTGGTGTATAATCAAGGCTTGCATTCCAGTGCAGAGCTGAGGAAGTATTAACACTTTTAGAGGCATTGGTCTTCAGACAAGAGCTCATAAATATTATGGACATAAAGGCTTTAATAGGAAAACTGGGATACAGGCATTACATTCCAGAAGGATAATATCTAAAGGACAATAGCCTTCTTCATTCAAACCTATGACCCAAAAGAGTCTGTAGTTCAGTGTTTGGAAAGTCTAGAATTATTTGAACCGAGAGACTAATTTTACGGGGATAAAAATTCAGCAAGATAGTACTCGATAAAGCAGCAGAATAACACGAAGGTACACCCACAACATTCATTCCTTCACATGTACTGTACCCAAAGGCTGGTCCATGGCTCATTGACTTTAGACACTTCATCCTGAACCATTTACCCGGCAGCTTTTGTCAGTGGTGGCTTGCCATTGCCTGCCACCGTCAGGGATAGAGTGAGGAGGCTACATCAGCCGGAATGGGAGTCAAACTCGGGCTGTTGGCATCACTCTGATCCACTTGCCAGCCAGCTGAGCTAACTGGCGTCCATTCCCCCCAGGCCCATTGCCCAAATGAAACATGCCGCATTTCTGAACTTAATTATATTTTTTTCCATTCCAAAAAACTTACGAGTGAAACATGGAGGCCAGCATTAATTTCTCATTCGATGTCAGACGAGGACGTCCAAAGCGAATTGCCAAAGGATAATTGAAAGAGGTATTCAGATACTCCAGCACATCCCTGTTATCATTCAAATACCTTCCATTGACATCAATCCCATTAATTGAAAGCACAGCATATCCAACTAGGGAACAAAAAAAAAAATTCAAACACCAGAGTAACAATATTCAAAGCTTGCATACACACGCGTCATAATTCAAACCACCATTGTCAGTAAAACGTTTTAAATTCAACAGTCAAAAGTTTTTTAAAAAAGTTTATATATTAGTGTCACAAGTAGGCTTACATTAACACTGCAATGAAGTTACTGTGAAAATCCCCGAGTTGCCACACTCTGGCGCCTGTTCGGGTCACACTGAGGGAGAATTTAGCCTGGCCAATGCACCTAATCAGCACATCTTTCAGATTGTGGGAGGAAACCCATGCAGACACGGGGAGAATGCGCAGAAAGTACTTTTAAGAATAATTATACGAGACTTTCTGGTATGAACACACACAAAGTCTTCACTGTCAAACTGCTAAATTTGGATGGTGTTTAAATTCAGGACCCCTCTTGGCATCGAAGAGTGTTCAATACTTGGAAAACTTGAAGAGAAATGGAGCTCTAGGTCTTAGAGCTGTGACAAGTGGAAGGGAAAAAAAAAACAACAAACATGATCTACATAGCACCTTTATATTCCCAACATTTCAATGCATTTCATAGCTTAAAAGATAACACTTAAGCATACTCACTATTGTTCCACAAGCTGGAGACATTTTATGTTAAGGTGCTTGTAAATGCAGGTACTTTTTGTAGCAGTGTACAGCACCAGATCCCGTAATCAGCGATGACATAAAGAGCTTTTAAAAAATTTGAACGTGATTTTGGTTGAGGTTTCAATGTTGGCGAGGACGCTGAGTGAGCTCCTAATGGCAGGTGACATTTTACAGGCTCATCTGAGCAGGCAGAGCCCAGCGTAAGAGCTAATCAGAAAGCCAGTCGCTCAGAAACGCTTCAATCCCTTGATGCTACACTGAGGCATTAACCTAGATTATGTGGTCCAGTCCCAACCTGAACCTACAACCTTCAGACTCAAAGGCAAGTGTGCTATTTCCTGAGCCAGCCAGACAAATCTTATATAATATTTAGCACAATTATGGAAAAGTATATCATGAGGAGCCCTAGGTAGGGTAGACAGGGATGCCCTGTTTCTCCTAGCGGAGAGATCAATTACCAAGGGGCACAGATTTAAGATGCTTGGTAGAAGGGTTAGGGGGGCATCTTCTTCACTCAGAGGGCTGTGGGTGTTTGAACAAAGAACAGTACAGGATCAGGCCCTTTGGCCCTCAAGCTTGTGCAGATCATCACGTCCTAACTAAACTAAAAAAAACCTTCTTCCCTTACTCAGTCCATATCCCTCTATTCCCTCCCTATTCATGTACCTATCCAGATGCCTCTTAAAATGTTGCTAATGTGCCTTTCACCAACTCCTCTGGCAGCGCGTTCCAGGTACCCACCACACTCTGCGTGAAAAACTTCCCCACACATCTCCCTTAAATTTTCCCCCTCTCACCTTGAACCTGTGCCCCCTTGGAATTGACACTTCCACCCTGGAAATAAGCCTCTGACCGTCCACCCTGTCTATGCCTCAATTTTATAGACCTCTATCAGGTCTCCCCTCAGCCTCCATCTTTCCAGTGAAAACAATCCTAGTTTATTCAACCTCTCCTCACAGTCAACACGCTCAAGACCAGGTAACATCCTGGTGAACCTTCTTTGCACTCTCTCCAAAGCTTCTACATCCTTCTGGCAGTGTAGCGACCAGAACTGCACGCAATACTCCAAATGCGGCCTAACCAAGGTTTTATATAGCTGCAATGGGATTTGCCAACTTTTGTATTCAATGCCCCAAATTTGGAATTGGATGTTTGGTTTGACAGTGGAGGCAGAAAATCTCAACCCATAAAAGGTCTCTGGATCTGCATCTAAAATGCTGTAACCTGCAAGGACCGGGTGCTGGAAGGTGGGATTAGAACGGGCAGCTAGTCTTTATTTATTTTTCATTTGATACAGACGGGACACGGGCAGAATGGCCTCTTTCCATGCTGTAATTTTTCCATGGTTCTATAATAAAAAAGCAAAATGCTACAGGTGCTGGAGATCTGAAATAAAAACACAGGTGCTGGAAAAGGTCAGCAGGTCTGGCAGCACCTGTGGAGAGAGAAACAGAGCAAACATTGTGACCCCAATATGACTCTTCCTCACAACTGTTCCGCAGAAGAGTCATATTGAACTGGGTACATTAATGCTGTTTCCCTCTCCACAGAGGGTGCCAGACAAATCTTACACACCATCATATAATCTGCCCTTTATTCCCAGAGCACATTGATACCCCTCCTGATACGCACTGACTGTTGTAAAGATGGAAAAAAAATGGGAAAAGTAAGTTAATATGAAACTACAGCTAACTTGGCTTTACTAGTCAGTTCAGTGAGCTTGGTGAAGTGGCAACAGCTACAACTGACCCCAATACCCACCAGCTGCCTGAGGGAGTATAAATTACTGTGACCAATCACTGTTCCTCTGTTGGGAATATCTGTGGGTGAAGGTTGGCAAGGGCAGGTTCTGATGATGGTCAAAATGCCACACTGACAGAGAAGTCTAGATTCATTTTTTAAAAATTAATTTGTGGGACATGGGCCAGCATTTATTGCCCATCCTTAGTTGCCCAAGGACAAATGAGAGGCAACCAAATTGCTGTGGCTCTAGAGTCACATTTAGGCCAGACTGGATAAAAATGGCAGATTTACTTCCTGAAGGACATTAGTGAAGCAGATGGGTTTTTACAACAATCGACAATGGTTTCATGGTCATCATAGAATAGAATCCTACAGTGCAGAATGAGGCCATTCGGCCCATCGAGTCTGCACCAACCATAATCCCACCCAGGCCCTATCCACATATCCCTACATATTTACCCACTAACCTATGCATCCCGGGACACTAAGTGGCAATTTAGAATGGGCAATCAACCTAACCTGCACATCTTCGGACTGTGGGAGGAAACCGGAGCACCCAGAGGAAACCCACGCAGACACAAGGAGAATGTGCAAACGTCACACAGACAGCGACCTGAGCCGGGATTCGAACCCAGGTCCCTGGAGCTGTGAAGCAACTGTGCTACCGTGCTGCCCAGTAAATTCTTAATCAGTCGATGCTTAATTCCAGATATTTTTAATTGAATTCAAATTCCACCATTTGCCGTGGCAGGATTCGAACTCCAGGTCCCCAGAACATTAGCTGAGTTTCTGGATTAGTAATCCAGCAATAATACCACTAGGCCATCGTATCCCCTAAAAGCTTAAAGCAGCAGCAACCATAATAGGGAAGTGGAAAGCAACTGGTTCCCATGGAGCAAACTGACAAATCAGCAGCTTGGGGGCAGGAGGGAACAATCCATAAAAAATTCCACAAAGCTGCTTCCCTATAATCAACTAAGTTATCTAAAACGTACTGAAATCCAGGTGTAGATCTCAGTTAACACATATTAAACAATTCCAAACACCCACCTACAAACTAACCCAAATACACCGTAACTGATACAGAAGCTTCACCAGTGAGGGAGCATGATACTTTTTACTGGCACATCTCCTAGTCGGTGCTGCAGTCACAGAATTATACGCCACAGAAGGAGGCCATTCAACTCATCATGCCTGCACTGACTCTCCGAATGAGCCTGACAACTTGGCACCATTCCCCTGCTCCCCGTACTCTTGTATAATACTTGGAATGCCTCGATTGAACCTGTCGCCAACACAATCCCAGGCAGTGCATTCAAGAATCAAACCACTCGCTGTGTCAAAAAGTTTTCTCACATCACATTTGCTTTTTTTTTTGCAAATCACTTTAAATCTGTGCCATCTCGTTCTTGATCCTTTTAAGAGTAGGAACAATTTCTCCCTATTTATTGTCTAGCACACTCATGATTTTGAATATCTTCATCAAATCTCCTTTTGGCCTTCTTTTCTCAAAAGGAGAACAGTGCTAACTTCTCTAATCTATCCTCATAACTGAAGTTTCTCATTCTTGTAAACTTCACCAAAATGTGTTCACATCCTTCCCATATTGAGGCACCCAGAACTGCACACAATGTTCCGAAGGATGTCGAGCCGGTGTCTTGTAAACATTCAGCCTAATCTCCTAGCTCTTGTACTCTATGCCCCTATTAATAAAGCACAGTATACTATATGTTTTCTCAAGACCATAAGATATAGGAGCAGAATTAAGCCATTTGGCCCATCGAGTCTGCTCCACCATTCAATCATGGCTGATATGATTCTCATTCCCATTCTCCAGCCTTCTCCCCGCAACCCTTGATCCCCTTATTGATCAAGGACCTATCTATCTCTGCCTTAAAGACACTCAATAACCTGGCCTCCACAGCCCTCTGTGGTAATGAGTTCCAAAGATTCACTACCCTCTGGCTGAAGAAATTCCTCCTCATCTCAGTTTTAAAAGGAGCATCCCTTCACTCTAAGGTTGTGCCCTCAAGTTCTAGTCTCTCCCACTAATGGAAACATCCTCCCCACGGCCACTCTATCTAGGCCTCTCAGTATTCTGTAAGTTTCAATTAGCTTCTCAACCCCACCCCCCCCCTCACCCTTCTAAACACCATCAAGTATGGGCTTATACTCCTCAAATTACAAAACCTTCATTCCTGGTATCATTTTTGCAAACCTCCTCTGGACCCTCTCCAAGGCCAGCACATCCTTCATTAGGCATGGGGCCCAAAACTGCTCACAATATTCCAAATGGGGGCTGACCAGAGCCTCAGCTGTACATCCCTGCTCTTGTATTCGAGCCCTCTAGAAATGAATGCTAACATTGAATTTGCCTTCCTAACTGCCAACTGAACCTGCATGTCAGCCTTCAGAGATTCCAGAACCAGGACTCCCAAGTCCCTCTGTGCTTCAGATTTCTAAAGCCTTTCCCCATTTAGAAAATAGTCAACTGATCTCTCTATCACATTCAATGAACTCTGCACATTTACATCCAGGTCCCTCTGTTCCTGCACCCCTTAAGAATTGTACCCCTAATTTTACTTGGTCAAATGTGAATGATTTAAGAGTAATCTATTGGAATTAGGTCATGGATAACTAATGAAGCGCACTGGACCATTTGTTGAAGTGCCTGACTGAGTGTTAGCTGCAAATGTTATTTAAAGCCACTGTTTGGGCCAGGCCCAGGCTTTCAGGGGCCTTTCCTAAGAGCAGTAGCCGCCGGCCGCGCCCCATTCCCGGGCCTGCCCCCTCACCTTTGATACCGTCCCTCTGACCGAAAGACACCACAACCCGCTCGTCGTACACCTTCAGCACCAGGTCGAGGGGGTAGCTGAAGGTCTTCTCCACATCGGTACGGGGTGAGTAGTTGTCATACTGGTAAACCAAGCCGCCGGCTTTATTCACCACATAGACGCTGTAAACCACCATGGCGGCACCGCCCGATGGGCTCGCTCCCCTTCCCGCGGCTGCGCAGTGAAGGCGCCTACAGCTCCCAGCGGACACCGCGCCATGAACGGGAACGCCGAGAAATGTAGTCCCTTTTCCCCCTTTACGCTCCTGCGCAGTGAGGGCGCCTACATCTCCCAGCGGACACCGTGCTGAGGGGCGGGATGGGATGCTGGGATATGTAGTCTTCTCGCAGTTGTGCCTTGACAATGACTCACTTGAAAATGAATGTCTTGCGTTTGTGTAGCACCTTTCCACTGGAAATCCCTCACTGTTGTCGTAGGGGAGACAATGAAATACTAATACTAGGGGGCATGCACTTAGATATAGGCACAGTAAGAAGTCTCACAACACCAGGTTAAAGTCCAACAGGTTTATTTGTAGCAAACGCCACTAGCTTTCGGAACTGGCTGTTCCTTCGTCAGGTGGGTGGGTGAGAACGAAAGCTAGTGGCGTTTGCTACAAATAAACCTGTTGGACTTTAACCTGGTGTTGTGAGACTACTTACTGTATTTACCCCAGTCCAACGCCGGCATCTCCACATCTTAGATGTAGGAGCAGAGTTAGGCCATTCAGCCCATCGAGTCTGCTCCACCATTCACTCATGGTTGATAAGTTTCTCAACCCCATTCTCCTGCCTTTTCCCCATAACCTACCTACCTACCCACCTCTTGATAGACCTATTCACCTAGCTATCAACTACAGAACGCCTAATTAACAAAGCCACCTATGTCAGACTGCTATTTATTGACTACAGCACAGCCTTCAACACCATCATTTCTACAAAACCCATCTCCAAACTCTGTGGTCTGGGGCTCGGTTCCTCCCTCAGCAACTGGATCCTCAAATTCCTAACTCACAGACTGCAATCAGTAAGGATAGGAAACAACACCTCCTCCACAATCATCCAATCATCATTGGGCGGCACGGTAGCACAG
This sequence comes from Mustelus asterias, assembly GCF_964213995.1. Lineage (NCBI taxonomy): Eukaryota > Metazoa > Chordata > Chondrichthyes > Carcharhiniformes > Triakidae > Mustelus > Mustelus asterias. The sequence continues at coordinate 30,902,385 of NC_135827.1, forward strand.
TGGTTAGCATTGCTGCTTCACAGCTCCAGGGACCTGGGTTCGATTCCTGGCTTGGGTCACTGTCTGTGTGGAGTTTGCACATTCTCCTCGTGTCTGCGTGGGTTTCCTCCGGGTGCTCCGGTTTCCTCCCACAGTCCAAAGATGTGCGGGTTAGGTTGATCGGCCATGCTAAAAATTGCCCCTTAGTGTCCTGGGATGCGTAGATTAGAGAGATAAGCGGGTAAATATGTAGGGATATGGGGGTAGGGCCTGGGTGGGATTGTGGTTGGTGCAGACTCGATGGGCTGAATGGCCTCTTTCTGTACTGTAGGGTTTCTATGATCCTCAACACCGGTGCCCCACAAGAGTCTTCAGCATCTTACTATACTTATACACCTATGGTTGTGTGGGCAAATTCCGCTCCAACTCGATTTTCAAGTTTGCTGATGACACCACCATAGTGGGTCGGATCTCAAACAATGATGAGATGGAGAACAGGAAAGAGATTGAGAATCTGGTGCGACACAATAATCGCTCCCCCAATGTCAACAAAATGATTGAGATAGTCATTGACTTCAGGAAGCATAGTGGAGGACATGCCCCTGTCTACATCAATAGGGATGAAGTAGAAATGGTCAAAAGCTTCAGGTTTTTAAGTGTCCAGATCACCAATAACGTGTCCTGGTCCTTCCACACTGACCCTATAGTTAAGAAAGCCCACCAACTTTCTCAGGAGGCTAAGGAAATTTGGCATGTCCGCTATGACTCTCACCAACTTTTACAGATGACAGCTTCCTTTCCCTTTTTATCACAGCTTGGTATGGCTCCTGCTCTGTCCAAGACTGTGAGAAGCTGTAAGGAGTTGTGAACGAAGCCCAGTCCATCACGCAAACCATTCGTTGTCTCAGTCTACCTTGTATTAAGCTGATCTTTCTCGAGCCAAGACTGTAATACTACATTATGCATCCTCTCCTTTCCTTCTCTATGAATGGTATGCTTTACCTATATAGCGTGCAAGAAACAAGAATACTTTATACTGTATCCCAATACTGTGATAATAATAAATCAAATCGAATTACAGTCCAAAGGTGTGCAGGTTAGGTGAATTAGCCATGCAAAATTGCCCCTTGTGGTGCCCCAAGATGTGTAGGCTGGGGGATTAGTGGGGTAAATATGCAGGATTTATGGGGTAAGCCTGGGTAAAAATCAATGCAGACCCAGTGGGTCTAATGGCCTCCTTCTGCAATGTCGAGATTCTATGATAGTCAACCTCTGTTGCTCCAGAGAAAACAACCCTAGTTTGCCCAGCCTCTCCTTATTGCTCATAACCTCCAATAGCTTGATGAATCATAAAATCCATACAGTGCAGAAGGAGCCCATCGAGTCTGCACCGACCACAATCCCACCCAGGCCCTATTCCCGTTACCCCACATATTTACCCTGCTAATCTCCCTGACAGTAGGCTCAATAGGGTCAATTTTTTTTCGGGTTAATTTACAATCCACCTAACCCACACATCTTTGGAGTGTGGGGGGGGAAACCGGAGCACCCGGAGGAAACTCACGCAGACACGGGGAGAACGTGCAAACGCCGTACAGACAGTGACCCAAGCTGGGAATTGAACCTGGGGTTCCTGGCGCTGTGAGGCAGCAGTGCTAACCAGTGTGCCAGCCACAAGGCATCAGGAGGTTAGTGATTGTGCTTTAGTCTATTCAGCATTGAGCCACTGAAGACATTCCAGCTCCTTTGGGTCAAACTCAAACCCTATTGGTTGGAGGGAGGGGGGGGGCTTATAGAAACAGGAAGTTGCGTGACGTAATTCCGGCACAGACCGGAAGTTGCAGCTGCTCCGGGGTTTCCTGGGCTGCCGGCGCAGGGGCTCTTCCTTTTCGACGCCGACATCTTGAAGGGACAACATGGTGAGGGAGCGGAGCCGAATCCTCGGGGAGGGACCCAGCCGGCGGCGGGGAGCCCGCCTAGCGGGCTGTGAGGAGGGGAGAGAGGGGGGGGGATTGGGAATGGAGCGGGGAGACGGAGCCGGGATAATTAAATATTCATCAACCCCCTTTCCCCAGTTCCCCATGCTGGAGCCGCCAGGGTGAGGCCGGGCCCACGTTTCCAGCAGCCCTGAGCCCCGGCCTGGATTAGCAACCCCCAGCCCTGAGCCCCGGCCTGGATTAGCAACCCCCAGCCCTGGGTCCAGGTCTGGGTTAGCAGCCCCCAGGTCTGGGTTGGCAACCCCCAGCCCTGGGTCCAGGTCTGGGTTGGCAACCCCCAGCCCTGGGTCCAGGTCTGTGTTGGCAACCCCCAGCCCTGGGTCCAGGTCTGTGTTGGCAACCCCCAGCCCTGGGTCCAGGTCTGTGTTGGCAACCCCCAGCCCTGGGTCCAGGTCTGTGTTGGCAACCCCCAGCCCTGGGTCCAGGTCTGTGTTGGCAACCCCCAGCCCTGGGTCCAGGTCTGTGTTGGCAACCCCCAGCCCTGGGTCCAGGTCTGTGTTGGCAACCCCCAGCCCTGGGTCCAGGTCTGTGTTGGCAACCCCCAGCCCTGGGTCCAGGTCTGTGTTGGCAACCCCCAGCCCTGGGTCCAGGTCTGTGTTGGCAACCCCCAGCCCTGGGTCCAGGTCTGTGTTGGCAACCCCCAGCCCTGGGTCCAGGTCTGTGTTGGCAACCCCCAGCCCTGGGTCCAGGTCTGGGTTGGCAACCCCCAGCCCTGGGTCGGCAACCCCCAGCCCTGGGTCCAGGTCTGGGTTGGCAACCCCCAGCCCTGGGCACTATAAACCTCAGCCAGAGCCTAACCCAGCTTGGAGGGAGTGCATTGTGGATTTAACAGTGGCACCCACCCCCTGAATTGCAAGGTTCAGATTGCAAGGCACCATAACACAATAATTAGAATCATATTCAGTTCCCGCCAAGATCATTCTCTTTATTTCAAGTTTCCAGCACCTTGGGTGCATTGGCCATGCTAAATTCTCCCTCAGTGTACCCGAACAGGCGCCGGAGTGTGGTGACTAGGGGATTTTCACTAACTTTATTGCAGTGTTAATGTAAGCCTACTTGTGACAATAATTAAACTTTAACTTAAGCCCCGTTGATAGGCCGAGGGGCCTTTTCTGCAGCTGTATGAAGTGACTTGGGAGAGGCTGCCTCACCTTATGGGAGGACTAGGGGATCTGGTTTTAAAATGTGGGTATCTCCTGTTTAAGACAGAAATGAGTGTTTTTGCCTTTTTGATGGTCACCACTCTTGTGGATTTTGCTTTTAATTTGGGGCCGTATGCTGTGGAATTCAGATGGTTAAGAAGAAAGAAACGTTAAGCACATGAACAGGCCCTCCAAGCCTCTGCCGATCATGATGCCCCAATTAAACTTTTTTTAAAAACTTGCCTTTACTTGGTCCATATCCCTCTAATCCCTCCCTATTCATGTACCCATGCAGATGCCTCTTAAATGTTGCTGATGTGCCTGCTTCTACCACCACCTCTGGCAGCGCGTTCCAGGCACCCACCACTGAGTGAAAGACTTCCCCTTAAAAGGGAGATCTGATCAATATTTTTACAATAGGATGGGGAGAAACTTCCAGCGGGTTGTGGGGGAGTGGTGGGTGGGGGTCAAGTATTAACCAAATACCTTGGAGACAAACCCCTCGGGAGTGAAATTAAGAAATAATTCTGATGATAGAGTATTGGGAGTTTGGAATTCTTCCACAAATGGATGCTTGATCAAATAATAATTTTAAAACATTATTTATTGATGTCCTTCCCCAAAGTGATATGATCAGAGGTTGATAAATGGAGTTGGGTCACATATGAGGCATAATCTCATAGAAAGTTGAGGAGGGTTAGATCGCCTCCTGTTCCTGTGTTCATTTAACCATGGAAGTGGGCCTGATCTCCCAGCATGTATTACTGATGGGTTTGAACATGGTTACTTTTAATTGGAGAGTTAAGTTAATCCAATTTCGAGAAGGTTTGTATTGCATCTAATGTGTTAATGATTGGGAGCTGCTGCTGTATAGTTAATATAATTTTTTAAATGAAATTCCTCTCCTGCTCCTAGCCTCCTAAAGATGACAAGAAGAAGAAAGATGGGGGTAAAGGAGGCAAAAAGGATAAAGATCCAGTCAACAAAACTGGAGGCAAGGCCAAGAAGAAGGTATGTCCTCCTGTAGATTGCCTCAATGATTTACAATCCATATCAGTGACTTGAATGAAGGGACCAAATGTACGGTTGGTAAATTTGATAATGATAAAGATAAGTAAGAAATAAGTTGTGAAGACATAAGGAGCCTGAGAGGGATATAGGTAGGTTAAGGAGCTAGGCAGAAATTTGACAGATGGAGTGTAACGTGGGAAAATGTGAACTTGTTCAGGGCAAATAGAAACCAGTAAATTATTGAAATAGAGAGAGCTTTCTGAACTTGGACACAGAGGGATCGGGGTATCCTGGTACATGAATCTGATAACATTAGTTTGAGGGTACAGTGAGTGATTAGGAAAACTAATCGTATGTTGCTTATTGCAAGGGGAATAGAGGAAGTTTTGCTACAGTGTTGGTGAGATCACTCCTGAATACTGTGAAGAGTCTTGATCTCACTTAAAGGATATAAATACATTAAGAGGCATGTCAGAGTTGATTTGCTCAACTGATACCTGGGATGAAGGGGTTATCTTATGTGGACAGGTTGGGCCTGTATCAATTGGAGTTTAGAAGAGTGCGAGGTGATCTTATTGAAACACAAGACTCTGAGAGGACTTGACAAGATGGATGCTGAGGATGCTTTACCTTATGGGAGAGATTAGAACTCGGGCACATTGTTTAAAAATATGGAGTCTCCCATTGACGATGAAGATGAGGATTTTTTTTCTCCTCGGTCATTACGCAGTGGAATCCCCTTCCTCGGAGTAGTGAAGGTTGGTAGGATCATTGAATATTTTTAAGGCGGTTCGATTTGTGATTGACAAGGAGTCAAAGGATATCAGGGGTGGGCAGGAAAGTAGAATTGAGGTCACAATCAGATCATGGTCTTATCAAATGGAGGGGAGGCTCAAAGTGCTGAATGGCCTATTTCTAATTTGTATTTTCACCAGTGAACTGTAAAGCCAAAGCATTCGGGTCACAGCATCTGTGCAGAGAACTGGAATGGGGAATTGAACAGTTTCGGTGCAAAGGGCTGTTTGAGAATACTTGCACTCGTCTAAACTTTTTGAGAATACTGACTGCTCTGTTGAGAGTTTCCAATATTTTCTTTTGTCAGTTGCATTGCATTTTTTGTTTCATAACTGTATATTACGAGGTATAAGAAGGCATCAACTTAAATTTAATTGATTCACTTTGGAAGGGTTAATCTGTATTTGATTATGGAATGATGGAATTGATAAAGTTCTGATTATACTCGCTGAAGTAACAGGAACTGTTCAAAGTATATGTATAATGTCTTGGTTCTTTTATGTTGATGCTTTACAACTCTTGACTTGAGTCTGGTATGGAGACTGGTGAACGTTTTTGCCTTCTGCTTTCTTGGGAAGTATAGCTACAGGATTGTATAAAGATATAATGGTGCCTACTTTTTGAAAAATAAAGCTCCAAGTTAAATGGTTTTTGGTGAAACGACTGTTCACTGTCAGGTGATCTATTGACAGATGTCTTGTACAGTGCAAATAGGATAGTTGGGAAGAAAATATTGAACAAGGTAGCACCAGTGAAGGAGATCACTGGATCAGTCCCAGTTTTTGCCTTTGGCAAAGGCAGACAAGTGAATTCTTAAGCGTTTTCACTGTTCCCCTGTGGCCGGAGAGGACCAGAGTAACTCTGCCCATAGCTAACAGCTTTTCAGAAACTAGACTGTTTCCCAACCATCTTGGTTGGAGAGATTTTCATGTTGCTGCTGCTTCTGGTTAATCCCTTTCATGATGAATCTTGAGAGGATCAGAATGTTATCTGTTCCTTTCAGATCTTTGCCCTTTTCCTTGCTGAAGATGGCCAGTGGGATTGGTCTGTGCGTTCTTGGACTAACCCCAGTCAATCTGCTTAAAACATGGCTCTGACAGTGGAGCCCATCTCTTCTCTCCCCCCACCCCCCCACCTTTAATTCAGCCAACTTTCGACATCAGTCATTGTAAAGCATTAGTGGGTGGAAGTTATGATTATCCATCCACTTGTTCACTTTTACCACTTTTCCAACCAGCAATCAGTAATTCTTTACAGGCTAAAGATTGAACCTTGTGGCATCTAGGTAAAAGTTAAAGTTTATTAATCGCAAGTAGCTTGCATTCACACTGTAATGAAGTTACTATGAAAATCCCCTAGTCGCCACACTCTGGCGCCTGTTCAGGTACACTGAGGGAGAATTTAGCATGGCCTAACCTGCACATCTTTGGACTGTGGGAGGAAACCGGAGCACCTGGAGGAAACCCACGCAAGACACGGAGAATGTGCGAACTCCACACAGACAGTGACCCAAGCCAGGAATTGATCCCGGGTCCCTGGCACTGTGTGGCAGCATGCTAACCACTGTCGCCCCTGGTGTATGTGCCCCAGGCATCACCTTGATTTGAATTCACCGTACTGTGGTAAAGACCTTTCTCGCTGCAAGTTCTCCCATCTTTCCATGATAAAGTGCATTAATAAATACATTCCCAGACTGCAGGGTTAGGGAGGGGGCATGCTAAGCTTATTTGTGACTAGAGTGATGCTGCCTGACGTCATCTTTGGCTGCTGCGCGGTCGAAATATGGAGACCTGCGACAGCCAATAATTGAAGCATTGGGTCAGGTCAACTCAGTTAAAATGTTTTCATTTGAATAGATATACCACCCACTGTTCACACGTAACAAGCATGTTCATGCTGTGGGATTGTAATTACTTTGTGTGTCACCAGTTTCTGTCTTTTGGTATTTCTAGTCGAGTGCGTTGATAATTAAATGTTTTATTAAAGCTGCAGATGAGTCGCAGCCTACTAACCGCAATCCTTGTTTTTGTACAATCGAGTAGAAGTGGTCAAAAGGAAAAGTGAGAGACAAGCTGAACAACTTGATTCTGTTTGACAAAGCCACGTATGATAAACTGTTGAAAGAGGTCCCAAACTACAAACTCATCACGCCTGCAGTCGTCTCTGAAAGACTAAAGATCAGAGGTTCTCTGGCTAGGGCTGCCCTGCAGGAGCTGCTTGCGAAAGGTAATCATAGACTGTCATATAGATTTGGGCTACTACTTCAACGTGGCGGTGGCTAATGGTGTGATTCGGGAAGAGATCATGTCCAGAACTAGGAACAATTCGGCTGTTTGTCGCACAGACATGTTCGCTGTTAGTGAAATTTGAGATTGCTTGTGAATAGACATTTGTGGGCATATTATCATCATTTTGACTTTTTAATTTGGTTTAGGTGTAAATGTTGTACTAAATTATATTTGTTCAAGACATGGGTGGCATGGTGGTACAGTGGTTAGTACTGCTCCCTCTGTGCCAGGGATCCGGATTCAATTCCAGTCTTGGGTGACTGGGTTTCCTGTGGGTGCTCTGGTTTCCTCCCACAGTCCCAAGATGTGTTTATTACTTGGATTTGCAGGTGAATATGTGGGGATAGGGCCTAGGAAAGATGCTGTGTCAGAGAGTCAGCGCAGACTCGATAGGCCGAATGGCCTTCTGTTGGGATTCTGTGATTGTATTTTCCTTGGCCACTCTTTGGGGCGGCACAGTGGTTAGCACTGCTGCTTCACAGTGCCAGGGATCAATTCCTGGCTTGGGTCACTGTCTGTGTGGAGTCTGCACGTTCTCCCTGTGTCTGCGTGGGTTTCCTCCGGGTGCTCTGGTTTCTTTCCACAGTCAGAAAGACATGCGTTGCATTGACCATGCTAAATTCTCCCCTACTCTATCCGAACAGGCACCGGAGTGTGGTGACTGGGGGATTTTCACAAGTCTACTTGTGACGCTAATAAATAAAAACCTTTTAAAGAAAAACTTCTCACTGTAGACTTCTGACTGCCCTCCACAGTTAGTCAGAACCAAACTATTTTGTTTATTTAGTTAAATCTGTTCTTGGTATTGTTTGTGGGGTTCCATCTATTGACTGGACGTCTTGGAACGGTTACAGCACAGCAGTAGGCCATTCGATCCATTATCGCTGTGATGGCCCTCTGGAGAGGGGGATAGTTTTACAATATTGAGTCTACCATTTAAGACTAAGATGAGGAAATGCTTTCTGAGGGTGGTGTAATTATCAATCTCTGACAGCAAGGGAAGCTGGGTTATTAGTCAGATGAGTTGCTGAGTTCAGGTTTTTGATCTGCAAGAGTTGAGGGTTAGAACATAGAAAAAATACAGCACAAACAGGCCCTTCGGCCCACAAATTGCACCGGTCATGTCCCTACCTACCTAGGCTATATATAGGCTTACCTATAATCCTCAATCCTATTAAGTATATATACTTATAGTTGACTGGCAGGAAAATGCAGTAAAGGCCACCATAAGATCAACCGTAATGCTATGTCATAATTCCATGAGGAATTCCCAGTGATGGAATAATATGTCCTAGTCAGATTGGAGATTGCGATGTACACTTTACATGGCTGCTGTTATCCTTGGTGAGGATCGTAAGGAAATGTTTTAATTGTTCTAAAACATTTTTGCATTTTAGTTATAATTACAGTTGTGTTTAGAGGCACAGGTCACAGCTGAGTGAGTTGCTACGTCACGTGGGCAATGGTTTAGTTCGAGTTTTAATAAAATTAGTGGAATTAGCAATTTTAAAAAAATAATTCAACATCTTACCAAAAAATTGTGGACACTTTATTGAATTATTACTCAAACTCCTCCTGTCCCCAATCTCCCCGACATACTATTCGATTCACAAGCCTTGCTGCAAGAGCATCGTTCACTTCTCCTGCCCTGCACGCATAACGTTGTACTGGGGGGGGGGGGGGGGGTCTGTGCTTTGTTTTTGGGGGGTATAAGTGGACTTGAATGTCTTCTGTCGATCTTTCATTTCCTCTTTTCCATGTTCGTGCCCATTCATGAAAAATTGTTTGGCTGGTGAATGGTTGTCTTGTAGCTGCGGGAGATTGTTCAGTTTCTGCACCACTGTTAACCTGTATTATTCCTACATGAACCTCAGCCTGAACTGGCTGTTTCATCTTTTATGGTTGGTAGTAATTCAGAGTTGAATTGTATCCCAGGGCTTGACCTATGTAACACTCATTGTTTGGCAGGTATGATCAAGCTGGTGTGCAAACACAGAGCACAGGTCATCTACACGCGAAACACCAAGGGAGGGGATGCACCTGCCGCTGCAGATGATGCTTAAACAGGTACTGTTTGGACACCCATCATCGTTTTCACCTTTTGCTTCTTCCTCATGCAGTCGTTTGGGGCGGTCTGTTTTGCGTTAAGTTAGCTGCTAGTGATTTATTTTTGTTCTTTTCACTGGGGGAATGAAGTGCTTCCATGAGCTTTCAATTACGAGCCAGGGTGGTGCACACCTCCCATTGGTGTTTTGAGTGCACAGTATAGTAGAGCTGCGAGCCTCTGGCAGCCGGTTGTTTATATGAGGCAGTGTACATCCCTGAATCCTTCCCAGCAGCGCAGTCAGCTTTTTGGTAAAATTCCCAAAAATGATTTTCTGCGCTGGTTATGGCATTAAATAGTGTGCTTGGTTTGGACACAGATTCTTCCGTTCATTTGATTTTACCCCTTTAGCCTATCAACTCTGGAATAAAGATCTCTCGGATCAGAGAGTGCTCCGGCTCAATCCCTGGTCTGTGCTCTCTGGGGCAATCTAACCCAGGGTCTTTAGGGTAAATTGTGGAGGAGCATCAGTTAAGATTACAGTCTGTACTGTTGATAATTATAATTGATCCTTTGCTGGAAGAACGTCAGTGTAGACATGACATCAGGATTGGGCAGTGTGAATGAAAAGGGTGTTGTGTGTGCCGGTGGTACTTGGGTATCAAACTTATCCTGGGTTTAATTTAATGGCGTGTCTTAAGATTTAATAGCCTTATTTAGGTTTAGAATTTTCAGGTGTCTAAACTTCAAGGTTTTCTGTTAAACATTAAATATTTTCTTTTTTCAGGTTCTGGAATGGATTTCAACTGAAGATATTTAGATACAAGTGTAAAATAAAACCGTTGTACTACAACATCGTTTGTGTTATGTGATTAATTAAAAACATGCAAATCTCATTGACTACTTGCCTGCGCAGGGGGTGAGGATATTCCAATGTTGCCTTTTATCCCCTTGGCCAATTTAATTTAGGATGGTAATTGAAAACCAGGGAGGTAGTGGTATTGTCCCTGGACTAGTAATGCAGAGACCCAGGGTAGTATTTTTAGGGCCTGTATTTGAATTCCACAAAATCTCACTTGTTGGATCAACCAACACTACATTGGGTATGGACTAGATACTTGTCAGAGTAACTCCATGCCTTATGAGGATAGGCTGAGGGAGCTCGGTCTTTTCTCCTTGGAGAGACGTAGGATGAGAGGAGACCTAATAGAGGTATATAAGATGTTGAGAGGCATAGATCGGGTGGACTCTGAGGCTTTTTCCCAGGGTGGAAATGGCTGCTACGAGAGGACACAGGTTTAAGGTGCTGGGGGGCAGGTACAGGGGAAATTTTTCAGAGGATGGTGGGCGAGTGGAATCGGCTGCTGTTAGTGGTGGTGGAGGTGGCAAACTCAATAGGATCTTTTAAGAGACTCCTGGATGAGTACATGAGACTTAATAGGATGTCGGGTTATAGGTAGGCCTAGAAGGTAGGGATATGTTCGGCACAACTTGTGGGGCCAAAGGGCCTGTAGTTTTATGTTTCTACATCTGGTCATCGTTTTGTTATGAAATATAGCATAAATCCATGGCCAGGAATGTTTACAAAATACTAATGCTGTTCATTGTGCTCGAGTGGTTGTTAGCTGTGGTATTTATTTAGTTCTGTAGATTGTGACCTGTAAACACCCGAGTTCATTTGTTACATAGTAGTAAAGTGAAAAGTATTGTTTCTTGCACTTGGTTCATAGGGAAGGAGAGTGCAGAATGTAGTGTTACAACCATAGCTAGGGTGTAGAGAAAGATCAACGTAGTCTGATGGCAGCAGGAAAGAAGCTGTTCTTGAGTCAGTTGGTATGTGAGATCAGATGTTTATCTTTTTCCCCAGTGGAAGAGCGTGGGGTCCTTAATTATGCTGGCTGCTTTTCCGAGGCAGCAGGAAGTGTAGACAGTCAATGGATGGGAGGCTGGTTTGAATGATAGACTGGGCTACATTCACAACCCTTTATAGTTTCTTGTGGTCATGGGCAGAGCAGGAGGCATACCAAGCTATGTTTTCTATGGTGCATCTGTAGATGAGTCTCATAGCTGGCATGCCAATTTTCCTTAGTCTTCTGAGAGTGCTCAATGTTACAGGGTGAAATTTTACAAGCCCTATCTATGCCTTTAGCACAGTGATAAATCTGAACTCATTTGCAAGGTGCCATCCTTTTACTTTCTCTGAAGAACCTGGAATGATTGAACTGACCATCAAATAGCATTCTCAATTCCATTTCAAACAGAAGGTTTTTATTACATAGAAATGGGAAAGTCTTGTATTGATAAGATTATGGAATTTTGGTTTGCAATAGTTGAGGCCAGCAGTATATAAACAAATGTACGTTAGCGATGAGTACAGATTTACAATTCCTGGTTATTGCATTGGAATGTAAAGCTAGATTAACTATTTACCTAATTTACTACAGTATAAAATATTCTAACATTTTATACAGGGTGAGTATGTAGCTAATAAATATTTAACAAAAATATCAGCCATTTTCCTCTTCCAAAATTCATTTCTTGGAATATTCCTCTGGTCATCTCTTGTCTTGTTTTCTCTTTTTGCCTTCCTCTAACCTGAACTGATGCCTATAAAATGAAAGAGAAGTCAATTCAAGGAGTTGGATAATGCTTAGCAGAAAAATAGAGACCAATTAAGTACAAGGAAACAAACCGTAAAAGAATGCAAACCTTGATCAGTGATTGGGTTTGATAAGAATGTGTGGGGAAGGAGTTTATAGAAGCAAGATCTCTAACCTGGATTGCCACCTCCTGCCATCATTCCACACTCGGCCAAACGAAGGTAACCAGGAGTCGTCTGTTTCTGACGCGTGGTTGAAATTTGCACCAACTCTATTTGGAGGAAGTTTCTTCAGTTTCTCTTTCTCCTCTAAAATTAAAACAAATCTTGTGATTCATTTAATTGTACACCTAAAATGTAACTACTTTTAGTTCAGTCCAATATACCACCTCACTGAAATTCATCTAATTTACTTGGCCTATTTCGAGCATTGTCTATAATGCGGACATAAGCTGCATATTAATGTATGCTGTAACCAGAAACATTCTTAAACAACATGCTACTTAAGAGCACAGTTATGCTAAAAGGACTGCGGCTCTAAGGGCAATTAGCAACAAATATTGGCCTTGCCAGTGAAGACTATGCTCTGTGATTAATGACAAAAAATTGGAATGGTGCACACATTGGACACCCATTATAAAACTTTGAAACTAACAAAAAAATAGATTGGGGATTCACAATTCAGAGTCACAAGTTGGTGTTTTTGGCCAAAAAAGCAGAGAAGTCCAAGAGGTGATCTTAAGATGTTCAAAGTTTAAGGGTTGTAAGTAGATTGTTTCCTTTGGGCAGCAAGACAAATTTAAGACTAGAAATTAATGGGTAGCTTAAAATGTTTTTAATGGTTACAATATGCCGCATTGTCATAAACAAGATTATTACAGGGACTTTATGGTTGAAATTGGTGCCATATACACCTGGACTGTCCAGTAAATCAGATTGAAATCTTTTGTTACAGCTGCTATTTAATGTGTAATTTAGGTTTGTTGATTTTCATTTGATAAAGTTACAAAAGTGAAATCTTAACCATTAGTTTTCTCATTGGGATCATTCAGTAAATTCAGTTAGTCTCCACAGGGATCATAAAACTTCCTTTAACCCATCTCTTTGACCAATGTTTTTGACCTAAAATTTCCTCATGTGGCTTTGTCAAATTTTGTTTAATACTATACCAGTGAATCATCTTGGGAACACTATATACCATGTGTGCTTATATAAATGTAAATTGTTGTTCTCTGTACAGTAACAATTCCATGACATCTCAATCCATTCTAATCAAGTGGCCATCCAGAATATTAGACACGTACTGTGTTGGATAAACTCCTCGTAAGATGGCCCTATTGGCTTTGGTGTAGTGTCTGGATCTTCCTCATCGATAAGCCAGGGTGGAGTAGCACCTGAGGTCGGATGTAAAGATTAATCAGCTGGAGACAAAGGTACAATCACTAGAGCATGATCTTGTTCAGAATAGGTTTTTCTTTTGGTTTGAAAGGCTGAGAAAAATGAAAATGGCAACACGTAACATGGAAAAGCAGCATCTTTTACTGTACAGAAGAATCTGGTCTAATTTATTTCAGAAAGTTCAAATAGGCTTGCAATTTGAGATTTTGCAGAATAAAGTGAAGATGCAGATTTCCACCAAGATTTACCCCCCTTGATCCTGAAAATTCTTGAGTAAAATGAATTAGTGTTAAATAGAAGAATTTAAATGAAAAATACAGTTCAGCTGGAAGGGTAATTGAGAACATTTATGATATACAGTGCAAAGATCCAGATGATGAGTTATCCTCTTTTTTCTCAATTTGTTGAAGGCCAGGAGAATACTGCTGCTCTTGGATGAGAAACGTGGGAGTACCTTTGGCAAGTAATTCAAAAGGTGAAACCAAAAGAGAAAATGCTGGAAAATCTCAGCAGGTCCGGCAGCATCTAAGGAGAGAAAAGAGTGGATGTTGAGAGTCCAGGTGACCCTTTGACAAAGCTGTCTGAGGGTCATTTGGACTCGAAACGTCAGCTCTTTTCTCTCCTTACAGATGCTGCCAGACCTGCTGAGATTTTCCAGCATTTTCTCGGTTTCAGATTCCAGCATCCACAGTAATTTGCTTTTATTTAGTTCAAAAGGTGACTCGCTATTGCCTTCTCACTGGCAACCAGGAATAGGCACCAGCTTTGCTAGTGACTCCCAGGACATGAGGGAGAAACCAGTTTGATGAAATATAAAAATGGTCTATACATGGGTTGGGTCATATATTTTACACCCATGGCTTCCAGACCCTCAAATGGAGATTAAGGTGAAATTTAGTCACCATATTTTACAGTACAATAAATGTAGGTGGCTAATAATGCATCTCACTGTACATCTGCATGTTAATCAGCAGCATTCACTCGTGATATTCAAGTCACTACACCAGTATAAACTGGTTTATATTCATTTAGTGAAAATTACAAGGAAGATGTTTGTTTACCGATCACAGCATCATCCAAATATATAACACTTACATACTCAGCTTTCCCCAAACCCCACTTCAAAATGAGTCATTACATTACACACTGAAAACCCGCACAAATTGACATCTTCACCTGTGTGAACATTCCTGGCTTCTGGTTTGGATATCTGTAACTGTAGGAAAAGTTAAGACATTAATTGCAAATCCTAGCAGACCAAATCTAAATTTAAAAGTGCACATTTTTTAAAAAAACATGGAATATTCCGGTAAATACAAGGGTCAGCTACATCATGTTTACTTAAAACAGTAGTCATGACACTCCAACAAATATTATGTAGTGTCTTAGCCAATATCAGAATTCCGACATTGCAGGAGGCCCATTGAGTCTGCACTGACAACAATCCCACCCAGGCTCTATCCCGCTCATCCCTTGAACCTATGCATCCTGAGACACTAAGGCGCAATTTAGCATAGCCAATCAACCTAACCCGCATATCTTTGGACTGTGGGAGGAAACCTACGCTGACATGGGGAGAATGTGCAAAATGCAGAGTCACCCAAGCCGAGAATCAAACCCAGGTCCCTGGAGCTGAGGCAGCACTGCTAACCATTGTGCCACCCCAATATCATAGAAACATACAAAACTACAGCACAAAACAGGCCCTTCGGCCCCACAAGTTGTGCGGAACATATCCCTACCTTTTAGACCTACCTATAACCCTCCATCCTATTAAGTCCGATGTACTCATCCAGGAGTCTCTTAAAAGACCCTATTGAGTTTGCCTCCACCACCACTGACAGCAGCCGATTCCACTCGCCCACCACCCTCTGTGAAAAACTTCCCCCTAACATTTCCCCAGCACCTTAAACCTGTGTCCTCTCGTAGCAGCCATTTCCACCCTGGGAAAAAGCCTCAGAGTCCACCCGATCTATGCCTCTCAACATCTTATATACCTCTATTAGGTCTCCTCTCATCCAACGTCTCTCCAAGGAGAAAAGACCGAGCTCCCTCAGCCTATCCTCATAAGGCATGCCACTCAATCCAGGCAACATCCTTGTAAATCGCCTCTGCACCCTTTCAATCTTTTCCACATCCTTCCTGTAATGAGGCGACCAGAACTGAGCACAGTACTCCAAGTGGGGTCTGACGAGGGTCTTACATAGCTGCATCATTATCCCCGGACTCCTAAACTCAATCCCTCGATTGATAAAGGCCAGCACACCATACGCTTTCTTAACCACCTCCTCCACTTGCGGGGCCGATTTTAGAGTCCTATGGACCTGGACCCCAAGGTCTTCTGATCCTCTACAGTACTAAGAGTCTTTCCCTTTATATTGTACTCCTTCATCCCATTTGACCTGCCAAAATGGACCACGACGCATTTATCTGGGTTGAAGTCCATCGGCCACTTCTCCGCCCAGTCTTGCATCCTATCTATGTCCCTCTGTAACTTCTGACATCCCTCCAGACTATCCACAACCCCACCAACCTTCGTGTCGTCGGCAAACTTACCAACCCATCCCTCCACTTCCTCATCCAGGTCATTTATGAAAATGACAAACAGCAAGGGTCCCAGAACAGATCCCTGGGGCACACCACTGGTGACTGAACTCCATTTAGAAAAAGACCCATCTATACACACTCTCTGCCTCCTTTGGGCAAGCCAGTTCTGGATCCACAGGGCAGCAGCCCCTTGGATCCCATGCCCTCTCACTTTTTCTAGAAGCCTTGCATGGGGGACCTTATCGAACGCCTTGCTAAAATCCATATAAACCACATCTACCACTTTCCCTTCGTCAATGTGTTTAGTCACATTTTTGAAGAACTCCACCAGGCTCGTAAGGCACGATCTGCCTTTGACAAAGCCATGCTGAGTATTCTTGAGCATACTAAACCTCTCTAAATGCTCATAAATCTTGTCCCTCAGGATCTTCTCCATCAGCTTACCAACCACTGAGGTTAGACTCACCGGTCGGTAATTTCCTGGGCTATTCCTATTCCCCTTCTTGAAAATAGGAACCACATCCGCAATCCTTCAATCCTCCGGCACCTCTCCCGTCTCCATCGACGACGCAAAGGTCATCGCCAGAGGCTCTGCAATCTCTTCCCTCGTCTCCCACAGTAACCTGGGGTACATCCCATCCGGACCCAGCGACTTATCTATCTTGATGCCATTCAAAGATTCCAGCACAACCTCTTTGTTAAAGTCCACATACTCAATCTTTTCAGTCCACCGCAAGCCCTCAGTACAGCCACCCATGTTCTTCTCCACTGAAAAAAATGGTTAAGTCACCAGATGACCATTGGCTGCTCTCCCCTTTTAGCGGGGGAGAACTGACTGGTGGTGATTTTAACCTGAGAGTCACCCACATCTTCGGCGAGGTGTAAGGCTGAGAAGGCAGGGCCTCCATGAATAACAGCTGGTATGGGAATTGAACCCACATTATCGGTGTCCCTCCACATCACTCACCAGCTGTCCAGGAAACTGAGCTAAGCAACTCCCCAAGATAGTCTATCAAAACCACAACCACTATATAAATCCAACTGTATTGCTCAGATTTAAATCACATTATACATGCATTTATTTGTTAAGTCACAGTTCTTAAAATCTACAAGTCTCTTCTAAAGTGCACTGCTGACATTAAGTTTATTCTCAGAGATCAAACCTGTAGCATTTTCTCCAAAAGCTTTTTAAACATCCAGATAGTTGATATGTGGAGCATATCCAATTTCAGCACAAACAATGTAGGTTGGATTTACACACTGACTTTAGTTTAAAACGACCTTACTGTTGCTGTATGGGTATATTTAGAGTGAGAGTATGATGTTACAACAGGCCAGGTCCAAGTCCTTTCCTGCAAGAAACCGCATTGAAATGCCGCAAGGCTTCAGAAAGTAAGTCTAAGTCTATTTATTAATGTCACAAGTAGGCTTACATTCACACTGCAATGAAGTTACTGTGAAAATCCCCTAGTCGCCACACTCCGGCGCCTGTTCGGGTACGCTGAGGGAGAATTTAGCATGGCCAATGCACCTAACCAGCCCGTCTTTTGGAACGTGGGAGGAAACCGGAGCACCCGGAGGAAACCCACGCAGACACGGGGAGAGCGTGCAGATTCCACACAGACAGTGACCCAAGTCGCGAATGGAACCCGCGTCCCTGGCGCTGTGAGGCAGCAGTGCTAACCACTGTGCCACCCTCAGCAGAAGTAGAAGGAAGTTGGAAGAGCCAGTGCAAATTCTCTCCCCAAAACTGCTGTAAAATCAAGAGTTCACTGCAATACAAAGGATTGGAGGGTCATCAGCATTGCACATCAAACTTTCTTTCCATTTTAATGGATTTTGCTGCAGCATCTAATACTGCACCCAAACACACTGACGCTTCACAGAAGTACCTCATTATATATTCACACATCACCTGGTCACCAACGAAAGTCAAGGTTTCTCCATTTGGCACATCACTTGAAGGATGAAAATGTACTCCACTCGGTCCAGGTTCCGTCTCTTCAGCACTGTAGGTACCAACACCATGAATTGCAGAGAAACAACAGAATAATACGAATAGTTCTTTTTGTAAAGAAAAGCACGTTCTCTCCACCATCCCCTTAAACAAACAAGTACCTGGATGAATTTTCATTGAAATTATGAATCCAAATCACTACTCCGGACCATGGTTGACCATCGCTGGTAGCATGCAACATAACAGGGCTCTGCAGCCCAAGCAACAGCAGGCTGAATACTCTTGGCAATTCTAACAGATATGGTAGGGCATTGGGGAGAGTTATAGAACAAAGAGATCTAGGGGTACACGTTCATAGCTCCTTGAAAGTGGAGTCACAGGTGGACAGAGTGGTGAAGAAGGTATTCGGCATGCTTGGTTTCATCGGTCAGAACATTGAATACAGGAGTTGGAATGTCTTGTTGAAGTTGTACAAGACATTGGTAAGGCCACACTTGGCAATTCTGGTCACCCTATTATAGAAAGGATATTATTAAACTAGAAAGAGTGCAGAAAATATTTACTAGGATGCTACTGGGACTTGATGGTTTGAGTTATAAGGAGAGGCTGGATAGACTGGGACTTTTTTCTTTGGAGCATAGGAGGCCGAGGGGTGATCTTATAGAGGTCTATAAAATAATGAGGGGCACAGATCAGCTAGATAGTCAATATCTTTTCCCAAAGGTAGGGGAGTCTAAAACTAGAGGGCATAGGTTTACGGTGAGAGGGGAGAGATACAAAAGTGTCCAGGAGGGGCAATTTTTCACACAGAGGGTGGTGAGTGTCTGGAATAAGCTGCCAGAGGTAGTAGTAGAGACGGGTACAATTTTGTCTTTTGAAAAGCATTTGGATAGTACATGGGTAAGATGGGTATAGAGGGATATGGGCCAAATGCAGGCAATTGGGATTAACTTAGGGGTTTAAAAAAACATGGTAGCATGGACAAGTTGGGCCGAAGGGCCTGTTTCCATGCTGTAAACCTCTATGACTCTATATAAATACTGGCCAAGAGAGAAAACGCTGGAAAATCTCAGTAGGTCTGACAGCATCTGTAAGGAGAGAAAAGAGCTGACGTTTCGAGTCCAGGCGACCCTTGGTCACTTTGAGAAAGGGTCATCTGGACTCTAAACGTCAGCTCTTTTCTCTCCTTACGGATGCTGCCAGACCTACTGAGATTTTCCAGCCTTTTCTCTTTTGGTTTCAGATTTCAGCAGTAATTTGCTTTTATAAATACTGTGTACCTATATCCTCACTCTACCAGACACATTCAACATTAAAATTGAAAACTTAAAGGCAAATCAACATTTTTACTTTCACTCCTCCTCCTCAACCCTTTGGGATTCATGGAGTTACCCACACGTTCACAATGCGTCTTCCTGTCAGCAGCTCTACGCTAGAATAAGAAAAGCATCCAAGCAACTGCTGGTGTCAGAAACATCCCCCTTTCCAGCACAGTTACATCTCCCTCTGCGACAGGTTTTATTTGCACCGACAATGGCAAATTGTCTTTGTACCAATAACTCCCAAGTAGGGAGGGAGGTTTGACATGGTCAGGAAGAAACGAGGTGAGAAACTGGGTCTTGACCACAGGGGATGGGAGTCAGGATCATTCTGGTGGTTAATTTGGGATAGGCAATGGCAGAGGTGAGGAGCAGAGGCACAGCAGTCCTCGGAGTTGCTGAATGGGGTGTGGCTGTTGGTTGGCCAGAATAACACAGCAAGTGTATTTTACATTAATTCCTTTCAATTGTGCCCACGTGCATCATGGTTGAGTATTTAATAACACCAAGAAATAGCAGAAGTTGTGTCTGCTGAATAACTGGTGCTCAGGGATAGCTCTAGTTGTGTACCACTCTCCCCTGTTTTAACAGTTCTACCATTCCTGGGGAGAAACAATTTCAGCCATTAAGTAAAACATGAAGGGAATCTATGGAAAAGTGGGTTACCAATGTCTCTGCCTTTCCCGAGACTGGCCCTTTTGACTGGATTGTCAGTGACTCTATTTGTTTAAAATAAAACCCTATCTAAAATAAAATAAAACCCTATCTGTGGAATTCCCTGCCCAGTGAAGCAGTTGAGGCTACCTCATTGAATGTTTTTAAGGCAAGGATAGATACATTTTTGAACAGTAAAGGAATTAAGGGTTATGGTGAGCGGGCGGGTAAGTGGAGCTGAGTCCACAAAAAGATCAGCCATGATCTTATTGAATGGCGGAGCAGGCTCGAGGGGCCAGATGGCCTACTCCTGCTCCTAGTTTTTGTGTGAACACAAACAAAATAAATCACATCCAATGAGGTTGGGGGTTAACGCTGGATCAAAATGCATTACATTTTTCTGCTGTGGGCAAGACATACGAGTCATTTTTCTCCCCAGCATTACACCACCTGATATCAACTGCGAATAATGGGGGAGGGGGAAGGAAGAAACTTCAAGGATAATTCCAAAATTTGGAGGGAGGGAAGGGGGAAAAAAATTCACAATAGAAATAAATATGGCAGCAGGAGGATGGGAGAATGGAAGAATGGGAGAAAGCTCATGCTACCAAATAAACCTGTTGGACTTTAGCCTGGTGTTGTGAGATTACTTACTGTGCCTACCCCAGTCCATCGCCGGCAACTCCACATTACAGTGCGGAAGGAGGCCATTCAACCCATCAAGTCTGCACTGATCACAATCCCACCCAAGCCCTATCCCCGTAACCTCATATTTACCCTTGCTAGTCCCCCTGACACTAAGGGGCAATTTAGCATAACCAATCAACCTAACCTGCACATCTTTGGAGTGTGGGAGGAAACCGGAGCACCCGGAGGAAACACACGCAGACACGGGAAGAACCTGCGAATTCTACGCCCGAGGACGAAATTGAACCCGGGTCCCTGGCGCTGTGAGGCAACAGTGCTAACCACTGTGCCACCGTGCAGTCCATAACTAGAACACATCTAGCTTCTGGCTTCACAACTGTACACACCAGTGGGACAGAGAAGTACACGCAACCTACATGTGTGCTGCTACGTGCCGACTTTCCAACATGGAGTAGCACCATGGGGGTTGATAACTTTCAATATCGGCCTTTTTAAGACTCACCCCAACAAGATGATGTTCAGGTAACTGTGACATATCATAGAGCACAGGTAGCACTTGCAAATACTAAGGAGCATGTTCTCCAGGAACTAGATATGGGGATATTCTGGAATGTTGGACGAACTGTTGGAATTACAGCAATGCCTCTCGATTTACACAATTCTTCCTGGAGTATGATTCCATCAGAGCCAGCCGCCTTTCAGTATCACGTCAACCAATACCTGGTCCAGCTTCATGTGCGAGCTTCGTTCAAGGAACGTTCAAGTGTGGATCAGAAGTGCCTGATCCTACCCTCACACAACATTCACATCTATGCAATTTCCAATACAGATTAAAGGTGTCACAAGGATGGACTGCTGTGACAATGATAATATTTAATCATTTCAGCAAAATAAAAACACTTTTCTCTTACCTCTCGTCGTGGTCGACTGCAAACACTGGGAATCCATCAACAGAATTCTGCTCTGCCTGTGGCTGGTTTTCATTCAGGAAAAATCAACACTTTTTTTTCTTAAAGTTTAAAATACAGCATCAGCAGTAACTATTGCAACAGAAATAAATAAGCAGCCAATGGTCATCTGTAAAAGGCATTGTAGCAAAGCTGTGCAGGTGCCAGATGTTCAACTCCAAGGGTCTTGGTGAATAGGATATAATCCAGAAGTCATTCTACTTGGCTTTACAAGTGCTCCCCTCTGCGATATTTGGGTAACAGACTTCCAGCTATAAACTCTCACCCTCTTCACCTACATTGGTAAGATCTCAGGGCTGGGTACAGAAGTCACATTGTTCTAATGCTGTTTGAAGCATTGTTAATGCTTTCCTCACTTAAGCAACACGAATGCAGAGGGTGTCCTCCACTTTATAATGGGCTACTGCAGACAGAGGCAGCCTCACCTGGCTTGAACCAGATTGGCCACATGGAATGCCCAAAATACAAATCCACAACCCCATCCCCCTAACCCTGAGAGGATGGGCTGTGAGGAAACCATGAGAAATAGTTAAAGTTTATTAGTCACAAGTAAGGCTTATACTGCAATGAAGTTACTGTGAAAATCCCCTAGTCGCCACACTCTGGCGCCTGTTCGGGTACACGGAGGGAGAATTTAGCATGGCCAATGCACCCTAACCAGCACATCTTTCAGACTGTGGGAGGAAACCGGAGCACCCGGAGGAAACCCACCCAGACACAGGGAGAACATGCAGACTCCGCACAGACAGTGACCCAAGCCGGGAATCGAACCCGGATCCCTGGTGCTGTGAGGCAGCAGCGCTAACCACCGTGCCGCCCTCATGGGCTGTAGACAGAGGCAACCTCGCGTGGCTTGAACCAGATGACAACATGAAATGCCCGAAATCCACAACCCCATTCCCCCTAACCCTGAGAGGATGGGCTGTGAGGAACAGTGAGAAATAGCAAAGGAAATACACTAAAAGGAAATCAAATGTTTCAACTTCCAAACATACCCCTTCCCTGGTCGCATATTAAAAAAAGGAGACTAGCATTAAATTTGCTAGTCTAGCAAATATTTAAATGAATAGAATAATACATTATAACCAAGTAAATAACGTTTGCTTTGTGGAACTACTGTATTGCAACGGATTATTTACTATGCCCATTTTCTTTATAACATCTAAAACAAAGAATTGGTTTTCTATTATTCTCAACAGGGAAAGAGAAAAAAAAATGCAGCGATTGGAGAGTCTGTACATACAGTCAGGTATCCTTTATCCAAAATCTTCGGGGTCAATTGCATTTCAGATCATTTTGTTTTTGGGTGCAACATATAAATTTACATTACAATAGCTGAAACCTAGGCTAGCTATTGTCGAAAGTAAATCAAACGACTGGAAAAGTGAGATACATTATTGAATAAGCAGCAGGGTACCTACAGGGCGGCATGGTACCTGTAATAGGTTTCTTTTTAACATATTCATCACAAAAATCACAAGGTAAACAGTGCAGACAGACAAACTAGACTTCCTACGCTAGAGGTCGATACATTTTTGGATGTGTTCAGTTTTTGGATTTACGGATAAAAGGATACTCAACTTGTATTAAAATTTAATTCATAGATTAAGAACATCCTCACTTCCTCTTCCTTTATGGCACAGAATCATTTCTGGGTACAATCAGACAAAGATGTTCAACTCTCTTAAAATGCACAGATAGAAAACTCAAAACATGCCCAACCTGACTAAGTTTAAGTTTATTTATTCATCTCACAAGTCGGCTTGCATTAACACTGCAATGAAGTTACTGTGAAAATCCCCTAGTCGCCACATTCCGGCGCCTGTTCGGGTACACCGAGGGAGAATTTAGCATGGCCAATGCACCTAACCAGCAGGTCTTTCGATCTGTGGGAGGAAACTGGAATGCCCGGAGGAAACCCATGCAGACACGGGGAGAACTCCACACAGACAGCGACCCAAGCCAGGAATCGAACCTGGGTCCCTGGCGCTGTGTTAACCAGTGTGTCACCATGCCACTCACAGTTTAAGAGCAAGTTTCGCATTGTAATTAAGGATATTGCATTCATAATCAGTTCTTCTAGTTTTTACTCAGCATCACCTTTATTGCCCCAAAAACATTAAATCTCACCAGCGGCACCCACATTTTGCCTTTGAACATATAGCTGATGTCTGGGACTAACTAGTTTGGAGGAAAGCATTTATTTCTCTTTAGAGGTTTTTTAAAAACTTTGATTGTGGGGGGTGATCATTTCTGGGGTTGAACCACAGGGTGAGGCCATTCAGCCCATTGAATTGAAGCCATCACTTGAATCCCATTTTTCTGCAAACTTTTACAGAATGGAGAAAAATGAGTTGTGACGATATCCTCCACTCAACACAGGAGAAGCAAAAGGTACAAATCAGATGAAGAGTATGATCAGAAGGAGGGAATGTTCATACATTAGCAGAACCACACTCAGGGACATTACTGTAAATAACTGTTCTACATTTTAAAATAACTCCACTCTGTGAATTAAAGCAATTGCTTTAGATGGGAGAATTCTTGGTTTATTCGTATGAATAAAGTGAAAAACACAACATTCCTTTCCTTTCCTCTCTGTAGGCTCCAGTTCTGGCTGGGGGTGTCCGAGGGGTGGTGGGGATATAGGGTCGTTGCTACCCCATCGAGGTAGCCAAGTTCTGCAAGTCTTGACAGGCAATGTTGGCAAATTAACTGAAGTCAAGTGAAGGCCAATCCTAGCTTTGCACAATATCTGCACAGACACTTTTGGGATGACAGGGGAAGCATCAGAGTGGAAAGGGAATGAATTCTGGATTGCAATTGACGTAAAGAATCCTAGTTTTCGGACTTTCCATTCCAACATCCGTTCACTCAAGGCCAACTGTAGCCACCCACATGTTGCTCTCACTGAGATCAGCTAAAGCAGATCAGGAACCCAAAAATCTGGGACCTTCTTGTGGCCTCATGTACTGCCTTAACCAGCACTTTAAGGAAACCTCATTTAAATCTTTCAGAATCATTGTGCAATACATAGACCAGTTGGTGTAAAGTACAACAGTTGCCATGGATACTGTTCAGGCTCATCCAGGTAAAACCAACCTCAAAGGCAGCCTGCACCACCTCCTGTCTTTTCCGTTCCACTTCTCGAATATATTCCGCTTCCTACAGAGAATTGACCAAATGAAAATTTAAAATAATCACTCATAACTGGAGTGAAAAATTAGAGAGAAACAACAGTATCCATTAAACAAGAGTGAGGGAAAACATAAGCCTGCCTTTAGACAGAGTCAATATATTCATAGAATGGTAGAATCCTTACAGTGCAGGAGGCCGCCATTCAGCCCATCGAGCCTGCACTGACCACAATCCCATCTAGGCCCTATCCCTGAAGCACCATGTATTTACCCTGCTAATCCCCCTGACACTAAGGGTCAGTTTAGCGTGGCCAATCAACCTAACCCGCACATCTTTAAACTGTGGGAGGAAACCCATGCAGACATGGGGAGAACGTGCAAACTCCACACAAACCCGAGGCTGGAATTGAACCCGGATCTCTGGCGCTATGAGGTGGCAGTGCTAACCACTGTGCCTCCCATTATTGGCAACAAGTACACGACAGTATCTGAATGCACCTACAAGCATTAAAAAAGATGAATAGGTTAGCTCCTTTGTTAAAATAGCAAACAAAAGAATTCCTGCTGAAATTGTTAACAATGACACTACTGTTTTAATGAGATATCAACCAGTGTCTTTGTCATTCATGGATACTAAGCCTCTTTGAAGCAATAACCAAGACAGTCCCTTGCAAAACCTCAGCACCAGGAGGGAACAACAGCTGTTTTCTGATCAGAAGTATTCCCATATAGATACACATATGGATTAACACAAACATTGCAAAAAAAAATTCAGAGAATTTTATTGCAATCTTGTTAAACATCACTGGTTGTAAGATATACCTTTATATTCTCAGTGGCCACTTTGGTTTTGAGTAACACGATTAGATTTTCTTGGTTAAAAACTGAACATGCTCCATAATCTAATTATTTAAATGGTTGAGAAAGAGAGGCTTTGTTAGAGATTAACAACCTTCTTTTACACAACAAACTAACTTTTATTCCGCCCAAATTCTCTCCCATTTTGCTCTCCAATGCTCCCCCAGCCGTACACCTCCTGTAGCCAAGTGTGGGGGGGCACAGTGGCACAGCAGTTAGCACTGCTGCCTCACAGCGCCAGAGACCCAGGTTCAATTCTGGCCCCAGGTCACTGTCTGTGTGGAGTATGCACATTCTCCCCGTGTCTGCGTGGGTTTCCTCCGGGTCCTCCGGTCTCCTCCCACAGTTCAAAGATGTGCGGATTAGGTTTATTGGCTAATGCTAAATTGGCCCTCAGGTTACGGGGGATAGGGCCTGGGTGGGATTGTTGTCAGCGCAGGCTTGATGGGCTGAATGGCCTCCTTCTGCCCTGTAGCGATTCTATGATTCTGTGAAGTGCGGACAGCCAATCTGCTTCTAAACAGTAAAACATTCAGGTGAATAGACGATACACGGACAAGCCCAGTGATGTTTCCACCAATCCTTGCAGACTGCATTTTGGAGCGGCCTTTAGTCTCCAGTCAGCAGCACTCCAGACTGTACAACAACATAGCTGAGTCACAGGAAAAGTGAAAGATGTGCATGTTTCACACCACCTTTCACAGCCTCAGGACATCCCAAAGTAGCTTTTCAGCCAGTGAAGTAATTTTGAAGTGTCATCACGGTTCTAATGTAGAAAATGCAGCAGCCAATTTGCAAGCTCCCACAGAGCGACAGAATAACCAAATCTTTTATTTGTGGCTTTGAGGGGAGGGGAGGCGGGGGGGGGGAGAGAGAGAGAGAGAGAGAGAGAGAGAACGCCTCTGCTCTTCATTGAAATGACTCCATTTCTTTGAAATAGTGCCATGGAATCCTTTACGTCCATCTGAGTGGGGGGGCAGAGTGTGTCCTTGGTTTAACGCCTCAACTGAAAGACAGCACCCCTGACAAAGCAGTGCACTCTCAGTACTGCAATTTTGAGTGTCAGGGTAGAATTTGTGCTGAGGTCCCTCGAATAGGATGTGAACTCACAACCCACTGACTCAGGCGAGAACGCTACCCACAGCTGACACCTTAATAATAACACTGCATAGAACCTCATTCATTTACACCAAGTTAACCTACACACCTGTTTAATATATTCATCCTCCTTCTCTTCATAGTTTTCCACTGCCTTCGCGACAGCTGCTTTGAACCTTAAGGAAATAAGACAGTGGAAAGAGAATTCTGAAAAACTGGAAAAATAAATCCTAGTTTTTAATCATTTTAAAGTACATTTTTCGTCTCAGAATTGGGGACTTGCCTATTGGAGACCAATTAAGGAAGCAGGTTGGGCCCCATAAACTCTGTAAAAAGCGTACATATCACCCTGCGTAAAGAACATCGAATGGGGAAAAACAAAGGAAATGGTTGCCAGCTCACTGAGGCAGTGTAGGTTTGCAGCAGACCTTCAGTAGAGAGCTGGACGAAGTTCGGGCTGAAGCCAATATCACTGCCTAGAGGAGGTTCTCGTTACCTCACATTCACTGTAGTTTCATGGGACTTATTTTACCCCTCCCATCCATTGACTCCGTCTACACTTCCCGCTGCATCGGAAAAACAGCCGGCATAATCAAGGACCCCACACACTCCAGACATACTACCACCACCTTCCGTTGGGAAAATGATACAAAAATCTGGGATCACATACCAACCTACTCAAGAAAAGCTTCTTCCATTCTGCCATCAGACCTTTGAAAGGACCTACATTATATTAAGCTGATCTTTCTCTACACCCTAGCAATGACTTTTAACACTATATATTCTGCACCTTCTCCTTTCCCTCTCCCCATGTACTCTATGAATGGTATGTTTTGTCTGTATAGTGTGCAAGAAACATACTTTTCACTGTATCCCAATGTATGCAACAATAATAAAATCAAAACAAATTAAATCCTTGTTGGGGGCACTTAGCAGAATTTTCTAGTATTCCTTTTATCTCCCATTTTATTAAAAATATATATTTTTTGTCCCTTTAAGGGATTGTCAGAATTGACGGTGCATAGGAATCACTGAAGGTTGGGATGCTTGGCTGTAACATGACTGGGATAGACCGGATTGACCAGCAAGTCATTTTCTCCCTGTCATAGGGGCGGCACGGTGGCACAGAGGTTAGCACTGCTGCTTCACAGCACCAGGGACCCGGATCACTACCTGTGTGGAGTTTGCACGTTCTCCATGCGTTTGCGTGGGTTTCCTCCGGGTGAATCATAGAATCCCTACAGGACAGAAAGAGGCCATTCGGCCCATCGAGTCTGCACCAACCACAATCCCACCCAGGCCCTACCCCCATATCCCTACATATTTTACCCACTAATCCCTCTAACCTACACATCTCAGGACACTAAGGGGCAATTTTAGCATGGCCAATCAACCTAATCCGCACATCTTTGGACTGTGGGAGGAAACCGGCGCACCCGGAGGAAACCCACGCAGACACGAGGAGAATGTGTAAACTCCACACAGACAGTGACCCAAGCCGGGAATCGAACCCAGGTCCATGAAGCTGTGAAGCAGCAGTGCTAACCACTGTGCTACCGTACCATCCCTATGACCGGGTGCTCCGGTTTCCTCCCACAGTCCGAAAGACGTGCTGGTTAGGTTCATTGGCCGTGCTAAATTCTCCCTCAATGTACCCGAACAGACGCCAGAGTGTGGCGACTAGGGGATTTTCACAGTAACTTCATTGCAGTGTGACTAATAAATAAACTTGAACTTTATTTTCACACGCTCTTTGTGGAAACTTGCTGAGCATGAGTGCAGGACTATATTTCAAAATGGGTTCCCAATTCCCTGTTATTTTTAAAATAAACTCTGGAGTTTTGAAGAGTGAAAGGTGACTTCATTGAAACGTAAAAGATTCTGAGTGGGAGCTTGAGAAGGTACATACGGAGAGGTTGTTCCCCCTGGCTGAAGACCCTAGAATGAGGGAGCAGAGTCTCTGGATAAGCGGCTGGATATTTAGGACAGAGGACAATGGCCTAGTGGTATTATAGAACATTACAGCGCAGTACAGGCCCTTCGGCCCTCGATGTTGCGCCGACCAGTGGTACCAATCTATCACTAATCCAGAAACTCAGCTAATGTTCTGGGGACCCAGGTTCGAATCCTGCCACGGCAGCTGGTGGAACTTGAATTCAATTTTTCAAAAAATTCTGGAATTAAGAATCTACTGATGGCCATGAAACCATTGTCGATTGTTGAAAAAAAACCCATCTGGTTCACTAATGTTCTTTAAGGAAGGAAATCCGCTGTCCTTATGTGGTCTGGCCTACTCGTGACTCCAGAGTCACAGCAACATGGTTGACTCTCAACTGCCCTCGGACAAGTAGGGATGGGCAATAAATACTGGCCAGCCAATAACACTCATGTCCCATGAACGAATTTTTAAAAAAAGGAGAACTTTCTTCACTCAAGATGCTCAACTATTGAGCATCTTAAAGGCCGAGATTGATCAGATGTTTGGAATCTTAAGGGGTTAAGGAAAGCAGACAGGAAAGTGGAGTTGAGGTTGAAGATGATTGTATTGAATGGCCTTTCCTCTCGTTTCTACAGTTGCGCAAGATCAATTTTAGATAATAAAAATATTGATTGCCGAGTCGAAATCCACCACTTACTTCTCATAAGCATCGCCAGACAGCAGAAACTTGTCTTTCAATTTAATATCTGCTTTGTTTTCCCACCAGAATGTGTTGGTTTGCTTCAAGTGTTCTGGGCTACACAAGAAAGTCAAAAGGTTAGCGTTTAAAAGGACAATCACAGCAGCTGAGATACAAGTCAGATCGATGAGTGCAGCATTGGTTGTCAGTAGCAACCACTGAATTTGTCCTTCGCTACAGCAGGAAATTCTTTATTCTACAATGGAATGAGGTGGGAGAAGAGATGATTCAGTACCTTACAAAGTGTTCCAGCAGTCCTCCATACAGCACAGCCAGGCTCTCATTGGTGATGTGTTTCTTCACCTCTCTCTTGCAGCAGTAACACCAGAAGTTCTGCTCGTGCTCTGTGAAGTCATATCTCTCCACTTTCACTTCTTTAAGGAACTTCTGAGCATCCTCTACCTGGGGGATTAACAGCCACCACTTTCAGAGGAAACTTCGCTGCTTTGGTGAACCTTCTCTAGATTATGCTCAAGCAAATTCACATTTTACAAAAAAGAGATGGAACCTTTTGAAAGCCCGTTAAATAATGGGACGGCACGGTGGCACAGTGATTAGCACTGCTGCTTCACAGCCCCAGGAACCCGGGTTCCATTCCCGGCTCGGGTCAGTGTGGGGAATTTGCACGTTCTCCCCATGTCTGCGTGGGTTTCCTCCGGGTGCTCCGGTTTCCTCCCACATTTTGAAAGACATGCTGGTTAGGTGCATTGACCCGAACAGGCGCCGGTGTGTGGCGACTAGGGGAATTTCACAGTAACTTCATTGCAGTGTTAATGTAAGCCTTACTTGTGACTAATAAATAAACTTTAACTTTTAACTTTAAATATCTTCCTGCCAGGTTCTTGATTTAAGTGCAATTCTGTTTGTTGAAAACTTGCAAGACAAGTATCCCTCCCTTTGTCCCACTAAACATCACTTACACTTTCACAAACGGATGATAATGGAAGAGTAAGAGACGATTTAATCAAACAATCCCGATAGTGCAGAAGAGGCCATTTGGCCCATCGAGTTTGCACCGACTCTCTGGTCGAGCATCTCATACAAGCCCTTTCCCCCACCCTATCCCTATAACCCCACATATTTACCATTGCTAATCCATCTAACCTACACATCTTGGGACATTAAGGGGCTATTTAGCACGGCTAATCCACCTAACCTGCACACTTTTGGATTTTGGGAGGAAACCCACACACGCAGACATGGGGAGAACGTGCAAACCCCAGACAGTCACCTGAGGCCAGAATTCAACCTGGGTCCCTGGAGCTGAGAGGCAGCAGTGCTAACAACTGTGCCACCCCAAAGGGTTTAAGATGTTTAAACATATTTGCTAGGGTAGATACAGAGAAACGATTTCCAAACAAATATAACTTGGCAGTTCAGTGAACGCTGTCATTCACACAAAGGTTGTGGAAATCTGAAACTTTCCCATCTCCCAAGGTGTTGGGGTGTGCATGTGTGGGTGGGTGTGGGGGGGGAAGAGAGAAGAGAAGAGGTGGGGGAGGATCAATTGAAAATGTCAACAGTACAGATGGAAAAGATTTTGTTAGGCACAGTTACTAAACCAAGGCAGTAAAATGGAGTCTTATCCACAATCACATTGAATACAGAATAGCTTACACTTCATCTTATCCCTGGGCATACTAACAGCATTGAAGAGTTCAGGATGGGACTTCATGATCATGACTATCACAAACTTGATTTGTAGTGTTTATTCTCATTGAGAGCGTGGCACGAGATGGAGAGCATGGGTAGGAAACCCATGAAATCATTTTGGATCACAACAGTAAGAGGGTGAACAGTTAAAACAATTCATTGTTCACCCAACGGCCTGTTATCCTACATTACTTCACACACCAGCTCACATTTCTGTTGCCACAGATGAGGCTTAACCTTAAAAATGGACTTTTCACAACACACACAATAGAATATTCGGAGCAAACCCAAATTATAATGAAGTGTTATCCTCTATTAGTTAATAATAGATTTGGTTGACCTACATTCTTGTAGGCACAATGCTGAGTAATGACTTTGCAACTGGCTACACATTGATTAAGGTACATTAAGAGCTTTCAGGAATGTTAATTTGCTTGTGTAAACAAAAAAATCAAATAACCCAAATTACAATTTTAAAACAAAACAATGCAGAAGGTGGTTTTAAACATAATTTTAATTTAAATGGCTGAAAATCCAATTTAAGAATTTCAAATTGACAAGACTAAACAACAGGGAAAAAAATACAGCTACTGGGTACAGAGGCAAACTATTGCCCTCAACGCAAGTGAAATGTGCAGTTATGCCTCACAGATCGCACTGCTGCAAAGGCGTCGCGGTCACTTCTTCCTGCAAACACTAGCATTATATTTATCAATTATGATCGGAACATAAAGTGGCAGAGTTGATTATATCCTGAAGGGCGGCACAGTGGTTAGCACTGCTGCCTCACAGCACTAGGGACCCAGGTTCGATTCCCGGCTTGGGTCACTGTCTGTGTGGAATTTCTCCTGTGGGTTTCCTCCAGGTGCTCCGGTTTCCTCCCACAGTCCAAAGATGTGCGGGTTAGGTGGATTGGCCATGTTAAATTGCCCCTTAGTGTCAGAGGGACTGGCTAGGGTAAATGCATGGGGTTATGGGGGATGGGGCCTGGATGGGATTGCGGTCAGTGCAGACACGATGAGGACTCCTTCTGCACTGTAGGGATTCTATGTTAGCAGTGAATGGTTGAGCCAGACTGCAATACTATAGTTTATGATATGCCACCAATAAGTATTGGTTTTAGGTTCTACCGTTGGATGATGTCACTGGGCAGAGTTTTTAATTATATTTTAGTCATGGGTGGCTGACGATGCCCGTGTTTATCACCCTTTCGTGGGGTGAGCCATCTTCTTGATATGCTGCAATCTGTGTGGTGTAAGTGGTGTGGTGTTAAAACAGTCACGGCCCACAGACATCAGTCACACAGCAATTGGGAGCAGTACTTTTTTTTCAAAAACATGATGAGAACACAGCAGCATTTGTTACATAATGATGAAAAAGTGAAACACCGTGTGCCTTTCTGTATCTGATTTCAACTGTCAACGCAAGAGAGCTCAAAATTTTCAAGGCACGGCCACCAATGATCTTTTAGTGGTATTGATGAGAGTGGCAGCAGGGTGGCGCAGTAGTTAGCACTGCTGCCTCACAGCTCCATAGACCCGGGTTCAATTCCGGCCTCGGGTCACTGTCTGTGTGGA